>NC_136897.1:1323738-1376238 GCF_949152265.1 Phoxinus phoxinus
TTTTTTGCATTAGCAGCTAAAGGTAAATAACAATAATAATAACAAAGTGCAAAACATTTGCACTTATGATTAGAATAATATGAAAACAAACACCAATTTGCAATATAATCAGCATAACTGAATGCTTTTGTTCAGCAAATAAATGGAAATGAATGAAACCGAAAGCCAGACACATCTAGTTACAAATAGCCACACACAATCCTACATTATCATTAAATAAGGAGGATGGCATGAAATAACAAATAATATTGTGAATATACTGGCCTAATTTACATAGATATGAGAGGCATGTCTGCACAGAAATGAGTGAATATTTGAAAGCCGATAACCGATAATTCTTCATATTTGAAAGCCGATAACGATAATTCTTCATATTTGAAAGCCGATAACCGATAATTATTCATATTTGAAAGCCGATAACCAATATATCGGCCGATAAATCTGAATCCAAATTTTTATATAATTTTTGAAAGCCTGATTACAAAAACTAAAGTGTCACCATTAAAATCCACGTCCCAAACACACAATTATGATGTTCTCAATATAATGTTATGTAGCCGATATGACAGACTTGTGCTGTACTTTACTGTATTTTCCTTTTTTTAAGTGATATCTTTTTCCAATCATATTTTAAGCAGTTTAAACCCATCCTGTTAAACTGTCGCATCTGAAGAGTCTCAGCTGAAGGAAAAACACAGTATTTATCGGCTTCAAATTTTTGTTATCAGGCCGATAACGATAACATTAAAAATGAATATTTATCGGCCGATACCGATATGGTGGCCGCTATATCGTGCATCCCTTTATCTCTCATATATAAGCCTATCTAGTTTGTGAAATAATGGTGGATTACCCAGAATTCAATCACAGGACTTTACACTGCAAGTGAACGTCGCAGTTCAGAAAGTCAAACCTCAGTGAAGTGTGAAGACATCCACGCACGTGTGTCAGAAGAGCCGCGCGATCGAGGGCAGAAGTGTTTAAGAAAGAGGCCATGCATGTGAGAATGACCATATTTCGATCCGCAAGGGATTTCCGTGCCGATATGAGGTCTGCACAACACCGTCCGTCCACCGCTGACCGCGCCGCCCCCGTTCACACCGCCAGCGCAGAGACTCCCACAGGAGTTCACAAGTCTGATGTGTGATGAGGCTGAGGGTCAGGGATCTCCAGCGGTGAAGGACACAGGCTTCGAGCAGACACACACACACACACACACACACACACACACACACGTCTGAACACACCGACATGAGGAGGTGCTCAGCCTGATCTACACCTGAACTTAGGTCTGTAAACGATTAATCGAATCCAAAATAAAAGTGTGTGTATATATAATATATGTGTGTGTATTGTGTATAACTATTTTGTATATATAAATACACACACATGTATATATTTGAAAAATATTTGCATTTATATACTGCATATATATTTTTATATGATTTATATTATATATAAATAGAACTATTTTATATACAAATAACACATTTTTATTAAATATATACATGCATGTGTGTGTATTTATATATACAAAATAAACACAATACACACACATATATTATATAAACACACACTTTTATTTTGGATTTGATTAATCGCGATTAATCGTTTACAGCCCTACCCTCCTGCCTTCCTTCTTTTCCCCCTCTTTCCTTCATTCTTTTCTTTCTTTCTTTCTTTCCTTCATTCTTTTCTTTCTTTCTTTCTTTCCTTCATTCTTTTCTTTCTTTCTTTCTTTCTTTCTTTCTTTCTTTCTTTCTTTCTTTCTTTCTTTCTTTCTTTCTTTCTTTCTTTCCTACCCTCCTACCTTCCTTCTCCCCCCTTTCCTTCATTCTTTTATTTCTTTCCATCTTCTCTTTCTATCTTTTCTTTCTTTCTTTCTTTCCTTCATTCTTTCTTTCTTTCTTTCTTTCTTTCTTTTTTTCTTTCACTCAAAAAATGCGGTTACACTTTATTTTAAGGAGTCATTGTTACAGTGTTATTATATATTTAAGTGCTGAGTAATATTAATTAACTACATGTACTCACTATAGGGTTAGGGTTTGGTTGAGGGTTAGTTGCATGTAATTATGCATAATTTACTGTTATTACTGTGGTAAGTACAACATAATGTAACAAGGACACTGCAAAATAAAGTGTTACCGGAAATGCTATTAAATGTCATAAATAATTACAAACTAGCACATTGAATTAAACAAATTTTGTAAGGACTGACATCTAATATTTGTTTTATTTATTTAGAATTAGAAAAATGATTTTTTTTTTTGCATTAGCAGCTAAAGGTAAATAACAATAATAATAACAAAGTGCAAAACATTTGCACTTATGATTAGAATAATATGAAAACAAACACCAATTTGCAATATAATCAGCATAACTGAATGCTTTTGTTCAGCAAATAAATGGAAATGAATGAAACCGAAAGCCAGACACATCTAGTTACAAATAGCCACACACAATCCTACATTATCATTAAATAAGGAGGATGGCATGAAATAACAAATAATATTGTGAATATACTGGCCTAATTTACATAGATATGAGAGGCATGTCTGCACAGAAATGAGTGAATATTTGAAGTGCTATTATTCAGAGACGATTGTTCCTGCTTTATCTCGTTTGCAGGAGGACAGAGAATGATACACAGTGTTTTGAGCGGAGACAACACATGTTTAGTGAATTTAACCCTCATTTAGTTTTTCATGACCATATTCCACTGGCTTTTGACTCACACACCCAACCAGAAACCATGTAAATTAGAGACTTACAGTAATTAACCAGCCATGGCTGTGTAAAGCAACATGACATTTTAGTGGTTGCTTAGTTACTAGTTCTGTTGTTTCCTCCAAAGAAAGAAAGAAAGAAAGAGGAACGAGCAAATGATGACAGCAATTCCACTTATGCGTGAATTATCCCTTTAAAATACATGTATACTAGAGCTGTCTATAGATACATCTTTTTAAAAATTAATTAAATCACATTTTTCTATAATTAATCGCACCTAACATTAAAGTTTTTTTTTGCAAAGTTACTTATAGTTAGTAGAATGTCTAAAGTGTAGGGATGTGCGATTTATCGGCCACCATATCGGTATCGGCCGATATATGTTCATTTGAAATGTTATTGATATCGGCAAAATAATAAAATGTGGCTGATATATTAAAGCCAATAAATAATGTATTATTTCCTTCAGCTGAGACTCTTCAGATGCGACTGTTCAACATGATGAGTTTGAACTGCTTTAAATATGATTGGAATCACTTCAAAAAGGTAAAATATGATTGGAATCACTTCAAAAAAAGGGAAAAATATGATTGGAATCAGTTCAAAAAAGAGAAAATATGATTGGAATCATTTCAAAAAAAGGGAAAATATGATCGGAATCACTTAAAAAAGGGAAAAATATGATTGGAAACACTTAAAAAAGGGAAAAATATGATTGGAATCACTTAAAAAAGGGAAAAATATGATTGGAATCACTTAAAAAAGGGAAAAATATGATTGGAATCACTTTAAAAAAGGGAAAAATATGATTGGAATCACTTAAAAAAGGGAAAATATGATTGGAATCACTTAAAAAAGGGAAAAATATGATTGGAATCACTTTAAAAAAGGGAAAAATATGATTGGAAACACTTAAAAAAGGGAAAAATATGATTGGAATCACTTAAAAAAGGGAAAATATGATCGGAATCACTTCAAAAAGGAAAATACAGTAAAGTGCAGCACAAGTGTGTCATATCGGCTACATAACATTATAATGAGATCATCATAATTGTGTGTTTGGGACGTGGATTTTAATGGTGAGAGAGTGTTTTTGTAATCAGGCTTTCAAAAAAATTATATAAAAACTTGGATTTAGATTTATCGGCCAATATATCGGTTATCGGCTTTCAAATACAAAGAATTATCGGTTATCGGCATCAGCCAAAAATGTTCATATCGGTGCATCTGTACTAAAGTGAACTATCAAAATAAAGAGTTAAAACCATATTTACATAGAATGAATAATAATATATAAAAAAGATAAGATAATTAGCATTTTCCTAAAGCTGTTGAATCTGTCACTTACGGTTCACATCACCCCAAAAGCGGCTTTAAATGTGTAACCTTTGGCTGTCAGGCTGAGGACTGAAGATAAATCACCTGCAGACGCCGAGAGGTCCGGGAGCTTGACCCGAAAGATGATGCTGTGCCGAACGGAGCGGCTCCCTTGTAGAGTTCGGTCTCTGAAGCACAGAACCTCCAGAACATCCAGCTGCGAACCCCTGGCATTCACACGGACAAACACACAGCGCTGTGAACACACACGTCTTTGAGTGACCTTCAACTCACCATTACAAAGAGACGCCGGCTGGAAGAGCCACACGGACCCATGTGACATTTCAACACTGGGAAGCGGAAAAATGCAGACATATTTCCTGAAATCTTCCACCAACTTCATAAAAACACACACAGTCAAACCAAAATATATCCAGACACTTCAACATTTCTCACATTATCAGTTTATTCGCTATAGTTTAGAAAATGGAGTTATGAACTCAGTAGATATCTGACAGGTTTTGTCCGTCCTTAGTTACACACACACACACACACACACACACACACACACACACACACACACACACACACACACACACACACACACACACACACACACACACACACACACACACACACACACACACACACACACACACACACACACACACACACACACACACACACACACACACACAAACACACACACACACACACACACACACACTTCTGTTAGACTCTCTCTCACACACACACACACACACACACTTATGTTAGACTGTCTCACACACACACACACACACACACACACACACACACTTCTGTTAGACTCACACACACACACACACACAGCTGGTAAATTTAACTACACAATTAGATAATACCAGTTTAGCTCAACCAGTGACCAAGCAATGCTCCATTGTGTTCAGTGTGTTCAGTGTGTGTGTGTTCAGTGTGTGTGTGTGTGTGTGTGTGTTCAGTGTGTGTGTAAAAAGAGCATTAGCAGTTACAGACAAACACTTCAGCAGAACATGACCAGCTCAAAGTGTCCTGATCATTTCTGGGCCCAAAGTTGTATGAATGTTACTGTATGAAGAATATTTGGGTGTAATATGTCACATTTACTTTATTTTGCTCTCCTCACTTACATAAATGAACTATAGTCTCCTGCACACACTAGTGAAAAAATAAATAAATATATATTTTATATTGGTGTCTGAATGCATTTTTCTTTACCTTATCAACTGATTTGATAACTGAATTCTTGTCCTATTTTATTACATTTTCTAAACTATAGTGAATAAACTGTGATAATGTGAGAGATGTTGAAGGACTCTGAATAAATGTTGGTTTGACTGCGCATGTAAAAACTCATTTTCGCGTATAAATTGCATGATAAAGACAAAGCGTGCTATATGAGAGTGTCCTGATCATTTCTGGTCCAAAATATTTATTGGTAGTCATTGTATGAAGAATATTTGTGTATAATATGTCACATTTACTTTATTTTGCTCTCCTCACTTACAGAAATGCACTATAGAGTCCTGCACACACTAGTGAAACATAATAATTCTGAATAATTTTTGGTTTGACTGTATATCATATTCCCATGTTTAAAAAAAATAAATAATAATAATAAATATATATATATATATATATATATATATATATATATATATATATATATATATATATATATATATATATGCGTTATACTAAACTGACAAGGGTCACAGCACTTGTATATTGTTGTCCTATTGTTCGTATAACTGCTTCTGTTGCTCTCCTCATTTGTTAGTCGCTTTGGATAAAAGCATCTGCTAAATGATTAAATGATTAAATGTAATTTGGACATGTCTCATGGTAATACCACATTTTTTAGATGTGGAATGGGAGTGTTTTGGGAATGGGAGCCTTATAGCACCATGTTTTTGGGGCAGATGCATATTCAATAGTTCATTCATCCCAGTTATCTATATTCTCTATATTCTAGAGTTCTATATTCTCCTAGGATTTTGCACAGATATATTTATGGGAACAAGTCAAAACTCATCGAAGCGATCGAAGCGCATGAACTGACCAAGTATAAATGGATATAGAACCATGTGTTTAATTTGGACATTTACCTTGGTTACTATAGTATTCTCTGACGTAACATGTACATATCTTGATATATGACTATAGTAATCATTCAATAGTGTGATCTATTAAAGTATTAAGACTGGATGCCATCCTTTCTTCACTGTAAAAAAATTAATGTAATTTTAACGGTAAAAGGTACGGTAAAACCTGATTGGTTAACAGTAAGTTCCCTTGATCTATGTGGTGTAAAACTGTAATCGACTACTGGGACATTTAGTGCAGTTTCACAGTAAGATTGCCTGTGCGACACTTCAGACACATTCGATGGTTTTCATTGAAATCGTTTATTTTTAGGGTTTTATGTTACATCTTATGTTGTTAAATGAATGTTTACTGCATTATTTTACTGTGATGTGTGTTATCATGACGCGTTTGGTATTTGTGTGTATGACTTCTATATATTATTATTTACCTCCGCTTGTGATGAACTTAATCATGTGGATGTGTCTTTATCCAAAATATTATGAGTAAGATTTTTAGAAGATTTAAGTATTAAGAGTGCACACTGCCATAAGAGGAAAATGAGACTGAATAATGCACAAATATTCTGCCCTGATTTTTAAAATATATTATTATATGACTCCAGTTTCAGATCACTTAAAACAAAAGTTCCCCTGTGGTGTAAATCCAGCTTGTAATGCTGTTTATGTGTCTATGTGGTGTTATTAATCTGCTTTAACACACACCATGTGTAAGTTCATAAGTGGACAGCATTGCTGAGTATTTTCTGCTTAAAACTGCAGTGAACCAAAGACAGTCTCAAAAACACGGTTTGAAATCGCTGGTGTTTCTGACGTCACACACTACCTTGACCAATCAGATCAACGTGTGATCGTCCACCAGTGGATCTCTGAGTGAGTGAGTGAGTGGAGGCGGGGCTCATTTGCATATTCATAGAACCGCGCATACTAAATGAGGCAAGGGTGTCGAGTTACATTCAAGATATTTTAAGGCATGAAGCAATTTTTTTTTTAAATATTTCATTTTTGAGATTTTTTTGACTACTGGGGAGCTTTAACATTATTTCAACTAATGACATACAGTATATGTTTTTTTAAATGTAAATTTAAGTTCAACCTGTAAAATGTAAAATGTTGCTACCATACATTTAGAGCAAAGTTCTAGCAAACCCATTTGCCATTTGTTATCGTAAATTTCCCAGATTGTACAGTGTGCAGCCGTCGTGTTTTTGCAAAGGTGCCTCTGCTACATGACTAACAAATAAGCAGCATCATAGTACTGTACATAATCTGAGTATACACTTATTAAACACACATATTAAACACACATTAAACTTCAGACAGAAAGTAAATGGATCAACACCCGTGATTGAGCCGGGCAATACATCTTTACAAACCCACAACATTAGCAGATGGTTGGAAATCACATTTTCTCACATTCGTTCAGTTGCAGAACAAACGTGTGTGAGATTGAAAGTAACGTCAGGAGTGCAACTGTGGAAACCGGGCTGTATTTTAACACCAGTGGGAAGCGCGTAGGAAAAGCTCAGTATTGGAGACGTACCATGTTTTAGCGATGAGGAAGAGGAGGTTTCTGAGAGGCCAGCCCGGATGTTGAGGCAGTGTGCATGGGTCATACACACACACAGCAATCTACAACACACACCACATCCCTTATTATACTGACACACTGAGAAGAATCACATGCCAATCTCAATATTAGGACTGGGCACATTTTTTTTTCTTTTTTTCAGATTAATCGTTTTTAAAAATGCGGTCGATTCAAAATCGATTCTCAAAGGCCACAAATCAATTTTTTTCCATATTTATGAATCTATCACCCAAAAGCCAGTATTAGTTTTCCTGCACGGTTCGGAATTGTTGGGAAATCGGAAATCTCTTGACTGAATGATTCAATGACAATACAAATGTTATCAGTCACTTGTCGCCACCTACTGGTGTAACGATGTAATGGTGATTTACTGTATTTTGATCTCTACTGTAGACATTAGTGTTTATATCTAAACTATAAACTTTTATCTCAGTTCTTCTGTGATAATCTGAATGATTGTAAGACAGAATTATTGAGACTGTGTGTTGAAAAGACTGTTTGTGAAGATGTTTCATATCTAAACATGACAACGGCTCTCCGGATCAGAACTCAGATCTGAATGTTCGCTGTGATCGACTCATCAAAGCTTTAATAGACAGAGAATCACTGTGATTTAGGAATGAGATCGAGTGTGTGTTCGATTAATCGTGCAGCTCTACTTTACTCTGGAAATACCTTCTTCAGGTCTGGGAAGAAGGCGTTCAGGTCTTTGAGCGGAGCGACCTCAACGCTGTCATCGGTGTACTTCATCAGGAAGTGCGGGAGCGCCGTCGTGCCGCTTGAGGAGCAAAGACTGTCATACGCCGCGGTCAAACTCGATATCTGAGAAACGGATCAATGCAAACAATCAGTGCACCTCAGCAACTCATCAAACACAATGAAATTAACGTTTAAGCTTGCTTGGAACATATTTATAATAACAAGTCACAATATTCCTCATTATAATAATTAATGCGCATAAGAAAGGGGCGGGGCCTGGTTGAGTTAGTGTGTTAAACTGGCGGTTATGGTAAGGGGCGGGACTTTTCCCAAACACACTCAAAGCCCTCGACCAATCACAACACACTGCTCCAGCCGACCAATCAGAGCACAGTGTGCTTTTCAGAAGGCGGGGCTTCATAGAGACAGGAAGTAAACAGAGCGTTACTGACAGACTGGGAAGAGAGGAGCCGCAACACTGGAGAATATGAGGAGAATATGAAAAAGGACATCGATAGGATAGATCAGGCGTCTTGGGGCCTATTTGATATTATGCATTCAAATAATCAACATTGCATTACAAATTCTAATCAGCAAATGCTTTCCATAATGACTCATTATCCTTCCCACAAAACCTCCTCGTCAGTAGTGTGTGTTCTCATCGCACCTGTGTGTCGGAGAAACTCTTCTCTAATGACCGCGGCTCCTGCACCAGCTGGACCCCCTCCAGAAAGCAAAGGGCAGGGAAGCAGAACCAATAATAGAAATGATATTTCTTCAGATCCTGGATCAACAAAAAGACCGGTCAGACACACATATGAAAACTGAAAGGACATTCACTTATAGGAACATTGTTGGCATACAAACCGCAAATGTCAAGAGGATGAATTTGTTTAGGATTGAGGAGTCGTCCAACGCAGCGCCCGACTGAATAGCGCTCCAAATCTGTGGAGAAGACAACATTATTAGTGTTAATTACTGACATTAGCAGAAATACTCGCACGGGTATATCTGTGGCAATAGCCAACTATACACTGTATGGGTCAAAATTATAAATTTTTCTTTTATGCCAAAAATCATGAGGATATTAAGATCATGTTCATGAAGATATTTAGTAAATGTCCTACCGTAAATATATAAAACATGTATTTTTGTGAGTGAATGCAGCACAATCGTGAACATAAATGCACAACTTTAAAGGAGATTTTCTCAATGTTTACATTTTTTTGCTCCTCAGATTCCAGATTTTCAATAGTTGTGTCTCGACCAAATATTGTCCTATCCTAACACACAACACATCACTGGAGAGATTATTTATTCAGCTTACTGATGATGTTTAAACCTCAATTTCAAAATATTGAGCCATGTTTTGTGGTCCGGGTCACATGTAGTTTATGCCACGGGTTCTCAATCTTGTAGATGCAACAGACCCCAATATATGACCATTATCACTCCGATCTTCTTCCTCAAATTTAAAAGGCAGATATAAATAAATTGGGTCCCACTTTATATTAAGTGGCCCTAATACCTGTGAACTTACATGGTAACTACATGTGTACATAGTATGTAACTACAGTGTAAGTACACATTAGTACATAGTATCTACATCTGTAACATTTGCGTAACTACACATATGTAACAACCCTCAGAATGGTATGTGTAAGTACAAATGTGTAACAGGACATTGGTAACAACATTTTTTCACTTCAGTAAGTACACATGTGTAACAGTAATTATGTAACTACATTTTGTAACAACAATATGTAGCCTATTTGTTGTTCCACTTCCACATGCAGTTTTAGATACTGCAGTTACCAGTTGGAATACATGTATTTATGACTGGCAGGACTAATGTTGAATTACAACTAAAGTTTCACCTTGTGATACCAGTGTTACATGGTAACTCCTCAGGAACAGTCCACTTAATATAAAGTGTAATTGTTAAGGTAATTGTTGTGTATATCAGTGTCGTTACATGATAATTCCATAGGAACTGTCCACTTGTTGGAAATTAAATACATTTATACCCAAACTGGTTACAGCAGTATCTAAAACTGCATGTGGAATTGGAACAACAAATAGGCTAGATTTGTAATGAGACGTTTTCACAGAAACGGTAGTTTTCCGCCAAAATAAAAGCTCAAGGGTTCATCTCTTGCAAATGAAGAAGTTAGAACTAAAGTACTGTATTTTCACTACTGTAGCGTGAAGTCAAATAAGATATACTTATGAATTTTCAATTTATTTATTACATTTATACAATATATGGCTGTATATTACTGTCAGAAATAATAATAAAAATACAAAATTGAGTTTTTCTTCTACTCACTATAGCACTGTACTGAAACAAAATTCATTTGTTTATTTTAATCCAATTTGTATTATTAATTTTAATCAATTTATTTTTAATTGAACTTTTACAATTCATTTTAACCTATTTTAAAATTTTATTTTCTTCATTTATTAATATCAAATGCTATATTCTAATATTTGTTTTCAATTTATTTTATTCTTTTTAATCTTGTATTTATATAATTTTAATCTTGTATTTATATAATTTTAAATCTATTTATTTATTGATTTTAATCCTATTTTTTATTTATTTAAAACATTTTTACACTGTTGTCCCAGAACATTTCCCTGGACCCGTCTGAAGAGTCCAGCTTTATGCACATACAATAGTAAGAAATGTTGTGCATTTACACCGTGAAACACAAATTCACTAAACTTTTGAGCACAATATTCAAAATTGAGTTATTGATTATTTTTTCCAGAACAGAAAGATCAGTATTATTACAGACCGGCTTTATTCGCAAAGCTCAGCGCTAACTGGCCACTGCTATTATTAGCGTGTATATAAGAACGCGGGCGGCAAACGCAATTGTATTAAGGCGAGACACTACAGGTAAATAGGGTAACATTTTTAAATAATAGATATCACCATGAATCTTCCTCAGTTGATTACTTACACAAGTTCATAAAAAAAATGTATTACACGTTTTTGAAATTTGTGTTTAATTATGCGAATTATGCATTATCTCATTAACTATGCACAATTTTGCACATATTTTCGGTAGATAGATCTGAACATATGATAAAGCCAGGTGCAAAATTCTTTTTTAGAATTGATTACACACAAGATGATAAAAGATGATCAGAGGATTTCAGGATATATGCTTTCATGACCTAGGAAATCTAAATATACTGTCCATAGCCTTAAATTGATTTTCGCCATATTTGTTTGAATAAAATGTCACATAAATCAGGCCAGGAATGATTTATTAACAAATCCCTCTGAACATATCTTCAGAATACTGCTAAGTGTGTAACTGGAGAGTTTGGTGTACATCGGCTGAGATGTTTCTACTGGAGAATGACAAAAAACTCATTTTGTGAAAAAGGCATTTAAAGATTTGTAATGTAAAAATTCATACTTTTTTAGTGGAAACAACTATTTACAGACACAATATCTCATCAAATCATTAGCAACAACAATACAAACCACCTAAATCACATCAACACTTATAAACACAGCATTTATGGCCTTTAACTGAGCAGAAAACAGTCAAAAACAAACATCTGAGTGTCAGAGCGCGTCACGTGATGCTTCTGAACCAATCACGGCGTCAGACATTGACATCAGCCAATGAGATTTCGCTTTTAGAGTTAAATGCCCATTGTACTTTCACGATTGGTTGCTGATTAAAAGGAAATGACCATATTTGGATCGACAGCGTTGTAAAGAAGAGAGAGAGCTTTCCAGCGGTGTGTGTGATTAAAGGAAGCAGACAGAGATCACGGATCATGATGATTTATAACGACAACTTTTGTTGAATTTCAGAGAAATCTACAGACGCAAATAGACAAAGTTAGTAAAATAAAGACCTTAATGTGTATTTTGGACTTTTTTTCACCACAAGTCTGAAAGAAGATGTTATTGAAGACAAATAGCCCAAAATCTCAAAATTGACCTGTGAAAGAAAAACAATGTTTTTGCCTGCCGTGTCTCGCCTTAAGAAGATGACAGTAATTTATCAAATGATGAAGAGGGATGTTCAGCATGCAGATACGCAGTTAAAAGAAAGTGAATAATCGGTTTAGCGAGCACAAATAAACACACACTACACACTAGACGCTGCACCTCATCGGCTGCTTTATCCAGCAGAGCTTTCTTATCCGTGGTTCTGAAGGCCTCCAGTGTGTTGGTGTTGTAGAGCGTCCCCGGAGCCGGACAGCAGCGCGCCGGAGTGGGTCCGTCACTGAAACACAGCAGGCATACACGCTTTACATGCTCCATATGCAATATTCAGTCACTTTACCAGTAAGTAATATATGCTATTTGCAGCCCTCATTTGTTATATTCATTTTGTTTTGAAAAAATCAAAAAAAAAAGAAAATTGTTCAAAAAGTATTGTTGTTTGTATTAATATTTAATAATGATATTTATCAATTCATAAATATCACACATCATATGTTTTTTAGGGGTTGCATAAGCATCAAGTTGTTAATGTGCATGTTGAAATAAACATTACCTAAGATTAATAAATGCTGTATAAGTATCGTTTATTGTCATGTTAACTAAAGTACGCTGTTAAGAATAAATAAAGTCCTGTTAAAAAAATGGAACCTTCTTTTAAACCAAATGAACGTATATAGTAATATTAGAAAAATTAAAGTCACTCATGTCTCAAAGTCTCTTCTGCTCACCAAGACTGCATTTATTTCATAAAAATACAGTAATATTGTGAAATATCATTACAAGTCAAAAAAATAGTTTTTTTATTGTAATATATTTCAAAATATAATTTATTCATGTGATTGTAAGCAGCGAATCAGCATATTAGAGAAATGAAGCTGGAAACTCAGCTTTGCATCACAGGAATACATTCAATTTAACTATATATTCACATAGAGAACAGTTATTTTGAATTGTAATAATATTTTACAATATTACTGTATTTTTGTCTTGAACATAAAAGAGCTGAAGAGACTTCTTTATATAAGTATACTTTGTAGCTTTTATTTTTTAAACTTTTGGACGGTATATATATATATATATATATATATATATATATATATATATATATACACACACACACAGTATAGATATATTAGTGCTGTCAAAAAGATTAATTGCGATTAATTACATCTAACATAAAAGTTTGTGTTTACATAATATATGTGTGTGTACTGTCTATAATTATTATGTATAAATACACACAAATTCACGTATATATTTAAGAAATATTTGCATTTATATACTCTATATACATTTATATAATTTATATTATATATAAATATTTTATATATAAATATAACCAATTTTTCTTAAATATATACATGATTGTGTGTGTTTTTATATATATATATATATTAATAATTATACACAGTACACACACATATATTATGCAAACACAAACTTTTATTTTGGATGCGATTCATCTTGATTAATCTTTTAACAGCCCTAATATATATATATATATATAGTATATATAAATGTAATAATGTACACACACACACACATATATATTATGTAAACACAAACTTTTATGTTAGATGTAATTAATTGCAATTAATCTTTTTGACAGCATTAATAATATATATGTATGTATACACAGTAAAAAAATATTTTCATGATTTGTTATCACAACTTTTTATCTTTTGTCAAATCAACTTTGATAACTAATGTGTGAAGATAACATACTATTGTGAGTTTCTGTTTATTAAACCATTCTTCTTCATTGTATTAACTACATTTTTTAATTACAACGAACTCAAAATTTTAAGGCAACTTGCTTTTTTAAGTTAAATCAATTTGTTTTTTACAGTGAATATATAAATATATATATATATAGTAAAAGAGGGCTTCAGATGTTATATGGGGTCAGAAGTGACTTCACTTTGCTCGGCCCCGTCAGACTTCGGCCCTGTGCAATTACTCGCCCATCATAAATGTTAAATTAAAGCCACTGAAACAATCCCTAAGGATGTAATTGGCAAGAAAAAATCATTAATTTCACAAGTAACAGACGTGATATTGGAGCCATTATCCAAGGCTTTCAGAATAACCAACTACATTACATGCTTTTAATATGCAAAACTTACGCATCAAATGCGCTGAACTCCAGTGTCAAGCGTGTCGGCAAGCCATCAGGATCGCCTGCAATATATCACACAACATGTGCATTATGATATCACTGCGTAAAGTGCATTACGGGCAGTGTTCTCAGTCACTTTAGCTTGTGGGATGAATAAAAGAATAATCTGTGACGCATGAGAGCAGAGCATTACAATGGCTTCTGTAATCCAACACTTCTGCATGATGTGTCGGGATAAATCCCAGAGAAAATGCCATATTGGTTGTTCAGGAAGTGTAAGGGAAACACACACTACTACACTATTAATATTCCTGCAGTATTCAGCATGTATATTGTGTGCAAAATGTACATGTTTTTTATGCATGCTAGAGCTGCACGATTAATCATTAAGAGATCGTGATCTTGATTCAAACACACACACACACACACTCGATCTCATTCCTAAATCACAGTGATTCTCTGTCTATTAAAGCTTTGATGAGTCGATCACAGTGAACATTCAGATCTGAGTT
Source organism: Phoxinus phoxinus (assembly GCF_949152265.1). Taxonomy (NCBI): domain Eukaryota; kingdom Metazoa; phylum Chordata; class Actinopteri; order Cypriniformes; family Leuciscidae; genus Phoxinus; species Phoxinus phoxinus. The sequence continues at coordinate 1,338,806 of NC_136897.1, forward strand.
CTGATCCGGAGAGCCGTTGTCATGTTAAGATATGAAACATCTTCACAAACAGTCTTTTCAACACACAGTCTCAATAATTCTGTCTTACAATCATTCAGATTATCACAGAAGTACTGAGATAAAAGTTTATAGTTTAGATATAAACACTGATGTCTACGGTAGAGATCAAAATACAGTAAATCACCATTACATCGTTACACCAGTAGGTGTCATTGACTCATTCATTCAAGAGATTCATCCAGTAATGAAACAAGTGAAGTCTTTATGAGTGAGTCATTGAATCATTCATTCAAGAGATTTGTTCACAAACACTGATTCATCCAGTAATGAAACAAGTGAAGTCTTTATGAGTGAGTCATTGAATCATTCATTCAAGAGATTCGTTCAAAAACACTGATTCATCCAGTAATGAAACATGTCAAGTCTTTATGAGTGAGTCATTGAATCATTCATTCAAAAGAATCGTTCAAAAACACTGATTCATCCAGTAATGAAACATGTCAAGTCTTTATGAGTGAGTCATTGAATCATTCATTCAAGAGATTTGTTCACAAACACTGATTCATCCAGTAATGAAACAAGTGAAGTCTTTATGAGTGAGTCATTGAATCATTCATTCAAGAGATTCATTCCAAAACACTGATTCATCCAGTAATGAAACAAGTCTTTATGAGCGAGTCATTGAATCATTCATTCAAGAGATTCGTTCAAAAACACTGATTCATCCAGTAATGAAACATGTCAAGTCTTTATGAGTGAGTCATTGAATCATTCATTCAAAAGAATCGTTCAAAAACACTGATTCATCCAGTAATGAAACAAGTGAAGTCTTTATGAGGGAGTTATTAAATCATTAATTCAAACTGATTAAAAAAATAATTCTAATAAATGAAATGTTTTAAAAAGACTGCAGCAATTAACATTTTGTCAGAACCTCTATTAAATTACGTTGTTTAGTTTAGTTTAGAATCACACAAATGTTTGTGCTTCTCCATGTATCCAGAAGCGTTCAGCTCTAATCCCCGAATGACCTTCTGCCTCCATCAAACACACTATAGTTCCTGAACACAGCTGATGGATTCTCAATGAATAACGCTCTCTCTTCAGATGCCAAAAACAAACAACAAACGCTGCTAATACACACTCACTGTGTGCCGTGATAAAACCAAAATATATCATGATCCTAACCTTTAACTCCATACCAAGTTCTCAGACGGCCAGACAGTGACTCATCTTTTATGAATCATTCAAATATTTATTTCTGCGCCGCTATGAGAGACTGTAGTGTATACTGAGTTTTAATAAGCTTGGAAACAATATTCCTCACATCAGTAAGTCACCATGAAATCAAAATTGACAGTTCTCGTTATTATACGGAATATTGCAGTGTTATTATTATAAATGATTCATCATTATTGTTTTACCCCCTTAAAACTCATCTTTGAGCATCAAAATGACATATTTAAATGTTTTTTTTCTTAAAAAATGACGTAAAATATCTTGAATGTAACTCGACACCCTTGCCTCATTTAGTATGCGCGGTTCTATGAATATGCAAATGAGCCCCGCCTCCACTCACTCACTCAGAGATCCACTGGTGGACGATCACACGTTGATCTGATTGGTTACACAGTTCTATGAATATGCAAATGAGCCCCGCCTCCACTCACTCACTCAGAGATCCACTGGTTGACGATCACACGTTGATCTGATTGGTCAAGGTAGTGTGTGACGTCAGAAACACCAGCGATTTCAAACCGTGTTTTTGAGACTGTCTTTGGTTCACTGCAGTTTTAAGCAGAAAATACTCAGCAATGCTGTCGACTTATGAACTTACACATGGTGTGTGTTAAAGCAGATTAATAACACCTCATAGACACATAAACTACATTAAAAGCTGGATTTTCACCACAGGGGGACTTTACATTGGAGGTCTGCTACCCGAGTTCGGGTTTGTAACTTAGTAGTAGTAGTGTAAAAAATCTTTTGGTGTGTACTACCCAGCATTAGAAAAACTATATAGGCTATACAGTATATATATAGTGTGCTTTGCTGCTTGCTGTGTTGTGATAGCATAAGGTTATATGAGCACGCGCTAAAGAGAGTACGTGCGCGGTTCAGCCGCCCTCCTCTGATTGGGCAGCTGTGACCTATAGTGCGCACCGGAGCAAATGCACAAAACAGTTTTGTAAAAATATATGAATCATTTTTATTTTATCTTATACTACAGGGCCGTTGAATGCTTGAATCTGATTGGTTGACGGACGTTCTGAGGTGTGCAATTATTTTCAGGGAACCGCACGGCTAAAGTAGTTCCGGCAGGTCTTGACCTCATTACAGCTCCAGATCACTGCGCCTACTTAACTGTAATAACGGAAACTAGGATACAATTCATAACAAGTAAAACCATGCAGCCCCATGCGCTTGATCTGCAAAATTTCACAATCAATGGAAACATGCAGTTTAATTTTAATAAATAAAGTATAGTCCTATATATAATCAATAGAAAATTAAACTGAATATTTAAATAAATTGATTGTCCTAATGCACGGGTTTTCGTAATTATTGCAAATAATATAACAAATAAATAATTATTGATAGGCCTATACTTGTTAAAAGGGCTTTGTGTTTCATTTATTAGTCTAGTCTACTGTCACTAATAGAAAAAAAGAATGAACGAATTAGCCTAATTAAAATGAATTGAATAAATAAATAAATAAATAATAATATTGACGCACATGCTCTCTCTCTCTCTCTGTCTCTCTCTCTCTCTCTCTATATAGAATCTCTCTCTCTAGTGCATTCACAGTCAGAGAATGTTTCTAGTCGTTAAGTGTGTCCAGCATTAGTCTGCTATCAGCGGCTCAAACCTCCGTTACTAACTCTAAAATGACGTTTTGGAATTAGCAACGGAGCATGGGTTTAGATGCGCAAGGAATTAGTCCTTCATACAAGAGCGTTTTAATGACAAAAACTTTACAAACGTCTTGAAATACATCATCTGAACAATATTTCGAGGTGTGGTAACTGTAGTATAAGCGGAATAATTGACGACAGGCTGTTGAATTATTATAAAAATAATGCACACCCGAGGTGTAACGGCCACTCCGCTTCGCGTCGTGACCGCATTACCACCTCGGGTGTGCATTATTTTTATAATAATTCAACGGCCTGTCGTCAATTATTCCTTACATATATCATTTTACAAAACTGTTTTGCACATGTGCTATAGGGATCTCCCAGTCATGTGACCCCTAGCCGCATGTCAGCCATTTTGACGGAATACATCCGTCAGCTACTCGGTGGCAATGGATCTATTATTAGGGGTGTGTAATATATATTATTGGTATATTATTATTATTATACTAATATTATAATGATTTTATAATTAGCCTAAATATTGCAATACTTTGCACTACAGTATTGATATAATTGCGTGCGCAAAATTTTTCGATATTGAACAGAATCTATTTTTTCCCCCACCACGTTATCTATTATTAGCACAGCGGCCGTCAGCTAGCTCTTCACGTCATGTCATCGCACTTATTAGCATCACAAAAAGATACAAGAGGAAGATAAAGGAATTAGGAATCATAGATCCATATGAAGCACCACAAGTTCTCTTTACGGGCATTAAATGTGTAGAAAAACTTCCTGACATTGAGTTCGGTGACATTTACAGCTAACGTTACGTTATTCACTTCCCATCTCGCTAACGCTACACCGGAGCTTCATCAAAAGCTTAACGTTAGCAGGCTATCGGTATCACGAGTCCGGATGGGTCAGCAACTCTTTTATTTGGACGCCAGCGGGGAAGGATTTTTCAATCATCACCGCAAAAGTTGGTCAATGTATTTTTATAACCAAATTATAGTGACGTTAGCTGTAATAATCTTTAAACTGAGTTTACAGGGGAAACACAAAACAAAATCACCTGTTTATTGCCCCCAACCACTTGTTTCTCCGTTTTATTTCTTTTGGGATACGGTACAAAGATATTCCTTTTGTATGATCACGTATCTGATCACATCCGACTGCACAGCATCGCTCGCACATGATAGGAATATTTCGCGACGAGCCGTATATCACCGGCGGTTTAGCATTTTCTATTCCGTCAAGATGGCTGCTCCAAATAGCGTGACGTCACGCGGGACGATATATATATGTTATAGTTGTGTAAATAGTTGTGCAACTTTAAAGTGTAATGTTTGAGTTCCCGTGCAGACCTCTACTTTAAATGCATGTTCCCACATAATCCTAAATCAGAATAAGTTCCTCTCGCAGCATCTCTTCTCTGGTGATGTGGGCGGGGCAACCTGTCACTCACATGAGATCAGCCAATAGCAAACCACAACCATCCAATCAATTGACCCTTCGCAGGGAGCTTGATTGACAGGCGATCTGACCAATCATAGCGGATTAACTGCTACTTAACCATCATAGAGCGAAAGTTTATAATTTGGATGTGTTTTCTTTAGTTTTCTCTATAATTGCTAATCCACTTTTTACACCACAGACTGAACAAAATGAAGCATTGCTTGGTAATCGACCCTTCACAGGGAGTTTGATTGACAGGTGATCTGACCAATCATACTTCGCCATCCGCCATTTTGTCCGACAAAGCGGTCAGGAGAGTTAGTAGATTACCGTTGGAGGATTTGAGCTTGAGAAGCGGAGTGTACTGACGTCTTTCCGCGGTTAAAACAACATTCCTTCTGATGTTCATTCATGTTTATTTGATGCTATAAATGAACTAGAAGGAAGAGATGATCGGTTCACGAGCGGCTTTAACTGACAGCGATCTGACACACACATTAAAGAGCCACAAAACGCTATTTATTGTTTACATTTCTAGGGCTGTAATCAACCAAAGGAAATCTTGGTCGACTGAAGTCCTGAAATTTTCGACTAAAAATGACGTTAGGAAAAAAAACTTTAAATTAATTAGCTGCGCAGTACTTGGTAGCCTTGTTGTCCGCCTAAATGAAATATAAATAAACATAAAAAACTAGTAGGCTATTTACAGTATATTAAATCGTTTTTGACCAAATTATTTTGCACTGAAATGAGTCTGACACACGAGTCTGACAGCGTTGCATCACGTGCACCTGCACAATATCATAGCCTATGATTTCCGAAAATAGTACTATGTCAACTAGTGATATCAGTACAAGAACGGTTGAGGAATATGCAACACAATTTAGACAATAGTTTTTGTCATACGTTATAATAACTGACAGGCACTATAATTTCAGCCGTGCAGCTCGCAGAGTGAGGCTGAACACAGGAGCGCAGCTTCACGGCTGAGACACGAATAGACTATTAACTTAAAGCTTTACTCTTAAACACAAAAGGCACGTCCATTTTAATAAAAAAATAATATTTATTAAACAAACCAGATCAAGAGCAAAAACGAAATAAAGTGCATAACTGAAAATAAAGCATAGGCTCAAAACTAATACAAACAGTGGCACTGCGCATTGGGCTGCAATAATTTTTTCCTGTTTTCTAAAAAAAATAAAAAAATGCTGCCACACTGCCGATGTCTTTGTTGACATGGTAGAAGAGGACTGACTATGAATTAAACGCTCTCACAATTAAATAAATAATATTCAGCAAGCCTTAGTAGCCTACTTTCTTCAATCTGTCTCTCTTCTCCGGTGGGTTGGGATAATCCAAAAGAAGTGAAAACAAGGGGGGTGTTCTGAAGACAGACTGTTACCTGTGAAACAGGGGTGATCTGAAAACACCCCCATTAGCAATTAGTGCTTTCCACCTGATGAAACGAACGCGGCAAAAAATCGACCAATCAGAATTTTGGTCGAGCCAGAACGTATCGACCAACAATCGACTAATCGACTGGGAGAATACAGCCCTATAAATTTCTTTTTAAAAAATGACCAAATTTGAAAGGTGAGACTTTGTTTAATATGTTTAATATCTAAAGTAACCGAAAAGTAAGTGTCTTTGCGAACGGTCAATTCCCCACAGACACAAGCCCCGCCCACATCTGTCCTTGTTTCACTCGATATACGACACAATAGAGGAGAGAAGACCATCGAAACCTCCCACACTCACCGTTATAGTAATAGCCTTTGATGTTTTTGGGACTTTCGTCTAAGTGGTAGTCGTTGAGTTTCTTCTGCGTGAGTTGATGCCAGAATCCTGCCTCCAGGGCGCTGAAGAACGGGGAAAACTGCAGCTTCGGGGCGGCCGTCGATTCAGCTGCCATCAGGACTGATGTTTGATTCTTCACACACTGCCATAAGAGGAAAATGAGACTGAATATAATGCACAAATATTCTGCCCTGATTTTAAAAATATATTATTATATGACTCCAGTTTCAGATCACTTAAAACAAAAGTCCCCCTGTGGTGTAAATCCAGCTTGTAATGTAGTTTATGTGTCTATGTGTTGTTAATACACCATGTGTAAGTTCATAAGTGGACAGCATTGCTGAGTATTTTCTGCTTAAAACTGCAGTGAACCAAAGACAGTCTCAAAAACACGGTTTGAAATCGCTGGTGTTTCTGACGTCACACACTACCTTGACCAATCAGATCAACGTGTGATCGTCCACCAGTGGATCTCTGAGTGAGTGAGTGGAGGCAGGGCTCATTTGCATATTCATAGAACCGCGGATACTAAATGAGGCGAGGGTGTCGAGTTACATTCAAGATATTTTAAGGCATGAAGAGTTTTTATTTTTTTCAAGGAAAAAAAAACATTTTAATATGTAAGTTTGGTGATCAAAGATGAGTTTTAAGGGATAAAATTATTAACTACAGGGGGAATTTAAGAACAAGATTCTAATGTACAGTGATAGCATGACAAGAATATATATATATATATTGGATAGCCTACATCAAAATAAAATACAATAAAATAAAGTAAAATATACTGTTAAAATATAATCCTCAATTTTCTTAGCCTGATATTATTTTCTTATAATAACATTAAAATTCCTGTTAGATTCGATATGTGGAAGTGTTGAAAAAGTAGTTCCTTTTCTCTCACTTCAACAGGCTTGTCTGTCTATATTAATAAGAGATTTAATGTTGTACTAATCTGACAACACGTCTATACAACTTTTCAACATAATAAAAGTAAAATCTGCGTTCTTTAGTATTGTAGTGTTAGTAAATACTGCTTCGTTAAAAAGCATTGCGTCTCTTTCAGGGTGTGTTTGTTTGTTTGTTTTAACACACTGCAGTAAAAAAAGCACGATATTTGACATTTATGATCTGTGACAATTATTGTCATGTACATGATAAACACAGAGTCAAAGCAGCAAGAAATATATAGCATGGAAACATCACTTACCAGACGAACACTTCCTGGTTGATGTCATGTGACCACGGTCATCCTACACGCATGCGCAGTTGGTTTGTTTTGGTATTGCAAAAGAGCTTACAAATGACTTAACATTTATTTAATAATACGCAAATCGACAGGATTAAATGCGTGGTGCAGGTTTCGCTGGTGTAACGACATTGGAATGCTTTATCTTCAACATTTTGACATATTTAAAACAATGCTCGTGTTTAACGGAAGAACAATGTTAGCAGACACGCTTTTCTGATAACGTTAAATGTTTAAAGTCATATTATCCCACATTTATAAACAGTGAGGAAATGTTGGCGAATAACGTTAACCAGCTGCTTGAACGGTTTAGATGACCGACAAACCTCTTAAGGAGAGTGTCCAAAAAGAGTCTTATGGTGCCAAAACCATCGAATAAAAGACAAAACCCCAAAACAAAAGGAAAACACAGACAAATAGACAAGAAAACACGGACAGAAACTTATAAACGCCGTTCCTTCTCATTGTTAACGCTATGAATGAGCTGGTTTGTCATGTGCACAGCAGACGATCAGTGAACGAGCCAGAAAAACCAGCCTGATCCCTACACACACACACACACACACACACTTACTGCAGTATAGCTTTCCTCAGATCATGGGTTATAAAAGCTCATTTTCCTCCACCAAATTAAAACATACAAAGGTAGTTGCGAATTTCCCCCCTCCAAACTCTGAGTTTACATCTTACAATTTTGATAATTTCAGAATTAGCCATTTTGATAATATCAGAATTAGCAATTTTGATAAAAGTTAGAGGTACAAACTCGTAAAACTTTTTTTTCTTGGGATTCTAAGTTCACATCTCGCAGAAACTCTTTCAAACAGAGATCACAAAACAAAAAAGCTTATAAAAACAATAAAAATGTTGAAGCTTTTCAAACTCATAGCCTAACTGCCCCAATATTATCGGCTAGACTACTGTACCACCTTTTATCCCAGTATTTACAAATTTTATGTTTTATAATTTATTTTACATAGCCTACATGTTAATTTTACATTTAAGTTGTTGTTACAATTCAGTTTTCTCCCCCGTCATGGAATAACAAGATAAAAAAAAATGTGATTGTGACTTTTTCCTCGTAATTGTGAGTTTACATCTTGCAATCCTGACTTTTTTCTCTGAATTTTAAGTTAATTAACATCTCTCAATTCAGATTTAGTTATTTTTTTCTCCGAATTTTCAGTTTACATTTCGCTATCCTTACTTTTTTGGGGGGAATATTGAGTTTACATCTTGCAATTCTGATTTTTTTCAATTCTGAGTTTATATAGGCCTACTTGCGCAATTTTTACTTTTTTTCTGAATTTTGAGTTTACGTATTGCAAGTTTTACTTTTTGAGTTTAAATCTTAGCTATATCTCACAATTGCGAGGAAAAAAATCAGAATTGTGAAATAAAAAGTCAAAATGACCTTTTTCCCATCAGATGCAAGCCTCCAGGTTTCAGTCTCAGCCGAGATGAGCGTCCAGCTTCTGTTCGCAGAATCCAGTTCTGTCATCAGGCTGTGGTGATTATAGGCTAATCTAAACCAGATGTGAATCCAGAAATCTAAATCACTTTTAGTGTAATGCATTTGCACTGGAAGACAATCCTCCAGAAATGTGGAATCACAAATAAATGATGCCAATATGAAACTGTCAGTGTGAAGTTTATCATTCTTAAACATTGTGCATGTTCACATTTAAAGTCATTTCTCAACTGGAAATGTTTCACAATATTTCAATAAAGCAGTCTTTACCACAAGATATAAAGTATGTTAACAAGAAACACAAGTTCATACCCAGTAAAGTCTCATTTAAAAAAAGACAATAACCTTGAAGATCAAATAAGAATTTTTAATGAATAATTCATACTATATAATAATGATGGAAATGTTTAATTTTTAAATGTTTAGGTCTCCAATATCAGTACATCACTGTACACACTTCTTGATTATGTTTCCACTATTTTAACGATTTATAAAAGTTGAATGACTTTCTGGCCTTCTCAGATTTCATTATGAATATTAAAGCTGTTTTCTGTGAATGTGTATATTCAATCAGATTCAGATTAATTACCCGCAATATGGAAATAATTGGAAGAATAACAAAATGTTAAAAATAAATAAAAATAATTATGATTATGATTTTTCAGTATTATACACACTGCTGCCTGAAATTTTAGTACAATCAACTTGGATGTTTAAGTTATTTCAACTTACATTACATTAAACTGACTTAAATGAGTTGAATCTTGTATAACAAATAAAGTTGCTTAACTTATTTTGATGAGTTGAATCAATGTAAAAGCATATGTTTTCATAACTAATTGCTCATATACTATTTTACAGTGTACACTGTAATTTTTTTTTATTTTTTTATTTTGTCAAACCAACTATGTGGTTCAGATAACTTAATATTTAGATGTTCTGTTGATTCGATCACTCTCCTTCATTGTATTAATAACTTCATTGTGTTTTTTTTATTTAAATGAACTTACCATTTTAAAGCAACCACTTACTTTTTTAAGTTAAACCAACAATATATTTGTGTACAGTGTTTATTTTAGCACCGTTTGTGCTCTGCTTTTGGCGTTTAGATGCAGAAACAGTGACAGACTTAATAAGCTTAATAGGTTCAGTTGATAGGAATTAAATTGCATTATATATCTAATGGACCTCATTTCCCATGTAAACTCCTACACAGACCTCACTGTGCTGAATGCGGCGCGCATTTCTCCCAATAAAGATCAGAAATATTGAAATTTGAAGACATTCTCCAGAACATACTTCTCAGTTTATTTAAAGAAATGATTTTTTTATGGAAAGACTGGCATTTTTTTGTTCAACCAATCATGAGGTTTAATAGAAAGTGACAGGCATTAATTGAGAACTGTTAGAAAAAAATGAAATATGAAAGAGACTAAGCTCTGCACTTATTATATGCACGACACGTATTATATTGCTTTCCCATAACTTGAAGCCTAGTCCATTTCATCTTCACCTCTGCCTGTCTTATATTATTATTGCATGTTTTGTTTGTGATATAGAGGCAGTTTCACATGACCGTCTTTCACTGTAAAAAATGATTTTTTGGTGAAGTAAATACTACTGAAAAAAAACAATGTAATTTACATGAAAAAGTTAGTTCAGGCAAGAATAAAAAAACGAAGTAAATTCCATATCAGTACTTAATTCAAGCGAGTAGAAATGAAAGCGTAAATATCAACTCAATAAAATTAAGTACTCAACTTTTCTGATACTGGGGTTCCCATCATGCACTGGACCTTGAATAATTAATGAGGTTAATTTTTCACTGGTTTCCAGCTGTATTTACACTGTTTTATCATTGCTTTTGTTGTCAGGATTAGTAACTTGCCATTTTGTGACATTTCGAGTAAATTTTCTGCTCAAAATGACACATTCAAACACAAAAACGATCCATCAAATGTTACCGCCATTGTGTATTGTCTAAGTATTGACGTCTTTGCATTCACATCATGCTTAAAGGATAATTCCGGTATTTAACACCTTGAGTCTATATTGTAGTTTGTTTTGGATGAACAAGAGTGGTGGACAACATTTTTTTGACAATGGTTCCTCTCTCGAGTTTTTGACTATAAAAGAATTGGCCATGGACCCATTTAACATTGGAGTCAATGGGCATGTCCGAACATGTCATTAAAACAGCCAATAATGTTCGTTTACAAAACTGTTAAACTCACCGAGTGATTAGTGATTTAGTTGATGTTCCAGAAACAAAAAGTGTTGCGAAATACAGTTTCTGTTGTGTTTTATTCGTCATTTTGTAAAATCCCATTGAGTTCTGTTGAAGGACTGAGTGCTGGTTAATATAAATGCGCTACCGGAAACGGAAAGGGGGCTGTTTACATTTGGTCGATGTCGTCTTTTTGCTCGCTTCCGTTTCTCATAAGGCTAGCGAGCAGAGCAACTGTGCTCCGGGAGAGTAAGCCAAATAAACAAACAAAACCTTCATTAATTGTTACTTGTAATATGAAGTTGAACTCGACTGTGACCGTGAGTGTCCCGCGAGACATAAACATCGGTTATCGCCATCAAGTGGTCGGGAGTGTGCTAACGCTTCAGATTCAAATATTGAGCGGAAGTTACACGGTTGTGAAGTGTCTGAAAAAATAGCTCCACTATAGCAAAATAAACGGATTGGAATCATATATTGCGACGATATATTGTTTATAATCATCAACGAACATCACTAACCACTCGGTGAGTTTAACAGTTTTGTAAACGAACATTATTGGCTGTTTTAATGACATTTTCGGACATGCCCATTGACTCGAGAGAGGAACCATTGTCAAAAAAATGTTGTCCACCACTCTTGTTCATCCAAAACAAACTACAATATAGACTCAAGGTGTTAAATACCGGAATTATCCTTTAACATCTGACATGATGAAGTATAAATTACTTAGATACTCTAAGTATCTTAGAGATGACTATAAATGACTGGTATAATTCAATAAAATTGTTTGAGTGAAATGTAATGCAAAGGAAATTTCAACTAAATCGATATTAATCAACCAAGACTAGCCAAGTTAAAATTACTTATTTTCTTTGTTACTTTTACTTAACTAGGTTAAGTAAAGTTTACTTAATTCCATATTCCAAGTAAATTTCACTTAAAGATTTCTAATTAAAGCTACTGATAAATATGTTTAGGTTTTTACTTGGCAAATCTTTGTAAATTTACTAGCATTTTCTGAGTGAAGTAAATCCTACTCCAAATGTTTTTCAGTGTACATTGTTCATCAAGCACAGGCAAACATGTCTAAAAAAAGTATTAAAAAGGTTTAATGTCTTCACATTTTGCAGTTTAATCGAATAACGAGTTACATTAGATGTTGCAGTTTTGTTTAAATCATCACTCTGTCCATCATTTAGTACTTTTTTTTATTAAAATGAAGATGAGTTGAAATGCATTGCACTGTAAATCAACCAGTAGTCCCATGAATACAGGCAGTTTGTGGATAGTACACACAGACCATCCTTTAGTCGCACGCCATTCCCAACATACAGACTTTCACCAGTGTGTATTTCCCATCTCTCTGAGGATAGTGTGCATTAGCGCCTGACCAAACCAGATTTAATTAAACTCCCTGTTAAATATGCACTGCACATGCTACTTAAACATAATTAATGTCAGGGCATTTCCAGGCAATATTCTACATTAAAGGTGTCCTATTATGTCCTTTCACGAAGTCTTGCTGTAGTTCAGGCTCGACTAGAATAGGTTTTCCTGCTTGAATGTTGATTATTCTCCTCATATTCTCCATTGTTGCGGCTCCTCTCTTCCCAGTCTGTCAGTAACGCTCTGTTTACTTCCTGTCTCTATGAAGCCCCTCCTTCTGAAAAGCACACTGCGCTCTGATTGGTCGGCTGGAGCAGTGTGTTGTGATTTGTCGAGCGCTTCGAGTGTGTTTGGGAAATGCCCCGCCCCTTACCATAACCGCCAGTTTAACACACTACTGACTAACTCAACCAGGCCCCGCCCCTTTATTCTACGCATTAATTATTCAAATGAGGAAGAAACTCAAGACTACAATGGAGGCGTTTCAGGAGTTCAGGAACACAGATATAGAGAAGAACTCCCGCTGGAAATGGTTGTTTTAATGAGCAACATAAGTGCTTCAATACAACCAGTTTTAAAACACTGTATTGAATACGTTTTTAATGTAATCTGATGCAGATTGCAGACGTGTCAAGCTGACACTCAGCAATAAATAACAAAATGGCAACACTTTACAATAATGTTCATTAGTTAACTACATAAGTTAGCGTGCACTAATAATGAACTGCACTTATACAACATTAATTAAGTTTGTTAATGTAAATTTCAACATTTACCAATACTTTATTAAAATCTTGTTAACATTAGTTAATGCACTGTGAACTAACATGAACAAACAATGAACGGATGTATTTTTATTAACTAACATTAACAAAGATGAACAAATACAGTAACAAATGTATTGCTAATGGTTAGTTCATGTTAGTTAATAATGAACCCTATAGAGAGCCTAAGCCCCGCCCCTCCGCTTCCGGCTCATCGGACCTTATTTCGGGAAAAAATCTGTATGGTAGTCAATGGCGAGAGACGACTCATCTTTTTATTGCGTCCGAACTGTGTCCTGAGTTACACACATGATGTTTGTCAATTTAAAATATAATTATGAAAGTCAAAAAGTCGCAGTTTGTCATAAAACAGAAGAGTAGCGTTTAGTGTTATGTGAAAATCTCTCGATGAACTTCATCTCTCGTCTCGCACTATACGTCACCGTTGCTCGTGTGTGTGCAGTCTGGTACAACACACTCCGGCATCACGGCGTAACGTTACGATTATAACGTGAGACTATAGAAAACATGACAGACGTTAGCGTCAGTAGAGTTAGCTTCAGTAAAGTTAGCTTCAGTAAAGTTAGCTTCAGTAAAGTTAGCGTCAGTAAAGTTAGCTTCAGTAAAGTTAGCTTCAGTAAAGTTAGCTTCAGTAAAGTTAGCTTCAGTAAAGTTAGCGTCAGTAGAGTTAGCTTCAGTAAAGTTAGCTTCAGTAAAGTTAGCTTCAGTAAAGTTAGCGTCAGTAAAGTTAGCGTCAGTAGAGTTAGCTTCAGTAAAGTTAGCTTCAGTAAAGTTAGCTTCAGTAAAGTTAGCTTCAGTAAAGTTAGCTTCAGTAAAGTTAGCTTCAGTAAAGTTAGCTCCAGTAAAGTTAGCTTCAGTAAAGTTAGCTTCAGTAAAGTTAGCTTCAGTAAGTTAGCTTCAGTAAAGTTTGCTTCAGTAAAGTTAGCTCCAGTAAAGTTAGCTTCAGTAAAGTTAGCTTCAGTAAAGTTAGCTTCAGTAGTTAGCTTCAGTAGAGTTAGCTTCAGTAGAGTTAGCTTCAGTAAAGTTAGCTTCAGTAAAGTTAGCTTCAGTAAAGTTAGCTTCAGTAAAGTTAGCTTCAGTAGTTAGCTTCAGTAGAGTTAGCTTCAGTAGAGTTAGCTTCAGTAAAGTTAGCTTCAGTAAAGTTAGCTTCAGTAAAGTTAGCTTCAGTAAGTTAGCTTCAGTAAGTTAGCTTCAGTAAAGTTAGCTTCAGTAAAGTTAGCTTCAGTAAAGTTAGCTTCAGTAAGTTAGCTTCAGTAAAGTTAGCTTCATTCATTGAGTGATAAGGTATGACGTCACATGTGCGCCTTTTGGGTTTGTAGTCTTTGTAATGACGTATGTTCACAGTCTTACACCTCAACAGTTTTACATCAAACTGCGACTTTCTTGACTTTAAAATGTATCTTTTAAACTGACAAACGTCATATGTGTAATTTAGGGCACAATTCAAACGAGATCAGAATATTTGTTGTCTCTCGCCATTGACTACCGTACAATATTTTTCCGAAATAAGGTCACATGGTCCACCGGAAGGGGAGGGGCTTAGGCTCTCGATTGTAAAGTGTTACCAACAAAATTGCTCTGTACTGACAAGATCACAAGCACAGCAGAACAACCGGTGTACAGACATGTCACAAATAGATCAGACCTCCTCATCTATCAATGTAAAAGATCTTTTTGAACACCCGTTTGAAGTTTTCATTGCACAGTGGGTATATGAAGGGGTTGAGCGTGGAGTTGATGTAGCCGAGCCAAATGGTGAACATGTGCAGGTCGTGATGCACACAGGTCTCACACAAGGCCATGACCATGAACGTGATGAAGTACGGGATCCAACACACCATGAACACACCGATGATGAAGCCCAGTTGCCGGGCAGCTTTACGCTCCTTGCGGATCCGCATGCTGTGGATGCTTTGCTTGGACTGTTCGCACAGCTTCTGCCATGTTTGTTTGGCGGGAAGCGAGTCGTTGGCGCTCAGCGGCGGGTTGTTCTCGGCCCACGGTGACGGTGGTGATGGAGGCGCGCTGTGATTATAATTATGGACATCCGCCGTCTGCTCACCCTCACTAATGTTCCCGACGGAGTTTGGCACTAGCACGTTACAGTCGTTCACATTTATGAAGGTTTCGGTGTTGGTTTCCGGATGCAGAAACGCGAGAGATAAAGATGGCGGGCATTCGGCGACCGTTTCCCCATCATCGATTTGAAACGAGCTCTCAGGGTCTTGGACGCTCTTTCTCATGCGTTTCGAAAGTCTGAACATCGGTTTCTTCTTGTAGCAACTCTTCCTCTTCGTCTCGGACAGCGAATCAGGGTTGTCTTCATTATTGTCTCTTGGCTGTTCGAGACTGTATTGATCCAGAAGACCCACGTTTTGAGAATACGCCTGATTCTCTCTCTCCGAGGCCTTGGTGATCGTCAACTGAAGCCCGTTCGCCAGTGTGTCATCCGCTTCGGGTTTCGCCATGGGACCGGCAAAGTTCTCCCATTCCCTGTAATGATCCCGGACCGCGATGAAAATCTGCGAGTAGAACAGAAGCATTAGAAACGAAGGGATGTAGAAGTTAAGAATGGCGGTCAGAACTTTAAACCACGTCACTAAGCGGAAGTCCGTGTCGCATTGGTTCTCCAGTTCCGGTTTCCGATCGACCCGAGCAAACATCCGCCAGCCGAGGATCGGAACGATCCAAGTCATCGAGAGGAGCCATGCGCTGCAAATCAACAGTGTGGCTCTCCCTCGGGTCCGGTACTTCAGATACTGTAACGGGTGACGTACGGACCGGTACCGGTCCAAGCAAAGGATGAACAAACTGAAAATGGACGCCGTGCTCGCAACATAATCCATGACTAACCAGAACTGGCAGATCACGTGACCAAGCCTCCACTCGTCCTCAAGAAGGTACACCAGATTCAAAGGCATGACGGTCGCCCCGACTATGAGGTCTGCTATCGACAGGCTGACGATGTAGAGATTCCCAACCGTATGTAGAGTCCGTTCCTTTCTCACGGCGAACAGGACCAGCAGGTTCATGATGACCGTCAGGAGGGACAGCGTCCCGAGGAAGATCCCCAGCACCGCATTGTTCACGTGATGGTGGAACGGGACGGACGTGTTCGTGAGAGTCGTGACGTTGGGCTCCGGAGGCTCGTGGAGGAGTCGCTGGACTTGGCTGTTCATGGCGGTTAGTATTGTAGTGGCCTCCATTGGGCAGTCCGACGTGTCACATGACGTCAAAGTTGTGAGAAAGCACATAGTCCCATTGGGTTTTAAAATTCATATCCAAATGGGAGTCTCTGGAAAACAAAAGCAAAGAGAATGCGTCAAAGTAGTGCATTGAATTATTGTGCACACACTCTTTAAAGGGGTGTGATTATGATTTCAGTTTTCTAACTTTAGTTCATAAACAACATCTGCAAAGTTACGGCGCTCAAAGTTCAAAACAAAGGGAGATTTGCCCCCAGAACATGATTTATAGATTACCAAGACAGAATATGCGAATCAATGACCAGAAGATAACTACACATAAGCTACATAAATTCATCAACTAAATTCAGAAATGTCCTGTTGCTTCTATTGTCACTTCTTCTCGAGTCTCTCCATCTTTCTGACTCCGGTTTGAACATAAAAGGGTAAAAGTTTTTTGAAATGTTCAGTGCATGTGTGTGTGTGTGTGTGTGTGTATGTGTGTGTGTGTTTGAGGTAATAGGACACGAGCTGTTGAAGCTCCGCCCCCTGTGCTGGGAGCAGAAGCTCATTTGCATTTAAAGGGACAGACACAAAAACGATGCGTTTTTGCTCACCCTCAAAAAGTGACACTTTAACATGATATATAAAAATATCTGTGGGGTATTTTGAGCTAAAACTTCACATACACACACTGGAGACAAAGACTTATGAAAAGGGCATTATACACCCCTTTAAAGGTCTTTCATGTAACCATCCATATTAATAAATCACCTTTATTGTAAAGAGTAGCCTATACTGTGCACTTATTGATGTGTGATTACAGAGAGAAATGCTAATGGTTTTATTCAAATCAAAAAGGTAAAATGGCCTTTTCAGCTAATAATAGCAGATTATCCATTATAAGGTGTAGCCTACAATGAATGGAGACATCCATCTTTTTGATGGTGTCAGTGAGCTGTACACTCCACATATCTGAAATGTCATGAGCTTCCGACAGCAGACGCATGCAGGTTCATTAAGGCAGCAGCTGAGACCATGAATGTACAGGAAATATGTGAGTCAAACTGAGTCTTGTTGCTAAGAGAGAAGGTTTCGATCCAAGCTTCACAAGATCTTATCAAACCCTTCCCTGTGTCTTTTCAGCCTCTCATCTCAGGTTAGATCTGTGTCTATGATCTGTGTTCTGTCTCTCTGGAAGTTTCGGCCATCTACACAATAAATGTGTAAGTTATTGTTGTTGTAGTCAGGGCTATATTCTTAACAAATTCATATTCCAGAACTAAGAACATAAAGTGCATGTTTTCATCTTTCCATCTTTACTTTCATGTATCAGTTGCACTTGTAATATGGCAAATGTTGATAAATAGCATAATGTGATTTAGAAGCCTTTTTTATGCATAAATGTTTTCCCTGTAATTCCAAAACTCTATAATTTTCTTTCGTCCACAATGAAGGAGAAATTCAGCAGAATGTCCAAGCTGCTCTGAATAACTGTGAATGAGTTTGAATGGCAGTAACATTATCAATGATCTACTGTCTGTTCCACATATACCATTGGATATAGCTTCAGAAAAACTAAAATATAACTGTTTTATGGAAAAGAGCAACATTTGTGTTTCACAAAATAAAGAAAGTCATGATTTAGTTTCGTTTTTGGCTGAACTGTACCTTGAATGTTCACTTTAATCTGAATTTTATGTTTTGACATTTAAAACTGTTATGCAACATCCCTCTTTAATGTATGCACAACAATTCAACATTCATACAATAATGTCCAGCACTGTTGATGCATGAGGAAAATCCTTTTTTAAACCTGAACACATCATGATACAAAACAGGTCATGCTGTATCTAAAGAACTGGCATTCAGAAGAACTGATTCATCACCATTAATAATTATTATTACCTTACCATCGCACAGTATGAATATCAAGCACTTTAGTCTGATTTAGCAAAACACACAAGGAATGGCCAAGAACACACGCATACACCAAATATTTACGCTGTTCTGTAAACTTGAGAGCTTAAAGATTTACAGCGTTGCACTCGATTTTTGAAGATCATCCAAACACACTTGTAATGATTTCTCGACGCGTAATGTAAAGGGAAGACGCGCTAATGATACACTTTATGCGTAAAACTTACACGCGTTTACTAAAGAGTTGTGCGTAAAATGTTTATCTCTCTCCTTTTACTGATAAACCGGTATTTCTTTCTCATTGGATGCAGATCTCAGTAAAACGACTTCAGTCCGACACCTGTGGAATGCGTGAATCTGTGCGCGTGAAGTCCGATAATGCCATCAAAGCGCGCGCTGTGCGTACACCATTCACGAGCACAAACAGCCTATAGTCACTTTTACACATTAAATTATCTCCACATGTAATTAGGTTGTATTTATAAGCACGGATGGAAACTTACCCTTCCGACTTGCAGTGAAATCTCGGCAGAAATGGGGTTTATCTCCACAGATTTGGTGAACTGGACGCTGACTGACGCTTTACTGCTCTGAGGAGTCTCATGAATGTCTCATAGATGGACACACACACACACACACACGGACGGACACACACACACACACACACGGACGGACACACACACACACACACACACACACACACACACACACACACACACACACACACACACACACACACACACACACACACACACACACACACACACACACACACACACACACACACACACAGAGATGGTTCACTATCTTTGTGGGAACTCTCTATAGACGTAATGGTTTTTATACTGTACAAACTGTATATTTGTTCCCCTTATACCCTACCTCTAAACCTACACATCACACAAAATTTGATATTTTAAATAAAATGTTTAATTTTAATAAATAAATAAAAATACATCACTATGAATGATTTATTAGCTGTTTTCCTCATGGAAATGTCCACAAAAGAACCAGGATTTTGGGTATTATCATTTTTGTGGGAACATTTTGTCCCTATAATAGAGAGAGAAGAGAGATAGAAAGAGAGAGAGAGAGAGAGAGAGAGAGATTTTTTACCATTTATTTGTAATATGACAAGGACTCATATTTCAATGCGTTTACATTTCATACATTTCATCCCAATAATAAAGAAACTGACGTAATCTTATATGCAAACTCAAATATAAAAAAGAATTAGAAATTCATATATATATATATATATATATATATATACACACACACACACACACACACACACACACACACACACACACACACACACACACACACACACACACACACACACACACACACACACACACACAGGTTTGGAATTACACAAGGGTGATTATTCACCAGTGAACTAGCCATTATTTTAGCATTATTTTCAGAAAAATGCATATCTAATTCACATTTAAATTGACAAATAATATCATATATAATCACTTAACTGTAAAACAATTATACATTATAAATGTCATGCACAGTCATAATCCAAAAACCAATGCGATACTTAGAAAGACGATTAAATAACACTTAATAAACACAAGGAACAATACAGCAATGGTAACTAGATGTAATGATAACACAAGACAATGACCTGAGGAAGAACGAAGGCTTAAATACACAGAGGAAGGTAGTCAATGGAACAGGGAACAGGTGTGACACTAATCAGGGACTATGGCAACTAATGAAAGAACTAGAACACACTGGGACTAAAACTAAACAAGAGTTTTAGTAAACTTTCTTTTTAGTAAACTCTGTGTACACAAACAATGTAGTCAATGCTGGAGTTCATGTGTAGAGCCCCTGGTGATACTTCAAGCACTTCAAGTTTCATGTTGTGTCGAGCCGCATTAGTGTTTTAAAAATAGTGATTTTGATGCTATCATTGTAGTGCCCCTAGCACTCCCATTCAAGAGGCATTTTGACCGAAAACGAAAATACAGTCAAACTTAAAAGTGGCGTTTCCATCCTAATTATGCTTTTACACTAATGTTTGACTCGGGTAGATTAACTAAAAGAGCTTAGGTTCAATTTTGGCGAGAGTTATCCTTTAAAACACGTTGGTGGTCTTATTTTGCATGATTTCTAAATGCATGCTATTCCTGAAGGGATGGATTTACAATCCGTCCTCTTGTATTCTACCCAACTCCAAGTCGTCTTCCTCTCCAATGGTTCATTCCAGTTTCAAATCATCTTCCTTGCTGCTGGTTCAGTCCAGTTTCAAGTCTTCTTCATCTCCACTGGTTCAGTCCAGTTGCAAGTTGTCTTCGTCGTCGCTGGTTCAGTGCAATTGCAAGTCATCTTCGTTTTCATCTCCGTCTCCACTGGCTCAGTCCAGTTCCAAATCGTCTTCATCTTTAGTCCAGTTCCAAATCGTCTCCGTCTTTGCTGGTTCCGTCCAGTTCCACATCGTCTTCATCTTTACTGGTTCAGTCCAGTTGCAATCGTGTTCATTGCTGCTGGTTCAGTCCAGTTCCAAATCGTCTTTGTCTTCGTTTCCATTTCCACTTGATCAGGCCACTTCCAAATCGTCTTCATCATCACTGGTTCAGTCCAGTTCCAAGTTGTCTTCGTCGTCGCTGTTTCCGTCCAGTTCCAAGTCTTCTTCGTCTCCATTGGTTCTGCCGAACTAAAAGTCATCTTCCTCTCCATTGGTCCAGTCCAGTTTCAAAATCGTCTTCCTTGCTGCTGGTTCAGTCCAGTTCCAAATCGTCTTTGCTGGTTCAGTCCAGTTCCAAATCGTCTTTGCTGGTTCAGTCCAGTTCCAAATCGTCTTTGCTGGTTCAGTCCAGTTCCAAATTGTCTTTGCTGGTTCAGTCCAGTTCCAAATCGTCTTTGCTGGTTCAGTCCAGTTCCAAATCGTCTTTGCTGGTTCAGTCCAGTTCCAAATCGTCTTTGCTGGTTCAGTCCAGTTCCAAATCATCTTCTTTGCTGCTGGTTCAGCCCAGCTCCAAATCGTCTTCATCATCACTGGTTCAGTCCAGTTCCAAATCGTCTTTGCTGGTTCAGTCCAGTTCCAAATCGTCTTTGCTGGTTCAGCCCAGTTCCAAATCGTCTTTGCTGGTTCAGCCCAGTTCCAAATCGTCTTTGCTGGTTCAGTCCAGTTCCAAATTGTCTTTGCTGGTTCAAGTCAAGTCAAGTCATCTTTATTTATATAGCGCTTTTTACAATACAGATTGTATCAAAGCAGCTTCACAGTGATAACATGAAAATAATACAAAAAACAATTTCATCATCGTCCACCTTTAAGGCAGATCTATAATATTGTTGAATATTAAATGTCCCCAACTAAGCAAGCCATAAGGTAAGGCAACAGCGGCAAGGAACCAAAACTCCATCAGGTGACAGAATGGAGAAAAAAAACCTTGGGAGAACCCAGGCTCAGTCGGGGGCCAGTTCTCCTCTGGCCAATGAGTGAACAGTGTATGAAGTTCAGAATGAATCAGAGTATTTGTCCAGTTCCGGTTGGTTGAAGTCGGAGTGGAGAGGAGGAGAGACTGGTTGATACTTCAGGTCAGCGGCGTCGTCGTCGTGTCCTGGCGCTGGTCCTTCATCAGATCTGGATACGGCCTGGTTCCGGTGGACAGCAGTAAACCTCGGGATAGACAGAGAGACTAATATTAGCGTAGACGCCATCCTTCTTATGATGTACCAAGTACATCAGGATTACGGGAAGTGTTCCCGGTCCCGGCTGTTCTAAACTATGCAGCCTAATTATAAGTCTATAATGTGTTATGTGTATGCTAGGCCGAAGAGATGTGTTTTTAGTCTAGATTTGAACTGACAGAGTGTGTCTGCTTCCCGGACAATGTTAGGAAGACTGTTCCAAAGTTTTGGTGCTAAGTAGGAAAAGGATCTACCGCCAGCAGTCGATTTTGATATTCTAGGTATTATTAACTGGCCGGAATTTTGAGATCGCAGTAGACGTGAAGGACTATAATGCGTTAAGAGCTCGCTCAAGTACTGCGGAGCTAAACCATTTAGTGTTTTGTAAGTGATCAGCAATATTTTAAAATTTATACGATGTTTAATAGGCAGCCAATGCAGTGTTGACAGAACGGGGCTAATATGGTCATACTTCCTGGTTCTAGTAAGAACTCGAGCTGCTGCGTTTTGAACTAGCTGTAGTTTGTTTATTAAGCGTGCAGGGCAACCACCCAGTAGAGCATTACAATAATCTAGCCTTGAGGTCATAAACGCATGAACTAATTGTTCTGCATTATTCACTGAGAGCATATGACGTAATTTAGATATATTTTTAAGATGGAAGAAAGCGGTTTTACAGATACTAGACACATGACTTTCAAATGAAAGATTGGTATCAAAGAGCACACCCAGGTTCCTAACCGACGACGAAGACTTAACAGAGCAGCCATCAAGTGTTAGACAGTATTCTAGGTTATTACGTGTGGAAGTTTTTTGTCCAATAATTAGAATCTCTGTTTTTTCTGAATTTAGTAGTAGGAAATTACTAGTCATCCAATTTTTTATATCAGCTATGCATTCCGTTAATTTTGTGAATTGGTAGGTTTCGTTAGGTTTTGAAGAAATATAGAGCTGAGTATCGTCGGCATAACAGTGAAAGCTAATTCCATGTTTCCTCATGATATCTCCTAATGGTAGCATATACAGAGTGAACAGCAGCGGTCCTAGTACTGAGCCTTGTGGTACGCCATACTGAACTTGTGATTGATAAGACATCTCTTCATTTACTGCTACAAACTGATAACGGTCAGATAAGTATGATTTAAACCATGCTAGTGCAATTCCACTGATTGTTGTTGGCATCCTTCTGTCTTCGAGAGACAATGGTTTAGAATCTGCACCCAGGTCAGTCTGTGGTTTGGTTGCAGACTCTGCTATGACTGTAGAGTCCGATACGGGAGCGACAGCACCGCTGGCACTTGCTGCAAGTGTAAGCAGTGGTGGTGTCAGTGGGGGCAAGCTGAACACTTTGCTGCCGACGGGTCCTCTTCTCCTCCCACTGAATTGCTCTTTTTTCTTCGGCTAGAAGGACACCGGTCTTAACGGTGGATCGCCAATTTTCGCGGTCCGATGTCACTGCTTCCAAATCAGCTGGGCAGATGCTGCATGCTTTCAAATCTCGCTTGCAGGCGTCCTTGTAGCGCAGGGTTGGCCGTCCAGTTGGTCGTGTTCCTATGGCAAGCTCCCCGTACAGAACGTCCTTTGGGATACGACCGTCATCCATCCTGCACAGGTGGCCAAGCCAGCGCAGTCGCCTCTGTGTGAGGATGGTGAACATACTTGGCATACCTGCCTGAGCCAAAATGGCTCTGTTTGTAATACGATCCTGCCAGGTGATGCTCAGGAGTCGTCTGAGGCAGCGCATATGAAAGGCATTCAGTCTTTGCTCTTGGCGAGAATATAGAGTCCAAGCTTCACTACCATAGAGGAGGGTGCTCAAGACGCATGCTTGGTACACCTTCAGTTTAGTTTTGAGTGTCAACAAAGTGTTGTCCCAAGCCCTCTTTGCTAGTCGAGCCATGGCGGTAGCTGCTTTGCCTATCCTTATATTGAGCTCGGTTTCCAGGGATAGGTTGCTGCAGATGGTGGAGCCAAGGTAGGTGAAATTCTCCACTACCTCCAGGGTGTGGTCGCCGATAGTTATTGCAGGAGTGGTGTTGACATCTTGAACCAATATGTTGGTTTTCTTGAGGCTGATGGCAAGGCCAAATTCTGTGCATGCATCTGCAAAGCAGGTGATAAGTCGCTGGAGGGCACCCTCAGTGTGTGCGGCAAGAGCAGCATCATCTGCAAACAACATCTCCCGTATGAGTACCCTGCGGACCTTAGTCTTTGCTCTGAGGCGGGCGAGGTTGAAGAGGTTCCCATCACTCCTAGTATGGAGGAAGATCCCGTCT
This sequence comes from Phoxinus phoxinus, assembly GCF_949152265.1. Classification (NCBI taxonomy): domain Eukaryota; kingdom Metazoa; phylum Chordata; class Actinopteri; order Cypriniformes; family Leuciscidae; genus Phoxinus; species Phoxinus phoxinus. The sequence continues at coordinate 1,363,073 of NC_136897.1, forward strand.
TCGGAGTTGCAGAAGGCATAGCGCAGGAGCAGGGAGAAGAACATGCCAAAGAGTGTTGGCGCCAGGACACACCCCTGCTTCACACCACACCTGATTGGGAAGGGGTCTGAGGATGACTCGCCATACTGGACTGTGCCCACCGTGTTCTCATGAAATGATATAATCAGCTTCAAGAGCTTGGGGGGGCATCCAATCCTGTGTAGGAGAGTGAAAAGGCCAGTCCGACTGACCATGTCGAACGCCTTGGTCAGATCTATAAAGGCAAGGAACAGGGGACGTCTCTGCTCACGGCACTTCTCCTGCAGCTGCCTAAGGGTGAACACCATGTCAATTGTTGACCGTTTTGCTCGGAACCCGCATTGCGACTCCGGGTACACACGATCGGCGAGCAGTTGTAGGCGGTTAAGGATGACACGTGCAAAGGCTTTCCCCGCAACACTGAGGAGGGAGATCCCGCGATAGTTATTGCAGTCACTGCGATCGCCTTTGTTCTTATAGAGCGTGAGGATCTTAGCGTCTCGCATGTCCTGGGGTATGATGCCTCCTTCCCAGCATTTGAGCAGGAGGTTATGGAGGTGGCCGAGAAGAGAACTCACTTTTCCTGCCTTGATGATCTCTGGTGGAATTCCATCACTGCCTGGTGCTTTCCCACAGGCCAGTGAATCAATGGCCTTCCCAAGTTCCTCGATGGTGGGTGGCGAGTCAAGCTCCTCCATGATGGGCAGAGGCATGGTATTTCGAATGGCTGTGTCAGTAACAATGTTCTCTCTTGAGTACAGTTCCTGGTAGTGCTCAGCCCATCTCTCCAACTGCTTTCTGCGATCTGTGATGATCTCGCCGGAAGTAGATTTTAGGGGAGCAGTCTTGATGGCGTTGGGACCAAACGCTTTCTTCATGCCCTCATACATGGCTCGGATATTACCACAGTCCGCCGAAGTCTGAATATCGCAACACAACTTCAGCCAGTAGTCGTTCGCACACTTTCGGGCAATCCTCTTGGTGTTATTACGTGCCTCTCTGAGGGCAGCCAATGTCCTAGCAGAAGGCTGCCTCTTGTGCTCAAGGAGAGTGGTACGTTTTGCAGTGATGGCAGGCTCCAGTACCTCGATCCCTGCCACAAACCAATCTTCACTCTTTTTCACCTTCTTCCCAAAAGTGTCTGAGGCGACCTTGTACACGGTGTCACGGATGTACTGCCATCGCATCGTAACACTGTCTACAGGGCAGTCCTCCAGGGCCTCATCAATGGCCCTGGCGAAGCGTTCCCGCAGCTCTGGCACTGCTGTTCTTGCCGTGTTGATGCGAGGGCGGCCCTTTTGCTTCGAGCGATGGGTTCGTCTAGGTTGGAGGCGCACCTTGCTGCTGACCAAGGAATGGTCCGTGTCGCAGTCAGCACTGTGATACGTGCGAGTGACGAGCACGTGCTTGAGCATGGGTCTCCGAGTAACAATGAGGTCAAGCTGGTGCCAATGTTTGGATCTGGGGTGTCTCCAAGACACTCTGTGGTGGGGCTTGGTGGGGAAGAAGGTGTTGGTAATACACAAGTTGTGGTAAGAGCATAGCTCAAGTAGTCGCTGTCCGTTCTCATTAAGCTTGCCAACACCAAAATGTCCAATGCAGTGTGGCCAGGAGATGTAATCAGCGCCCACCCGGGCATTGAAGTCTCCGAGCATGAGCAGGTTGTCTTTCGGTGGAATCTCTGCAATTTTGGCCTCAAGTTCGTAATAGAAAGCATCTTTATCCTCAGCTGTGGAGCATAGTGTGGGGGCGTAGACGCTAAAGATGTGCAAGGGTCCCGAGGAGGTTGTGAGACGGAGGGAGAGGATACGCTCAGTCCCCTGAGAAGGAGGTTCTACTGATGGTAAGAGAGAATTTCGCACTGCAAAGCCGACCCCATAAAGTCGGCGCTTGTCTTGCTCCAGTCCTTGCCAGAAGAAAGTGTAATCTCTCTCCTTCAGACTTCCACTGGATGGAAGACGTGTCTCTTGAAGGGCAGCAACGTCGATGTTGAGCCTTAACAGCTCGTGATTGATGATAGCGGTTTTTCTAGCGTCGTCAACTTGCTGAAGGTCGTCACAGAGGCCAGGGCACATTGTTCTGACATTCCAGGTTGCCAGCCGCAGGGCTGGTGACTTCTTGGTCTTTTGATTATTTCTTTTATTTCCTGGTGCTGGGTTTTACAACCTGCCTGTCGATTTTGTCTAAGCTCCATGCACCCGATGAAGCAAGCAGGTTGTGGCGGGGTAGTACCTAACTGCCCGGGGGCTGCCCGGGTTAAGGCGGGCGGTAACGACCCAATGGAACACGATGGTTCCTCCCACCGTCGGGAGCAACCCCTAGCGCCCGGCTCGACGCCAAATGAGCCACGACTTATCACTGGTAGACTGCTGCTCCCCGTGTTGTTTCTGCACTGAGACAGTGCAGCTGGAGTGACCTCTCCAGGTGCAGGCCTGGGCTAATAATATGGAGATCCTGGGTTGCCCAGACGTCAGGACCCCCCTCTCGGCTTTGCTGGCAGGGTCTGACAGAAAGGCGAGCCAATACAGTCAGTGTCAGCGCAGCTGCAGGAGTTACCGGATGGTGACATGTTCCTTCACCATCCGCCTGAGGGGCTCCACTCCTGATTTTCTGTTGGGGTTTACTCCCTTAGCCTTTTGCTTTCCCTGGAGCTAACCACAAGGCAGTGGTTCACAAGGGTTTCTGTACAGAGTTTTCCTTCTCTGTTGAGGTATGATGGTATATCCCTTGGGTCGCTCTTTGTCTGGAACCTCCCCCTCGACCTTACCGCCATGGGTGGCCCTACCAGGAGCTTAAGCTCCAGACGGCATCGCTCTCAGGTTCATCGGAACACGCAAGGCTCTCCACCACGACAAGGTGGCAACCCAAAGAGAGCAATTCCACTAATGCCAACATAATGTTCGAGCCTATTTAAAAGGATGTTGTGGTCAATGGTGTCAAATGCAGCACTAAGATCCAGTAATACTAATAGAGAGATACAACCACGATCGGATGATAAGAGCAAATCATTTGTGACTCTAACGAGAGCTGTCTCGGTACTATGGTACGGTCTAAATCCGGACTGAAAATCCTCGCAGATATCATTTCTTTCAAGAAAGGAACACAGTTGTGAGGATACTGCTTTTTCTAATATCTTTGACAGAAATGGCAGATTAGAGATCGGCCTGTAATTGACTAGTTTTGTAGGATCAAGTTGCTGTTTTTTAACAAGCGGTTTAATCATAGCTAGCTTAAAGGTTTTTGGTACGTATCCTAGAGACAAAGATGAATTAATGATATTAAGAAGAGGATCTATGACATCTGGAAGCATCTCTTTCAGCAGCTTAGTCGGTATAGGGTCTAACATGCACGTTGTCGATTTAGATGATTTGACGAGTTTGCAAAATTCTTCCTCTCCTATAGCAATGAATGAATCAAATTTTCCCTCAGGGAGACTACAATGCACTTCCTGATGCGATACTGTATTAGACGGTTGCATAGTTATAATTTTGTCCCTGATATTATCGATCTTATAAGTGAAGAAGTTCATAAAGTCATTACTGCTGTGTTGCTTGGAAACTTCTGGGCCTGAAGCTTTCTTTTTCGTTAGTTTAGCCACTGTTTCAAATAAATACCTAGGATTATGTTTATTTTCTTCTAATAGGGTTGAAAAATAAGCAGATCTAGCAGCTTTTAAAGCCTCTCTGTAAGCAATCGAGCTCTCCTTCCATGAAATCCGAAACACCTCTAGTTTTGTTTTCTTCCAGTTGCGCTCCATTTTTCTGGCTGCTCTCTTAAGGGCCTGAGTGTGCTCGTTGTGCCACGGTGTTGGACTATGTTCTTTAATCTTCTTTAAGCGCAGCGGAGCAACTGTGTCTAAAGTGCTGGAAAAGAGAGAGTTAAAAGTTTCTGTTGCAATATCGAGTTCTTCTAAGCAATCCGGGATGCTGAGATGATGAAACTGATTAGGAAGATTATTGATAAAGCAATCTTTAGTAGCAGAAGTGATCGGTCTAACATATTTATAACACTGAGTCGGCTTTGCAGGCTTGGCTAAATGTAATTTACACGAGACTAGATAGTGATCTGAGATGTCATCGCTCTGTTGCAGTATTTCAACGGCATCAACATCTATTCCATGTGATAGTATTAGATCTAGAGTATGATTACGACAATGAGTCGGTCCTGACACGTGTTGTCTAACTCCAATTGAGTTTATAATGTCTTTAAATGCCAATCCCAATGCATCTTTTTCATTATCAATGTGTATATTAAAATCACCAACAATTAGTACTTTATCTGCAGCCAATACTAATTCTGATAGAAAGTCAGCAAATTCTTTGATAAAGTCTGTATGGTGCCCTGGTGGTCTGTATACAGTAGCCAGCAGAATTTTCAAACGTGATTTATCGTTTACACTAGATATTTTTACATTAAGCACCAACACTTCAAAAGAATTATATTTACAACTAGATTTCTTAGTGGTTTTGAAAATATTACTATAAATTACAGCAACACCTCCTCCTTTGCGTTTCAGACGAGGTTCATGTTTATAACCATAATCTTGTGGGGTTGACTCATTTAAAGCAATGTAATCGTTTGGTTTTAGCCAGGTTTCTGTCAAACACAGCACATCTAGGTTATAATCTGTAATCATATCATTAACTATTAGCGCTTTTGAAGTAAGAGATCGAATATTCAGCAACCCAAGCTTTATCATTTGCTCATCCGTATTATATCTGTTTTTTATTCGTTGAACATCAATTACATTTTTAACTTTAGATGGGTTTGAACGTTTTTTGGATTTCCAAGTTCGGGGAACAGACACAGTCTCTATATGATGATATCTAGGTGAAAAAGGCTCTATGTGATGGGATTTATCTGACCTTGGTGACGTGAGGCCGCTAGCAGACGGTCGGTTTAGCCAGTCTGTCTGCTTCCTGACCTGAGGCCCAGATTGTCATGTTTTAGCTCTAAGACTATGAGCCAAATTACTAGAGAGAAGAGCAGCACCATCCCAGGAGGGATGAATACCATCTCTTTTCAACAGGTCAGGTTTGCCCCAAAAACTTTTCCAATTGTCTATGAATTCTATATTATTCTGCGGACACCACCCAGACAGCCAGCCATTGAGTGAACACAATCTACTAACTATCTCATCACTCCGGCGAACAGGAAGGGGGCCAGAGCAAATTACAGTGCTTGACATCGTACTTGCAAGTTCACACACCTCTTTAATATTAATTTTGGTGATCTCCGACTGGCGGAGTCGAACATCATTAGTGCCGACGTGAATAATAATCTTAGAGAATTTACGTTTAGCATTAGCCAGCACTTTCAAATTTGCTTTGATGTCAGGCGCTCTGGCTCCCGGCAAACATGTGACTATGGTGGCTGGTGTCTCTATTTTCACGTTCCGTGTAATAGAATCGCCAATAACTAGGGCACAATCAGAATAATTCTCAGTGGGTGTTTCACTGAGCGGGGCAAATCGATTTGTTATCGGAACGGAAAAGTGGTTTTTTGATCCGCGACTAGAGCGATCTCTCACTGTCACCCATCTGCCCTGCTGCACGGGCTCTACTTCAGCCGGAACCGACTCATGTAAAGAGTTCACTAGGCTAGGCGCATCCAAAATAGTATCTAAAGCTCTAGCACTCTTCTTACTATTCTCGATTAAAGTTTGGATGCGTGTCTCTAGTTCTGAAATCTTCTCCGTCAGCCTGACTGTCTCCTTGCATTTATCACATATAAATCCTATGTTGCCGACAGAGAAGGCTATGGTAAACATGTGACATGAAGTGCAGGTGACAATAACAGGAGAAGACATTACTCACCGTGTTTGATGACTGATTCTTACTCACCTGGGCTTTTATGAACTCAAAGGCGCGGGCGCGCGAGAGAAAAATAAATAACTGAGCGCACGGGTGGTGCGTTAAAAGGCTAGCGAGTTAGCGTGTTGTGCTGACAATAACGGAAGCTAGCAGTGTCAGGTTGATCTAAGATGTTGGGTAAGCTGTATTTAGTAGTATAAGCAACTAGAAACGATAATAAATGATGGTTCAAAAACAAAACAGCAAGAAATACGAAGCTAATACGATACAATCGTCTTTGCTGGTTCAGTCCAGTTCCAAATCGTCTTTGCTGGTTCAGTCCAGTTCCAAATCATCTTCTTTGCTGCTGGTTCAGCCCAGCTCCAAATCGTCTTCATCATCACTGGTTCAGTCCAGTTCCAAATTGTCTTTGCTGGTTCAGTCCAGTTCCAAATCGTCTTTGCTGGTTCAGTTAGGTTCCAAATCGATTTTGCTGGTTCAGTCCAGTTCCAAATCGTCTTTGCTGGTTCAGTCCAGTTCCAAATCGTCTTTGCTGGTTCAGTCCAGTTCCAAATCGTCTTTGCTGGTTCAGTCCAGTTCCAAATCATCTTCTTTGCTGCTGGTTCAGCCCAGCTCCAAATCGTCTTCATCATCACTGGTTCAGTCCAGTTCCAAATTGTCTTTGCTGGTTCAGTCCAGTTCCAAATCGTCTTTGCTGGTTCAGTTAGGTTCCAAATCGATTTTGCTGGTTCAGTCCAGTTCCAAATCGTCTTTGCTGGTTCAGTCCAGTTCCAAATCGTCTTTGCTGGTTCAGTCCAGTTCCAAATTGTCTTTGCTGGTTCAGTCTAGTTCCAAATCGTCTTTGCTGGTTCAGTCCAGTTCCAAATTGTCTTTGCTGGTTCAGTCCAGTTCCAAATCGTCTTTGCTGGTTCAGTCCAGTTCCAAATCGTCTTTGCTGGTTCAGTCCAGTTCCAAATCGTCTTTGCTGGTTCAGTCCAGTTCCAAATCGTCTTTGCTGGTTCAGTCCAGTTCCAAATCGTCTTCATCATCACTGGTTCCGTCCAGTTCCAAGTCTTCTTCGTCTCCATTGGTTCTGCCCAACTCCAAGGTGTCTTCCTCTCCAATGGTTCAGTCCAGTTTCAAATCGTCTTCCTTGCTGCTGGTTTAGTCCAGTTCCAAGTCTTCTTCGTCTCCACTGGTTCAGCCCAACTCCAAATCATCTTCATGGTCGCTGGTTCATTCCAGTTCAAAATCATCTTCGTCTCCATTGCTGCATGGTCGCTGGTTCAGTCCAGTTGCAAGTCATCTCCATTGCTGCTGGTTAAGTCCAGTTCCAAATCATCTTCGTCTCCATCTCCACTTGATCAGCCCAGCTCCAAATCCTCATCATCACTGGTTCAGTCCAGTTCCAAATCGTCTTCATCTTCCTCTCCAATGGTTCATTTAATTTTAGTCCAGTTCCAAGTTGATTCTCGGATCTGCCTTGGAATTCTTGGTTGTTGTCAGTCTTGGTCTTATTCCTTGGTCTTGAAAGCACTAAACCAATTAATACATGACTGTTGTGATGTTCAATATGAAAATAACTGTGATTAGATTAATTTATAATATTATATATGTAATTGTAGCAGCAGTTCCCTTTCGTAGTATTTCCACTGTAAGCCTCTCTGAGCATGTGTCTATCCCTTGGCAAGCCACCTTGCCACCCCTGGGGTTGAAACATTCCACCCTGCGGGCTGGACACCCCAGTGTTTTTCCATATGCAGCCCCCTTCCGGGTCATATGTGTATTCTGTAAGTCCTATTCTATAAGTCAGTCTCGGCTCCTCAGCGAAGAAACATATCTGCATGTTGCCAGCGTACTTCCTTATATACCCACGAGGTATAAGACGGAGTTACGCAATGCAAATTTCGCAGACCCATGGCATTTCTTTGCCATTGGCTCGTTTTTAAATTCTCAAAGATGATAGGCTTTCTAAGCGAAACCCCGTTCGTCGTCACAACGTAACGTCTCCGTTCCCTATAACGAGGGTTACATACGTAACCGAGACGTTTTTCATACGGTTTAACTGTGCAGTTATAACTCCCTGCTGTAAGTTCTTTCCCAGAACTCTTGCCATCAAAAGCAAAACAAGATTCTGCTAAACATCTTGTGTTCCAAGAAAGAAGACAGTAACAAAGAAAGTCACACAGGTATAGAACATGAAAGTGAATCATGTTTGGATGAATTATCCAAAATACTAATAATATTAATAACAAAACAAACAATAAAACTAACTTTATTAATAGTCTGTGCTGTGATAGACTCTCCTGCTTATTGTATGTCAATCCTGCAATTAAAATGCATAAGAATATGCAGTTGAAAATTTATCTTTTTTGTTTTTGGAATAGCAACAAATCAATTTTCTATTGTGTCTACTGTGAAGTGATTCGTCCCCAGAGGAAGTATTTACGAAGACGTCATTATCTTTAAAAATGACAATCATGTCCAATTCATAAAGAGAAAGGGTTTGAACTGTTCATAGTGTACAACAGCATCATATTGCCGAGCCATCATATAACCAAATAACACAATCATCAGTGACTCATGACCCCAGCACACATCCAGCTGACGCCATATAATTGCTCTGTTCCACTACCTAGTGAATTGCCCAGTAGGCAGCCTTTTGATGCATCATAGCATGAAGCCCGTTCAGCATAATCATACAACACCTTAATACGATTTCCAGCTGGATTGAAGGGCCGCATCAAATGTATTCTTCATGCAATCCTAAAACACACTGTGCTGCGTTCAGTCCAAGTCACTAGAAATACTGAGTACAAGTAGGCTTGTCTCGAGCCAGAACTTCAGAAGGTTTGGACTCCATTGCAGCTTTCATTGACCAATGTAACGCAACCAATCACAGCTGTTTGGGTCATATTTAGGGGTATGAAAATGAAAAGTGGATGTCCCTACAATAATAGACTGGTGTGCAAATCTCTAAAAAGACATATTTTAAAGAGTCTATGCCACAAACTTTCCATCCTTTTGAAAATCCAGAGTTTAGTTGATCCTGATAAGAGCTCATTTTCACAGATATAAACACTTTGGGCAATATTTTAACGATCCGAAACGCAAGTATCAAGCGCGAAACGCAAGTAACTTTGTGGGCGGATCCCGGCGCTGTTGCTATTATACCGGCGGGATAAACGACTCTTGCGCCCGATGCAAATCTAAAATGTGTGTGTCTGAAGTCGCTTCATTATTCATAGGTGTGGTTTGGGCGTAACGTGAAATAAACCAATCAGAGCGTCCTCTCACATTCCTTTTAAGAGCCGGCGCGCTTGTTCCACGGCGGATTGCTATTATAACGGCGGATCGCTATTATAACGGCGGATCGCTATTATAACGGCGGATTGCTATTATAACGGCGGATTGCTATTATAACGGCGGATCGCTATTATAACGGCGGATCGCTATTATAACGGCGGATCGCTATTATAACGGTGGATCGCTATTATAACGGCGGATTGCTATTATAACGGTGGATCGCTATTATAACGGCGGATCGCTATTATAACGGTGGATTGCTATTATAACGGCGGATTGCTATTATAACGGCGGATCGCTATTATAACGGCGGATCGCTATTATAACGGCGGATTGCTATTATAACGGCGGATCGCTATTATAACGGCGGATCGCTATTATAACGGCGGATTGCTATTATAACGGCGGATTGCTATTATAACGGCGGATCGCTATTATAACGGCGGGTTTGCCGGCGCACGCCAGGAGCGGTTCACAGCCGAGGAGACCGACGTTCTTGCCAGGGCCGTAAAACACAGAGAAGTGACATTGTATGAGGATGATGGGAGAAGGTAAACAATGAGTCCGCACACCAGAAAGTGCTCCTAGGCAAATTTAATGATTGCTCACCGCATGTAACGTTTCGGGCCCAAGCCCTTCATCAGACAGGGAGAAACCACACAAATTAGCTTCGTTTAAACTGACGTATAATAATTTGGGTAAATGTGTTGCTAGATTTATGCCTATTTTTTCACATCTTCACGGACACAACAATGATTTCCCTCGTGTGTTAATATTTTTCCTTGAAATAATGTATGATTTGTAAAAATGAAAACTGCTATGTCTGGGTAGATGAGAGAATCAAAGTGCATGCGCTACATTGATTATCGCCAAGCATGCGCCCTTAAAATAGCATATGAATAACACGTGCAACGCGCCACTGACTTTAGGTTTCTCCTGGTCAGTGGCGGAGTTGTTTTCTGGAACTGCAGAATATCACCAGGGAACGTTTGCGCCGGAACACACTCCTCTTTACACTGAACCGCCCCCACGAGCGCAAGTTCATTCCCTAATTTACCGACGTGTGTCTGTGGAGGGAAGAGTCGCTGTGCGCGGGTGCAGAATAGGAATGACACATGCGTCCAGTACAAAGTCAATTGCGCTGCGTGCAAGATAGGGCCCAATGGCTTTCTTTTTCCATGAGGGGGTTTGGCATCTCGGCGGGTTTGTTTCCAGGCAGAACGTTAAAAAACATGACACGCACGTCTCCCGGAAATCAGAGAATTCAACCAATCAGATGACGACTTCAAAACTTAATTTTGTGTGCCATATGAAAATAATTAATGAAATGATTCAACCCAATCTCACGGGAAAATGAAACTATTTTACGAGGTGGTGATTTCATATGAATTCATACAATGTGAATTATGTACAATTCAAAATAAATAAATAAGTAAGCATGAAGCACCGTAAAACATAACTGCTAGTGGAGTGTAAGCAGATTATATGTGCAAATTAGATCATGAATTCATCAAAATGTAAAAATGGTTGTGAATTGACATGAGATTGTGTTGAATGATCAGTTGGTTGATTGTTGTCCCTGATTTGTTTCAAATGTTGGTGTGTATTTATGTGATGTTGTCAAAGAAGCACTTTGCTCTCTGTGATGTGCACATTTCTCAGCACATAATATAGGAATTTAACAATACATAACGAGAATGATTTGCATAGTAGGTTTCTCAGTTCAAAACAGGTACAATAGTAGTTGCAATGATGTGAGATTTTCAGGTACAGCCGGAAGGTTCTCAGGACTTCGGGAACGGTCTTGCAAGTTTCTCTCAAAGTTGAAAACAAAAACAATTACAAGAAACACTAATCGAAATGTTTGTTTCAAACTATTCTTTAATAATGTTCTTTAAAAGTTTGTACAAAAATATTATTTATCTTTGTTTGTTTTTCTTAAATGTTTTAGTTGTTCAGTATCTTAACATTTTTAAATGTTGCTAATTGTTTCAGAACGTTCCGAGAACATTCAAAAGTAACGTTTCAATAAAAATGGATAAAACATAAAAAAAATGGATGTTTTGACATTTAGAGAACATTTAGAAATAATGTTAGCTGGGAGATTGATATTTAATCACTCTTAGAAAAAAGGTACAAAAACTTTCACACAAAAAAACAAAGTGTACCCTTTTCACACTATTGAAAGCTATTGTACCTTTTTTTTCTGAGACTGAAGATATTTGTGAAGAATAAGATAAATTCAACTAAAAACAGTAATGCAAACTGTTGCCTTTATGGCCCAAGGTTTTGCAAGGTTTGTCGACGTCAGGTTGAACCTTGCGTGAACCCTTACATACAAGATGTTTATGAGCAACCATCCTTCTGTATAAATAACAGCTTTGGTGCCTGTCATTTTGTAGATGGATAATTCAGAGCACAGCAATGACTGGACGTTTCAGTAACTACTTTTTTAATGATTAACTATTCAAATAAACTGTAACTAGATACTGTAGACTATAAAAAGACACCATGAGGTTCTGTTGTCTAAAGGAAGGCGCTTAAAGCCTCAAGATTACATACGCTACTCACCTGTTAACTGAGCTGACGTAACTTCTAGGTCCGACTCGCCGTGAGGACAGGCACTGATAGAGATGATAAAAGTTTATTTTCATTGGCTTGATTTTGTCTTTGTCTGTCAGTAACGCTCTGTTCACTTCCTGTCTCTGTGAAGCCCCTTCTTCTGAAAAGCACACTGTGCTCTGATTGGTCGGCTGGAGCAGTGTGTTGTGATTGGTCGAGCGCTTCGAGTGTGTTTGGGAAATGCCCCGCCCCTTACCATAACCGCCAGTTTAACACACTGCTAACTAACTCAACCAGGCCCCGCCCCTTTATTCTGCGCATTAATTATTATAATGAGGAATATTGTGACGTGTTCGTTCCCGGTAGAAACTCAAGACTACAATGGAGGCGTTTCAGGAGTTCAGAAACACACACAGATATAGAGAGGAACTGGAGCTGTACATGATCACACAGCAACACTACACACTGAAGAGAGATGAACATGGAGAAAAGCACAACAGCTCCTCTTTAAATAATAGTGAATTGTTTACATTAGCAAACGCCACTATTAATGTTTTGTAATGTCATAAAGTATAATATATAGGATAAAGTAATATAAAGGATAATATAAAGTTATCAGAAAGGATTAGTCATAAATAAACAATGTTGAAGAACTCATTTTAGGCATTTTTAGTCACATGATTCTAATGACGCGCAAAATTGAGATTGAGGGCAGGAATAGACGAGATGGAGCAAAGTCCGTGTTGTGCCGGTGTAGACGTTGGCCCTGTCCCAAATGGCACCATAGGCACTCGCGGTCTTCCTCCGAGTCTGCACTTCCGTGACGTAGCGCCGCTTTGACTGTCCAGAAGAAGTCTGCGGAGGAGCTCGCATCAGTGCTCGGCAAAAGTGCGCATCGAGGGCGCATATCTACCGCAAAGGGGGCGCTCGTGAACACACTCCTGAAACCTGAAATGACAAAGGGGTCTAATGGACTTAAAGGAGCATTTCACGCGTGGGAACATTAATCCTTAGTGAAAGTGGGTCATTAGCCGCGTTTCCACCGAAATTACCCGGAACAATTTGTCCCAGGAACTTTTTTCCCAGGAACTTTTTTTGCCCCAGACCGGTTGCTTTCTGCGTTTACACCGCGGTCTAAAGCATCGGGAAGATTATAAACTGCGCGCGACGGCTCCTCCCAGTCTAGACGGACAGTTATCAGTTTTGAGCGCCACATTTATAATAAGTATGGAGGAGATTCAAACTGTGCTGCAGTTGTTTGTGATGTATTGGTTTACTAACGAGGAAATTAACAAAGCCGCAGAAAAGAGACGAGCACTGATACTAAAGCGTGTTCAGAAAGCTCGTAATGCTATAAAATTAGACGATGCGGACATTGACCGTGAGACGGCTGGGACGAACGCGCAGAAAATTTCCTGTTACACAAATGCGCTTAATAAAGCCTGAACCTCGTCGTCGGTCCAGCTGTGTTTTATTTTATTTTATTAA
>NC_136897.1:1381238-1431238 GCF_949152265.1 Phoxinus phoxinus
CATTGAAACCTATGGGGTCGCTGTGTCCGTCTTATATACTGTCTATGGTTAAAATAGGATCCAGTGATGTGTATTTCATCCGCTGCGTCATTGGCTGGTCTGACTGTACAGGAGCCAATCAGAGCGGAGCGTGATGACAATGGGAAACTGCAGATGGCTCAACTATAGCACAGTTTTCACAGCTTGCAACAAAACACAGATGATTCAGAGATATCCAGACACGCGCCGAGGCCAGTGTTTGTTTTTGGTCGAGTGTTACGATCATAACCTCTTCATAGCAGCTCGAATGAACTTGATTTGCACAATCTGGTTCAACCAGAGCATGTCTTTTCTGTCTCCCTGTTACATTCAATTGTGACACACAGGAAGTGACATCAGTTCTCCAGAATGGTGAGGACATATTTCCAGCATTTCATATTGTAGCATTAGCAGAATTCGTCAAAACCAAACATTTAGTGGCTATTGTAATCAAAATCATCAAACAAATATTTGTATTTCATTTATATGAATGAGTTGATCACTCGATCCATAAGAAGTAGGTAACTACGACAATAACTTAATTGGATTTGCTGAATTTCATTATGTTACTACCCAGACAGCATGGTGACATTGATACAATGTTGAGTTTTGATCCAAACCATCATTTTGGTTGAGTGACACACATGCCATTTTCACAAGATGTAACATAAGTCTCTGATGTCCCCAGAGTGTGTGTGTGAAGTTTTAGCTCAAAATACCCCACAGATATTTTTATATATCATGTTAAAGTGTCACTTTTTGAGGGTGAGCAAAAACACACCGTTTTGTGTCTGTCCCTTTAAATGCAAATGAGCTGCTGCTCTCGGCACAGGGGGCGGAGCTTCAGCAGCTCGTGTCCTTTTACCTCAGGCTACATTTACACGTGGCCGGTTATTTTCATAAACGGACATTTCACCCTCTCCGTTTTCAGAAAAGTGTTCGTTTACACGAACCCGTGTATATGCCGTCAAGAGCATGCCAAACCTATAGGTGGCAGTGTAACGAGAAGCTCAAGCCCACGTTAGCCAATCAGAATCCCGAAAATATAGGTCGCACTTTTGACGCAGTGCAAGTTCTGTCGCATACTGTGACGTCGACTGCCTAAAACTCAGTTTTTCTCAGTTTACATGCAAACGTGCAAACGGAGTTTTCCAAAATCTCCACTCTGGCCGGAGTTTTTAGAAAGAATAGTTTTCAGAGGAGAATTCTCTGTTTGCGTGTAAACGAGGGGCACAACCGAAGGGAAATGTCTCCGTTTTTCAAAATAACCATGTACGTGTAAACTAAGAAGCACCACTTTAATTTAAGGCCCGCAATGTCATAGTTACCCTGTAACTGCAAGAAACAAGAGTATATTTCCCCAGCATTTAAAAAAAAAAAGTTGCAATAGTTTTACTTGCCTTGAAACAACTTAATCAGTGCAGCTTTGCAATAATAACAAATTAGCCTACTTTATAAATGCACTGATATATACCCCGTAATTTGAAAAAATCTGCGTGCATATTGTGACGCAAAAGTGTGTGAAATTGGATGTAGTGTGCACTCCAGGCAGCTAGGTGGCGATGTGGAGCACTGAAAGTGAAAGAGACGCTGACACTGTTTCTCATATTTAATACGGTAAAGCCATAGACATCATATAGATAGACGCCCTATCGACCGCTACTGCCTACTAGCGCGGTCGAGCCGTGGGGCCGCCATCTTAAACCGGTCACCCGCTCCACTCAGTGTAATCTGTATGGCAGGAGCAATGAGCTGTCAGCGCATTTAATTAATCATATCTCACTGAAGACCGAACTGATTTTCACGCGGGGTTTTTTCTGCAAATGTCATTCATGTAGCTATGATACAGGACACATGGTTCGGCATATTTTAATATTCATATTAGGCTTAACAGTAATATAATATTCTGATATAAGAAGTGACCAGACGTCCAAAATCAAAATATGTGATGTAGGATATAAGGTATTTTATAAATCACACACTATAAATATGATAAAGAAGCAGAAACAGAGTTGCAGTAAAGTAAGATATTTTAATAAGTTGAAGAAACAATAATGATTTGTGACACACACACACACACACACACACACACACACACACACACACACACACACACACACACACACACACACACACACACACACACACACACTTACTCTCTCTCTCTCTCTCTCTCTCTCTCTCTCTCTCTCACACACACACACAAACACACTCGATTTGCGCATCGCCGTCATGTGTGTATTACACAGGTAACGTTATTACATTGCTTTCTGATATCACGTGCGCAAACACAAATAACCTGTATTTTTATATGCTTATACAGGGCCGGTGAGTGCTTGTATCTGATAACCGAGATACAAGCATTCAAGCATTCCGCTCTTGTAACTTAATTATTACTTTACCCAACCTCTCCATGCCGAGTGATGCAGTAAACACAGCCTAGCTAACGTTAGCTGGCTACGATTTCAGTACAGTAATATCAAAGATCCTTGCTCCTTCTCAATTATCTGGTAATATTCTATTCACAAAATACAACCAAAAGTACGGTAATGTTAAAATGTACTTGTGAAAAGTAATCCCGGGCCCTATTTGCGATGGTCCGCCGATTAGAACAGGAAAATGCTCCACAGTGCTCTGGAATCTCACTGCTGGTAAGCAACGAAACTAGGAGTACGACCGGTTTAAGATGGCGGCCGTATTTCTCAGTGCCCAGCGGCCAATAGGGCATCTAGTCTCTATATAATATCTATGGGTAAAGCTGCTGTTTTAACCCTCGCTCTTCGCCTGTCGCTCAAAAATGACTTTTTTTTTTTTCAATGAAATTAATGCTATATTTTAGTTTGATAATGTTCTGTTATTTTCCTGTACTGGCGCATGCCTGTGACGTAAACGCGTACGCGACGCCTTCACTGTCCAGACTTTTGCGTTTTTACCCTTTAGACGGGAACGGACGGTGGAGCGCTTTTAATATTTCCACTCTGGAGGGGGGTTTCAGTTTTTTGCATTTTTAAGCCCCAAAAACGCTGTCGCCGTGTAAACGAAAGGCACATCCGATAAAATATTTGTACGTTTTCACCCGCGAGCGTTCTCGTGTAAACCGGGCCTAACATTCTTGAATGTGACTGTACGTATGAGAACTGAATGAACTTGTTCTCGAGTAACATCATGCTTTCTTTTTCAGATTTCAGATTTCAGAGAGCCCAAAGGAAAAGAGGCAGTCGTCCGACGTAAGACAGATTGTTAAAAACCTGAACCGTTGGACCACCTGTAGTTATCACATCAGACTTCTGAAGCCAATTACATTTTTAAAGGTTGAAATGCTTTTGTCCTATTTCTCCCCCTTTCTTTTAAAAAAAAGATATTTTAATATATTTTTGTCATTGATTGATTGAATAAAATAAACTGACTCAACTGCTGGAAAGGTGTCATTTATATTTTAAAAGGTTTTCGCCAAATTTTGAAATGGTCAGGAATTTGTTGAAGTGTAGTTGAAATATACTTTTGTACATCAGACGGCAACACTGTTTGACATCAGTTGTATTTTCAGTGTTTCAACTAAATGTATTTAGAATCAACAACACATTGTAACATTGATCAAACCATATTACCAAAGATAATTTTTTGTAAATTTCAGTGTTAATTCAACAGCAGTGATGCAGATTCAACATCATTGTGTAACGTTGATTCAACAATATTACCATTCATTATTTTTGTTAATTTCAATATTGATTCTGCATCGGTGATGTATCAATAAGTGTAATGTTGATTCAATAGCATTACCATAGATTTTTTGTTCAACATAGTTTCAACATTAACTGAGGGTGCAAAAGTGAGTTTGATAAAATATCACATTGTAATGTTTAATCAATACTATTACCGTTGATTTTTGGTTGAAGTCTCAACATTACTTCAACATTAACTGAGTAATACTAAAGCAACATCACTTTCTATCGTCATTTCAATGTAATCAGCGCTGGCGCATCAACACTGGTTAAACAATGCTATCTGGGTACACAAGTTGAGTTTACATTTTTAAGTCATTAATTGTATCCCTTAAAACTCATATTTGATCACCGAAACGACAAATGTAAAGTTTTTTTTTTCTTGGAAAAATGTCTTCATGTCTTAACATATCTTGAATGTAACTCGACACCCTCGCCTCATTTAGTATACGCGGTTATGAATATGCAAATGAGCCCCGCCCCCACTCACTCACTCAGAGATCCACTGGTGGACGATCACACGTTGATCTGATTGGTTACAAGGTAGTGTGTGACGTCAGAAACACCAGCGATTTCAAACCGTGTGTTTGAGACTGTCTTTGGTTCACTGCAGTTTTAAGCAGAAAATACTCAGCAATGCTGTCCACTTATGAACTTACACATGGTGTGTGTTAAAGCAGATTAATAACACCACATACACACATAAACTACATTAAAAGCTGGATTTACACCACAGGGGGACTTTAATAGTAGAAAAGTGTCCACAAGTAAATTACAGAGAAGTACTATATTCAAGATAAATCTGTAGCAATTTTAATGTCAATCCTGTTCCCCTCTCCTGGGGATTTAAATTTTAGTTAAACCTTTTATAAGTTTGTTTTTATGTATGTTTTGGTCACTTAGGGTCCAATTATCACTAATAACTTCAACGAACTCTTAAATTTCTGCTTATTAATGTAAGGCAGTCGTTAAGGTTAGATATTGGGTCGGATTAACGGATGTAGAAAATGCATGTAGAATACGGCATTAAATTATTAGTGATCTTAATGTACATTTCTTGAAAATAGCACAGTTTAAACTGCATTTATACATAATTCAGTCTGTGTTAAATGTCAAAGCTCGCACTATATTCTGTACCCTATGTTTGTGAAGAGTGCCACAGATTGACAGATGTGCTTTTCTCTCCGTCTGTCTCCGTCATTCATGGCCTTTTGTCTGTCATTCATGAATTGCAGAACATTGGGAATAAAGAGAATGAAAGGAACACAATATTCATCACCGAACTTTATATTCCGGGTTCTGTTTGCAAGAATAAGCTTGTTCCAGCAATGTCTGGTAAAAATATTATTAAAACTGAATTAAAAAAATAAAATAAAAAAATTATTAAAAAAAAATATTATTTTACTGATGGTGAACACACCGTTTTTAAGCTATTTTTTATTTTTTATTAGGTATACATACAATTTTTTTATATACTTTGCCCATAAATGAAAATCCTGTCATTGTTGACTCATTCTCGTGTCATATATTGGTGCCAGTTTTGGCTTCAACTGTCATCTTGATGATGATTGATGTCAAGCCTGTCACAGACTCACTCTGGTGTGTGTACTTCAATGTGCAAGTGCAAATAGAATGTGTGCAAAAGAAAGAAAGAAAATGGCTCTCACTTAAAGCTGTTGTCTGGAAGAGCAGAAGTCTGGAAATCAGTCAGTTTTTGCCATTTTGTAAGAGTCCATTTGATACACACACACACACACACACACACACACACACACACACACACACACACACACACACACACACACACACACACACACACACACACACACACACACACACACACACACACACACACACACACACACACACACACACACACACACACACACACACACACACACACACACACACACACACACACACACACACACACACACACACACACACACACACACACACACACACACACACACACACACACACAGTCTCTCTCTCTCTCTCTGTCAACAACACAGGCAATGGTGACACCTGCTGGCTAAATTGTGTTTCTGCCTTAACATGCAAAATATTAGTAATGCTTATATTCAAACACCATATTCAAATATAATGTATTTAGTTTATGCATTGTAAAAAAATTAATCCGTAAAATAACAGGCTAAACTGGCAGCTTATTACCCGGACATTATCCAGTTATTTTACAGACATTTCTGTTAACACAATGCACAATACAATGAAGTTCCAAATACAGGTAAAACACCTGTAAATAAATATGGACAATTCATAAAAATTAAATAAATTAAACGAATACAATACTGTGCCTTATTGTTACGGATTTTTTAGAGTGTGTACTACCTCTAGATATAATGTTTAAAATGTATACAAATTATAATGCATTTTTTATGAATGTTTTTTTTAAAAGATGATGCTAAATTCATGTTTTGGGAAAATCTCTTTAGCGTCTTAATAGAATTATCCTAGTTTACAGTAAACCTGATGACAAACATCAACAAATATATAAGGACACATTCAACTGTTTAACCTTCATGCAATGAAGACAAAAGTGCCTAAATCATGGAATTCACTTCTCTGGGAGACTGATATTATATTATATTATATTATATTATATTATATTATATTATATTATATTATATTATATTATATTATATTTTTCTGATATTTTTCTGATATTTTTCTGATATTTTTCTGACATTTTTCTGACATTTTTCTGATTAATACATTTTGTTCTTCAATTACTGTAGTTCAGAAATATACGGTTCCCTGTTGTTCAGTCACTCCGAGTTATGTCAGTGACTGACGAAATGGGGGTTTCGCTTAGAAGCCTATCACCTTCGAGATCTACAAAACGCCATGGGTCTGCGGAATTTGCATAGTGCAACTCTGCATAGATTCCTCCTCAGGCCACACCCCCCTCTTGCGCACCGCAATCCGCGAGCATGTAGGATGAGATTGCGGGATGGTCTTCGGATGATGAAACAATGTCTATTGCTGCATCACAAGGTGGGCTGGAGTCTTATGGAGATGAAGACTCGGCTCAGAATTGCCCGAGTCTGATCCGGAATTGATGGACATGCTCTCACGGGCAGCCGTGAGCATCGGGCTGGAATGGAACCCTCAGCCCTGTCCCGAGCACTCGCGGCTGGATGATTGGTTTTTGGGCTGTCGGCACTCGCCCCCCAATACCTTTCTTCCTGTAGGTGCACGAGGAGGTCACGAGATCCTGGAAGGCTCCATTGTCTTCTCGCGATCGTTTGGCGGCCTCTTCCGCCTTCTCTACCCTCGATGGGGCCGCGGCCAAAGGGTACACTGGGGTCCCCCCGGTGGAGCGCTCTGTTGCGATGCAAATAAAACTTATTTATGTCACATAAGAATCCAGATGAAATGGAAGAAACAATAAATAGAGAGCTAAGAAATGTTGCTATCTGGTTTCGGTGTAATAAATTATCTCTTAACATAAACAAGACAAACTACATTGTGCATGCCCAGTTGGTCAGCCCTCATGATTGGCTAGGTGCCTCCGTGTGCATGGTACCCCCGTTGGGCAACCCCCACATGTGTATTTCCTCGGTAAGTCTCCTCCGAGGGTCATATGTGTATTCTCAGTCCTCCCTACGGGTAGGCGCTGTGTTACATATTCCTCCTGGGATATGCTACCCAGTGTACCTTGGTATTCCTGCGTTAAGCCTAGCCCTTCGTCCATGCTAGTGTCACGACAGGGAGCTTAGTCTTGCGCAGGGCACTGGAAGACAGGCGCTGTGGCGTGATTAAATCAGGACCCCCATTTCGTCAGTCACTGACGTAACTTGGAGTGATTGAACGAAAGGGAACGTCTCGGTTACATATTTAACCCTCATTCCCTGAGGAGGGAACAGAGACGTTATGTCCCGCTGCCACAACCGCTGTACCACTGGAACGGCCTGGAGTTCAGTCTCGGCTCCTCAGCAGGAAAACATAATGCGAGATTGCCAGCGTCCCTCCTTTTATACCCACGCGGTGGGGCAGAGTTGCGCTATGCAAATTCAACAGACATTTTTTCTTTTCCTAGAGTGTAAACTATTATTAATATTTTTTTTATTGCAAAAATGCGTGACATTTTCTGTCATGGTTAAGTTATATAATGAGCTGTATATAGAGGTGGAATGTCTCCATTAAGAAGAGTAAACAGTGTTAAAATCAGCATGAATGGGAAGTTGCACTAGCCTTTTCTTCAATATTGTGATGTATAAATGAAACAAGAACAAATGTAGGGGGGGCTTGATTGTGTCTGTGGGGAATTGATTGGAGGGTTGTGGTTTGCTATTGGCTGATGTGAGTGGTTGCCCTGACCTCATCATCAGAGAAGACAAACAGGAATATTATGTCTCTTCTATGGCTTTAGCGAGCTCTCTGGTTATTGTACATCAAGGTCTAAATCATCTAAGTCACTAAATGGCTGGTAAAACCAATTTAATGCAACAACGAGTAATAATAATGTTGCATGAATTCAGTTTCCACAGACATTCACTCACAGAAATAGAAACAGAAATAATGTTTAATGAATGGACATTTTGTGCTTTTTGAATCTCTCATCATCACTGCATGTGAAAGAGCAGCTTGGACACACTGCAAAACATCTGCAAAATAAAATAATTGTTTTAAAGAAATAGATGAGGGGGTTTGATGGGGACATCATCAGTACAGCGTGTGTCTCTGTCTGTCCCTCCAGCATCACTCGCTCATCTTCACCTCCGACACGCTTCTTTTCTTCTCTCCTCACTGTTTTCTGCAGATATTTGGGAGTCACATTGGCTGGCATGTGAGCAAAAGCTGAGGTTACATAATACGCCTCATCCCGCAGGCTCACAGTCTCTCTCTCTCTCTCTCTCTCTCTCTCTCTCTCTCTCTCTCTCTCTCTCTCTCTCTCTCTCTCTCTCTCTCTCTCTCTCTCTCTCTCTCTCTCTCTCTCTCTCTCTCTAGACTGAGGCTTCAGCATGTGATTGGATAAAATACATAACAAAATGTAATCATATTGAAATAATAAGATATTTTGCAAGTAAGATGGTGCGTTCAGTCTCAAAACCCAACACTAGAGGTCTGCTACTGATTATACGGAAATAACAATAAGGTCTCGTTTGTTAACATTAATGCATTACTGTAACTTGCAAAAACTAACAATGAGCATTTTTTTTTAGGTTATTCATTAACCTTTGTTAACCTGTACAATTATATTCCTGCTGTAGTAACCAATGTTAATAGATGCAACTTTTTGTTCTTAAAAATGTATTAGTAAATTCTGAGATTAACATCAGTTAGTTTTATTATTATTTTTATTTTTCACGTTAATTTTAGTTTACATTTTTAGTAATTTTGTTATATGCTTTTGTCATTTATTATTATTATTTTTATTTATTTTTATTTTTATTTTTTTATTTCCAATTAACAAAGATAGTCCTTCAACTTTAACTTATTTCTTGCCAAGGTAACATTTCTAATCTTCATTTAGTTGAAGTTTCTTCTGACTTTCTTTCAGTTGACAGAAATATTTTAAAAGTTTTCATTTTAGTTAACGATAATAACCCTGATTAACATTAGTTACGATTAATAAATGCCGTAGAAGTATTGTGCATTGTTAGTTCATGTTAATGAACTAATGTTAACAAATTAAACTTTAATGTAAAGTGTTACCAGTTATTCATAAAAAAAAAATGGTGCTGTATCATATATTATATACAGTAGTGGCCAAATGTGACTTCCGGAGGGGATATTTGGTTTTAATAGTCATAATACTATTTTATTATAATTAAAGCTGCAGTGTGTAGTTTTTCCTCTTTGTCGCCATCTCTGTTCGAAATCTGCTACTTTTCGAAATCTGCAGTCATTCGCGGAATCATCAGCTTTACGTGGGTTGTGCCTCGGCACCGCACAGCGCGGATGAATCCGATGTTTTAAGGAGGATGTGCGGCTGTCAGTCGCCGCCGGTGTGGATACTGGGATTCAGAATCACAGATTATACTTTTGGGAAGTATGACCAACATAAGAATTTTAACCGGATGTAATTGAACAAGTAACATCCACTCATATTCTGACCAACTAAAGGGAACAAAGCATTGCGGTAAATCGTGCTGTTTAAGTCTAACGATCGCTTATCATATCACGTCAAACCGTACAAATTATACATTGTTCTCAAATTGTTAATGTTAACAACATCAGCATTGCGTGACTACATTCAATGCCCTTCCGATATTTATCCTTGTTTTCGCATGGGCCGGTTGTAGTCTCTTTTTTTCTGTAGCCACTCCGAAGTCCGAAGTCTTTTGCATTTTACATCGGGTGAATCTCGTCACTGGTGATTGTCGTTTGAACCTTTCTGGATCCGCCATCAAATTCCTAAGTTTAATTAAATCAAGTGCTGTGAGAAAAGGCTATAAATCTCCAGCATCCTCACACTCATAGCCTACGAGCCGAGACTCTTCTTAATGTGTACAGATGTGACTAGCCGAGACTCTTCTTTATGTGTACAGATGTGACAAGCCGAGACTCTTCTTAATGTGTACAGATGTGACTAGCCGAGACTCTTCTTTATGTGTACAGATGTGACTAGCCGAGACTCTTCTTTATGTGTACAGATGTGACTAGCCGAGACTCTTCTTAATGTGTACAGATGTGACTAGCCGAGACTCTTCTTTATGTGTACAGATGTGACTAGCCGAGACTCTTCTTAATGTGTACAGATGTGACAAGCCGAGACTCTTCTTAATGTGTACAGATGTGACTAGCCGAGACTCTTCTTTATGTGTACAGATGTGACTAGCCGAGACTCTTCTTCATGTGTACAGATGTGTCTAGCCGAGACTCTTCTTTATGTGTACAGATGTGACTAGCCGAGACTCTTCTTTATGTGTACAGATGTGACTAGCCGAGACTCGTCTTTATGTGTACAGATGTGTCTAGCCGAGACTCTTCTTTATGTGTACAGATGTGACTAGCCGAGACTCTTCTTTATGTGTACAGATGTGACTAGTCGAGACTCTTCTTTATGTGTACAGATGTGACTAGCCGAGACTCTTCTTTATGTGTACAGATGTGACTAGCCGAGACTCTTCTTTATGTGTACAGATGTGACTAGCCGAGACTCTTCTTTATGTGTACAGATGTGACTAGCCGAGACTCTTCTTTATGTGTACAGATGTGACTAGCCGAGACTCTTCTTCATGTGTACAGATGTGTCTAGCCGAGACTCTTCTTTATGTGTACAGATGTGACTAGCCGAGACTCTTCTTCATGTGTACAGATGTGTCTAGCCGAGACTCTTCTTTATGTGTACAGATGTGACTAGCCGAGACTCTTCTTTATGTGTACAGATGTGACTAGCCGAGACTCTTCTTTATGTGTACAGATGTGACTAGCCGAGACTCTTCTTTATGTGTACAGATGTGACTAGCCGAGACTCTTCTTTATGTGTACAGATGTGACTAGCCGAGACTCTTCTTCATGTGTACAGATGTGTCTAGCCGAGACTCTTCTTTATGTGTACAGATGTGACTAGCCGAGACTCTTCTTCATGTGTACAGATGTGTCTAGCCGAGACTCTTCTTTATGTGTACAGATGTGACTAGCCGAGACTCTTCTTTATGTGTACAGATGTGACTAGCCGAGACTCTTCTTTATGTGTACAGATGTGACTAGCCGAGACTCTTCTTTATGTGTACAGATGTGACTAGCCGAGACTCTTCTTCATGTGTACAGATGTGTCTAGCCGAGACTCTTCTTTATGTGTACAGATGTGACTAGCCGAGACTCTTCTTTATGTGAACAGATGTGACTAGCCGAGACTCTTCTTTATGTGTACAGATGTGACTAGCCGAGACTCTTCTTTATGTGAACAGATGTGACTAGCCGAGACTCTTCTTTATGTGAACAGATGTGACTAGCCGAGACTCTTCTTTATGTGTACAGATGTGACTAGCCGAGACTCTTCTTCATGTGTACAGATGTGTCTAGCCGAGACTCTTCTTTATGTGAACAGATGTGACTAGCCGAGACTCTTCTTTATGTGTACAGATGTGACTAGCCGAGACTCTTCTTTATGTGAACAGATGTGACTAGCCGAGACTCTTCTTTATGTGAACAGATGTGACTAGCCGAGACTCTTCTTTATGTGTACAGATGTGACTAGCCGAGACTCTTCTTTATGTGAACAGATGTGACTAGCCGAGACTCTTCTTTATGTGAACAGATGTGACTAGCCGAGACTCTTCTTTGTGTGAACAGATGTGACTAGCCGAGACTCTTCTTTATGTGTACAGATGTGACTAGCCGAGACTCTTCTTTATGTGTACAGATGTGACTAGCCGAGACTCTTCTTTATGTGTACAGATGTGACTAGCCGAGACTCTTCTTTATGTGTACAGATGTGACGTAATACAAGCCGAGACTATTCTTTATGTGTACAGATGTGACTAGCCGAGACTCTTCTTTATGTGTACAGATGTGACTAGCCGAGACTCTTCTTTATGTGTACAGATGTGACTAGCCGAGACTCTTCTTCATGTGTACAGATGTGACTAGCCGAGACTCTTTTTTATGTGTACAGATGTGACGTAATACAAGCCGAGACTCTTCTTTATGTGTACAGATGTGACTAGCCGAGACTCTTCTTTATGAGTACAGATGTGACTAGCCGAGACTCTTCTTTATGTGTACAGATGTGACTAGCCGAGACTATTCTTTATGAGTACAGATGTGACTAGCCGAGACTCTTCTTTATGTGTACAGATGTGACTAGCCGAGACTATTCTTTATGAGTACAGATGTGACTAGCCGAGACTCTTCTTTATGTGTACAGATGTGACTAGCCGAGACTCTTCTTTATGTGTACAGATGTGACTAGCCGAGACTCTTCTTTATGTGTACAGATGTGACTAGCCGAGACTCTTCTTTATGTGTACAGATGTGACAAGCCGAGACTCTTCTTTATGTGTACAGATGTGACAAGCCGAGACTCTTCTTTATGTGTACAGATGTGACTAGCCGAGACTCTTCTTTATGTGTACAGATGTGACAAGCCGAGACTCTTCTTTATGTGTACAGATGTGACAAGCCGAGACTCTTCTTTATGTGTACAGATGTGACAAGCCGAGACTCTTCTTTATGTGTACAGATGTGACTAGCCGAGACTCTTCTTTATGTGTACAGATGTGACAAGCCGAGACTCTTCTTTATGTGTACAGATGTGACAAGCCGAGACTCTTCTTTATGTGTACAGATGTGTCTAGCCGAGACTCTTCTTTATATGTACAGATGTGACAAGCCGAGACTCTTCTTAATGTGTACAGATGTGACTAGCCGAGACTCTTCTTTATGTGTACAGATGTGACAAGCCGAGACTCTTCTTTATGTGTACAGATGTGACTAGCCGAGACTCTTCTTTATGTGTACAGATGTGACAAGCCGAGACTCTTCTTTATGTGTACAGATGTGACTAGCCGAGACTCTTCTTTATGTGTACAGATGTGACGCAAAGACACGCTCCAATTTCCCGCGGAAATCCACCAGTAACACTGGAATTAAAAACATTATTACAAGCTTACCGTTTCGAATCGAGCTACGGAAAGCAGATAGTTTTGAACACTGGCTGCTAATGTATTTGTTAAAATATATTTTGGATAACTTTTAACCCATAAAAGTTACGGACTGCAGCTTTAACTAACAATATAACTAATAATTAAAAGTTAAGATGTGAATGTCCCATTTTGAGTTTGTTTTTGCTCTGATTTTCTTTTTCTGTTCATGTCTGTGCTTTCAGGTAAGCTGTATAGTTGAATTGGTTCAGTTTTGCTGTGTTTGTCACTGTTTCCTGATTGACTTGAGTATTCTGTTCAGGCGTTTCTTGTTAATTATCTCATCAGTTCCTTTGTATTTAAGCCTTCTGTTTCTGTCTATCCCTGGCCTTGCAGTATTGTTGTTGTTGTGAGTGTTTAAGTTGGTTGTGTTTCTGTGTATCCCCGTGAGTTTCATTTTAAAGACTGTTTCACGGATTCCTTGTCTTCGTGGGTTATTGACTACAGCCAACCGTGACCGTGTCATAAATAATAAGAGCATATGCATTTTTACTGTAGTGCTACACTGAAAATAAATTAATTAAATATTATTATGTAATATAGGTAATAGAGAATAACCTAAATACATTAATTTATACCAATAAAACTGTATGTTATCTCCCTTTACACTAGCCCGACCCCTAAACCATACCCATCACACACAACTTTCTGCATTTTTACAACATAAAAAAAAAACACACACACACACACACACACACACACACACACACACACACACACACACACACACACACACACACACACACACACACACACACACACACACACACACACACACACACACACACACACACACACACAGTGTAGTATAATCATACTAATTCTGAGTATGTGTGTGTGTGTGTGTGTGTTTGTGTGAAAGAAAGCTGCTTCATCAGGCCAGTATTGATTCCTCAGTAGAAATCTATTTACATGTAATGAACCGAGAGACACATTCACCCAGGGAAATGAAGAAATGGATCTGAGATGATATGAATGGGAAAAATCAACTGGAAAGTACACCTTGCCAGAAACCCTGTCTTCGCCTCTGATGAAAACAGCCCTGACAATCTATATTTGTTGGCAGGGTGAGAAAATGTATTCCCAAAGTCATTCAGACACGCGAGAAAATTAGTTTTGAAAAATTAATAGTCAATCCCCAGCATGAATGTGTGATTGGTTTCCCTCCACTGTGATTGTATTCTGTCAGTGTCAAAGCAGAAAACCGACACACTCGTATTTGACTATTATTGACCTTTAAAAGATTACATTTAAAGTATTATTCCAAGAGTGAAATCAGATTTAATTGTGCATTTGCTGTTCCTCTCTGAATAAATCAATGTTCAAAGCTTTAGCAAGGAATGTAGGGGGTTGAACACCATTACTTGACCTCCATTTTCAGCATATAGAGGGTTTTGGGCCGGTTTCAAGCTCATTATTAGGTGGTTGCTATGTTTTCTAGGTGGGTTTGTTTTACTGGTCTGCCCCCGAATCCCTCTGTATGTTTTTTTTCCCCAAAACATTTTACAAAAACATTGTAAAAATGGTACATCTGATTACTCAATAAAGGAACAGTAGGGGTGAGTGGTGCACAACCTAACACGGGGCTAGTTGTAACACATTGTATTGTAGCACATAACACAGACAAAACACACTTGTTGTAAATACTTCGACACATGCTAGAATGACAAAACTTAGACTATTTACTAGCTGCCATATCAACACTATATAGAAAATTGTGCCAAAATTCAGAAATCTTTGGAAGATATCACTGAACAATTTTTAATCCACATAGTAAATGACTTCCTGAAGTAAAATTTTCATCTCTGTTTTTTGTGTTTATTTAAAATCAGACAAATCTGCTTACACACATTTTCAAAACTTTGTTTCTCCCTGAATGCTTCTCAGTGTTTCTGCCGCTCAGTGTTTCTGCCGCTCAGTGTTTCTGCCCCTCAGTGTTTCTGCCGCTCAGTGTCTCTGCCCCTCAGTATTTCTGCCCCTCAGTGTTTCTGCCGCTCAGTGTTTCTGCCCCTCAGTGTTTCTGCCCCTCAGTGTCTCTGCCTCTCAGTGTTTCTGCCCCTCAGTGTTTCTGCCCCTCAGTGTTTCTGCCCCTCAGTGTTTCTGCCGCTCAGTGTTTCTGCCCCTCAGTGTTTCTGCCCCTCAGTGTTTCTGCCGCTCAGTGTTTCTGCCGCTCAGTGTTTCTGCCCCTCAGTGTTTCTGCCCCTCAGTGTTTCTGCCGCTCAGTGTTTCTGCCGCTCAGTGTTTCTGCCGCTCAGTGTTTCTGCCCCTCAGTGTTTCTGCCCCTCAGTGTTTCTGCCCCTCAGTGTTTCTGCCGCTCAGTGTTTCTGCCGCTCAGTGTTTCTGCCTCTCAGTGTTTCTGGCCCTCAGTGTTTCTGCCCCTCAGTATTTCTGTCGCTCAGTGTTTCTGCCCCTCAGTGTTTCTGCCTCTCAGTGTTTCTGCCCCTCAGTGTCTCTGCCTCTCAGTGTTTCTGCCGCTCAGTGTTTCTGTCGCTCAGTGTTTCTGCCCCTCAGTGTCTCTGCCTCTCAGTGTTTCTGCCCCTCAGTGTTTCTGCCCCTCAGTGTTTCTGTCGCTCAGTGTTTCTGTCGCTCAGTGTTTCTGCCCCTCAGTGTCTCTGCCCCTCAGTGTTTCTGTCACTCAGTGTTTCTGTCGCTCAGTGTTTCTGCCCCTCAGTGTCTCTGCCCCTCAGTGTTTCTGTCACTCAGTGTTTCTGTCACTCAGTGTTTCTGTCGCTCAGTGTTTCTGCCTCTCAGTGTTTCTGCCCCTCAGTGTTTCTGTCGCTCAGTGTTTCTGTCGCTCAGTGTTTCTGCCCCTCAGTGTCTCTGCCCCTCAGTGTTTCTGTCACTCAGTGTTTCTGTCGCTCAGTGTTTCTGTCACTCAGTGTTTCTGTCACTCAGTGTTTCTGTCGCTCAGTGTTTCTGCCTCTCAGTGTCTCTGCCCCTCAGTGTTTCTGCCGCTCAGTGTCTCTGCCCCTCAGTGTTTCTGCCGCTCAGTGTTTCTGCCGCTCAGTGTTTCTGCCCCTCAGTGTCTCTGCCCCTCAGTGTTTCTGCCCCTCAGTGTCTCTGCCCCTCAGTGTTTCTGTCACTCAGTGTTTCTGTCACTCAGTGTTTCTGTCACTCAGTGTTTCTGTCACTCAGTGTTTCTGTCGCTCAGTGTTTCTGCCTCTCAGTGTCTCTGCCCCTCAGTGTTTCTGTCGCTCAGTGTTTCTGTCGCTCAGTGTTTCTGCCCCTCAGTGTCTCTGCCTCTCAGTGTTTCTGGCCCTCAGTGTTTCTGGCCCTCAGTGTTTCTGCCCCTCAGTGTCTCTGCCCCTCAGTGTTTCTGTCGCTCAGTGTTTCTGCCTCTCAGTGTTTCTGCCCCTCAGTGTTTCTGCCTCTCAGTGTTTCTGGCTCTCAGTGTTTCTGCCCCTCAGTGTTTCTGCCCCTCAGTGTTTCTGCCCCTCAGTGTTTCTGCCGCTCAGTGTTTCTGCCGCTCAGTGTTTCTGCCCCTCAGTGTTTCTGCCGCTCAGTGTTTCTGCCGCTCAGTGTTTCTGCCGCTCAGTGTTTCTGCCCCTCAGTGTTTCTGCCCCTCAGTGTTTCTGCCGCTCAGTGTTTCTGCCGCTCAGTGTTTCTGCCCCTCAGTGTTTCTGCCGCTCAGTGTTTCTGCCTCTCAGTGTTTCTGCCGCTCAGTGTTTCTGCCGCACAGTGTTTCTGCCCCTCAGTGTTTCTGCCCCTCAGTGTTTCTGCCCCTCAGTGTTTCTGCCCCTCAGTGTTTCTGCCGCTCAGTGTTTCTGCCGCTCAGTGTTTCTGCCCCTCAGTGTTTCTGCCCCTCAGTGTTTCTGCCGCTCAGTGTTTCTGCCGCTCAGTGTTTCTGCCCCTCAGTGTTTCTGCCGCTCAGTGTTTCTGCCGCTCAGTGTTTCTGCCCCTCAGTGTTTCTGCCGCTCAGTGTTTCTGCCCCTCAGTGTTTCTGCCTCTCAGTGTTTCTGCCGCTCAGTGTTTCTGCCGCTCAGTGTTTCTGCCTCTCAGTGTTTCTGCCGCTCAGTGTTTCTGCCCCTCAGTGTTTCTGCCGCTCAGTGTTTCTGCCCCTCAGTGTCTCTGCCGCTCAGTGTTTCTGCCCCTCAGTGTTTCTGCCTCTCAGTGTTTCTGCCCCTCAGTGTTTCTGCCCCTCAGTGTTTCTGCCGCTCAGTGTTTCTGCCCCTCAGTGTTTCTGCCCCTCAGTGTTTCTGCCTCTCAGTGTTTCTGCCCCTCAGTGTCTCTGCCGCTCAGTGTTTCTGCCCCTCAGTGTTTCTGCCGCTCAGTGTTTCTGCCGCTCAGTGTTTCTGCCCCTCAGTGTTTCTGCCCCTCAGTGTCTCTGCCGCTTAGTGTTTCTGCCTCTCAGTGTTTCTGCCCCTCAGTGTCTCTGCCGCTCAGTGTTTCTGCCCCTCAGTGTTTCTGCCGCTCAGTGTTTCTGCCGCTCAGTGTTTCTGCCGCTCACTGTTTCTGCCCCTCAGTGTTTCTGCCCCTCAGTGTTTCTGCCTCTCAGTGTTTCTGCCCCTCAGTGTCTCTGCCTCTCAGTGTTTGTGCCTCTCAGTGTTCCTGCCGCTCAGTGTTTCTGCCCCTCAGTGTTTCTGCCCCTCAGTGTTTCTGCCCCTCAGTGTTTCTGCCCCTCAGTGTTTCTGCCGCTCAGTGTTTCTGCCCCTCAGTGTTTCTGCCCCTCAGTGTTTCTGCCTCTCAGTGTTTCTGCCCCTCAGTGTTTCTGCCTCTCAGTGTTTCTGCCCCTCAGTGTCTCTGCCTCTCAGTGTTTGTGCCTCTCAGTGTTTCTGCCGCTCAGTGTTTCTGCCCCTCAGTGTTTCTGCCTCTCAGTGTTTCTGCCCCTCAGTGTTTCTGCCCCTCAGTGTTTCTGCCGCTCAGTGTTTCTGCCCCTCAGTGTTTCTGCCCCTCAGTGTTTCTGCCTCTCAGTGTTTCTGCCCCTCAGTGTCTCTGCCGCTCAGTGTTTCTGCCCCTCAGTGTTTCTGCCGCTCAGTGTTTCTGCCGCTCAGTGTTTCTGCCCCTCAGTGTTTCTGCCCCTCAGTGTCTCTGCCGCTTAGTGTTTCTGCCTCTCAGTGTTTCTGCCCCTCAGTGTCTCTGCCGCTCAGTGTTTCTGCCCCTCAGTGTTTCTGCCGCTCAGTGTTTCTGCCGCTCAGTGTTTCTGCCGCTCACTGTTTCTGCCCCTCAGTGTTTCTGCCCCTCAGTGTTTCTGCCTCTCAGTGTTTCTGCCCCTCAGTGTCTCTGCCTCTCAGTGTTTGTGCCTCTCAGTGTTTCTGCCGCTCAGTGTTTCTGCCCCTCAGTGTTTCTGCCCCTCAGTGTTTCTGCCTCTCAGTGTTTCTGCAGCTCAGTGTTTCTGCCCCTCAGTGTCTCTGCCTCTCAGTGTTTGTGCCCCTCAGTGTTTCTGCCGCTCAGTGTTTCTGCCCCTAAGTGTTTCTGCCTCTCAGTGTTTCTGCCCCTCAGTGTTTCTGACCCTCAGTGTTTCTGCCTCTCAGTGTTTCTGCCCCTCAGTGTTTCTGCCTCTCAGTGTTTCTGCCGCTCAGTGTTTCTGCCCCTCAGTGTTTCTGCCGCTCAGTGTTTCTGCCACTCAGTGTTTCTGCCCCTCAGTGTTTCTGCCTCTCAGTGTTTCTGCCGCTCAGTGTTTCTGCCCCTCAGTGTTTCTGCCGCTCAGTGTTTCTGCCCCTCAGTGTTTCTGCCTCTCAGTGTTTCTGCCGCTCAGTGTTTCTGCCCCTCAGTGTTTCTGCCGCTCAGTGTTTCTGCCCCTCAGTGTTTCTGCCCCTCAGTGTTTCTGCCTCTCAGTGTTTCTGCCCCTCAGTGTTTCTGCCTCTCAGTGTTTCTGCCGCTCAGTGTTTCTGCCCCTCAGTGTTTCTGCCGCTCAGTGTTTCTGCCCCTCAGTGTTTCTGCCGCTCAGTGTTTCTGCCCCTCAGTGTTTCTGCCCCTCAGTGTTTCTGCCCCTCAGTGTTTCTGCCTCTCAGTGTTTCTGCCGCTCAGTGTTTCTGCCCCTCAGTGTTTCTGCCGCTCAGTGTTTCTGCCCCTCAGTGTTTCTGCCCCTCAGTGTTTCTGCCCCTCAGTGTTTCTGCCCCTCAGTGTTTCTGCCTCTCAGTGTTTCTGCCGCTCAGTGTTTCTGCCGCTCAGTGTTTCTGCCTCTCAGTGTTTCTGCCGCTCAGTGTTTCTGACCCCTCAGTGTTTCTGCCGCTCAGTGTTTCTGCCCCTCAGTGTTTCTGCCGCTCAGTGTTTCTGCCCCTCAGTGTTTCTGCCCCTCAGTGTTTCTGCCTCTCAGTGTTTCTGCCCCTCAGTGTTTCTGCCCCTCAGTGTTTCTGCCGCTCAGTGTTTCTGCCCCTCAGTGTTTCTGCCCCTCAGTGTTTCTGCCTCTCAGTGTTTCTGCCCCTCAGTGTCTCTGCCGCTCAGTGTTTCTGCCCCTCAGTGTTTCTGCCGCTCAGTGTTTCTGCCACTCAGTGTTTCTGCCCCTCAGTGTTTCTGCCCCTCAGTGTCTCTGCCGCTCAGTGTTTCTGCCGCTCAGTGTTTCTGCCTCTCAGTGTTTCTGCCCCTCAGTGTTTCTGCCCCTCAGTGTTTCTGCCGCTCAGTGTTTCTGCCCCTCAGTGTTTCTGCCCCTCAGTGTTTCTGCCTCTCAGTGTTTCTGCCCCTCAGTGTTTCTGCCGCTCATTGTTTCTGCCGCTCAGTGTTTCTGCCGCTCAGTGTTTCTGCCCCTCAGTGTTTCTGCCTCTCAGTGTTTCTGCCCCTCAGTGTCTCTGCCTCTCAGTGTTTGTGCCTCTCAGTGTTTCTGCCGCTCAGTATTTCTGCCGCTCAGTGTTTCTGCCTCTCAGTGTCTCTGCCCCTCAGTGTTTCTGCCCCTCAGTGTTTCTGCCCCTCAGTGTTTCTGCCGCTCAGTGTTTCTGCCGCTCAGTATTTCTGCCGCTCAGTGTTTCTGCCTCTCAGTGTCTCTGCCCCTCAGTGTTTCTGCCCCTCAGTGTTTCTGCCCCTCAGTGTTTCTGCCCCTCAGTGTTTCTGCCGCTCAGTATTTCTGCCGCTCAGTGTTTCTGCCTCTCAGTGTCTCTGCCCCTCAGTATTTCTGCCGCTCAGTGTTTCTGCCTCTCAGTGTCTCTGCCCCTCAGTGTTTCTGCCGCTCAGTGTTTCTGCCGCTCAGTGTTTCTGCCGCTCAGTGTTTCTGCCCCTCAGTGTTTCTGCCGCTCAGTGTTTCTGCCCCTCAGTGTTTCTGCCGCTCAGTGTTTCTGCCGCTCAGTGTTTCTGCCGCTCAGTGTTTCTGCCCCTCAGTGTTTCTGCCCCTCAGTGTTTCTGCCTCTCAGTGTTTCTGCCCCTCAGTGTCTCTGCCTCTCAGTGTTTGTGCCTCTCAGTGTTTCTGCCGCTCAGTATTTCTGCCGCTCAGTGTTTCTGCCGCTCAGTGTTTCTGCCCCTCAGTGTTTCTGCCGCTCAGTGTTTCTGCCCCTCAGTGTTTCTGCCTCTCAGTGTTTCTGCCGCTCAGTGTTTCTGCCCCTCAGTGTTTCTGCCGCTCAGTGTTTCTGCCGCTCAGTGTTTCTGCCCCTCAGTGTTTCTGCCCCTCAGTGTTTCTGCCCCTCAATGTTTCTGCCCCTCAGTGTTTCTGCCGCTCAGTGTTTCTGCCGCTCAGTGTTTCTGCCCCTCAGTGTTTCTGCCTCTCAGAGTTTCTGCCGCTCAGTGTTTCTGCCCCTCAGTGTTTCTGCCCCTCAGTGTTTCTGCCCCTCAGTGTTTCTGCTCCTCAGTGTTTCTGC
Organism: Phoxinus phoxinus; assembly: GCF_949152265.1. Lineage (NCBI taxonomy): Eukaryota > Metazoa > Chordata > Actinopteri > Cypriniformes > Leuciscidae > Phoxinus > Phoxinus phoxinus. Next base: position 1,402,317 of record NC_136897.1, read on the forward strand.
CGCTCAGTGTTTCTGCCGCTCAGTGTTTCTGCCGCTCAGTGTTTCTGCCCCTCAGATTTTCTGCCTCTCAGTGTTTCTGTCGCTCAGTGTTTCTGCCCCTCAGTGTTTCTGCCCCTCAGTGTTTCTGCCCCTCAGTGTTTCTGCCTCTCAGTGTTTCTGCCCCTCAGTGTCTCTGCCGCTCAGTGTTTCTGCCGCTCAGTGTTTCTGCCGCTCAGTGTTTCTGCCCCTCAGTGTTTCTGCCGCTCAGTGTTTCTGCCGCTCAGTGTTTCTGCCCCTCAGTGTTTCTGCCGCTCAGTGTTTCTGCCCCTCAGTGTTTCTGCCGCTCAGTGTTTCTGCCCCTCAGTGTTTCTACCGCTCAGTGTTTCTGCCGCTCAGTGTTTCTGCCGCTCAGTGTTTCTGCCTCTCAGTGTTTCTGTTGCTCAGTGTTTCTGCCCCTCAGTGTTTCTGCCTCTCAGTGTTTCTGCCCCTCAGTGTTTCTGCCGCTCAGTGTTTCTGCCGCTCAGTGTTTCTGCCACTCAGTGTTTCTGCCCCTCAGTGTTTCTGTCGCTCAGTGTTTCTGCCCCTCAGTGTTTCTGCCCCTCAGTGTTTCTGTCGCTCAGTGTTTCTGCCCCTCAGTGTTTCTGCCCCTCAGTGTTTCTGCCCCTCAGTGTTTCTGCCGCTCAGTGTTTCTGCCGCTCAGTGTTTCTGCCCCTCAGTGTTTCTGTCGCTCAGTGTTTCTGCCCCTCAGTGTTTCTGCTTCTCAGTGTTTCTGCCGCTCAGTGTTTCTGCCCCTCAGTGTTTCTGCCCCTCAGTGTTTCTGCTTCTCAGTGTTTCTGCCGCTCAGTGTTTCTGCCCCTCAGTGTTTCTGCCCCTCAGTGTTTCTGTCGCTCAGTGTTTCTGCCCCTCAGTGTTTCTGCCCCTCAGTGTTTCTGTCGCTCAGTGTTTCTGCCCCTCAGTGTTTCTGCCTCTCAGTGTCTCTGCCGCTCAGTGTTTCTGCCCCTCAGTGTTTCTGCCCCTCAGTGTTTCTGCCTCTCAGTGTTTCTGCCCCTCAGTGTCTCTGCCTCTCAGTGTTTGTGCCTCTCAGTGTTATTGCCGCTCAGTATTTCTGCCGCTCAGTGTTTCTGCCGCTCAGTGTTTCTGCCCCTCAGTGTTTCTGCCGCTCAGTGTTTCTGCCCCTCAGTGTTTCTGCCTCTCAGTGTTTCTGCCGCTCAGTGTTTCTGCCCCTCAGTGTTTCTGCCGCTCAGTGTTTCTGCCGCTCAGTGTTTCTGCCCCTCAGTGTTTCTGCCCCTCAGTGTTTCTGCCCCTCAATGTTTCTGCCCCTCAGTGTTTCTGCCGCTCAGTGTTTCTGCCGCTCAGTGTTTCTGCCCCTCAGTGTTTCTGCCTCTCAGTGTTTCTGCCGCTCAGTGTTTCTGCCCCTCAGTGTTTCTGCCCCTCAGTGTTTCTGCCCCTCAGTGTTTCTGCCCCTCAGTGTTTCTGCCCCTCAGTGTTTCTGCCGCTCAATGTTTCTGCCGCTCAGTGTTTCTGCCCCTCAGTGTTTCTGTCTCTCAGTGTTTCTGTCGCTCAGTGTTTCTGCCCTCAGTGTTTCTGCCGCTCAGTGTTTCTGCCCCTCAGTGTTTCTGCCGCTCAGTGTTTCTGCCGCTCAGTGTTTCTGCCCCTCAGTGTTTCTGCCGCTCAGTGTTTCTGCCCCTCAGTGTTTCTGCCGCTCAGTGTTTCTGCCCCTCAGTGTTTCTACCGCTCAGTGTTTCTGCCGCTCAGTGTTTCTGCCGCTCAGTGTTTCTGCCTCTCAGTGTTTCTGTCGCTCAGTGTTTCTGCCCCTCAGTGTTTCTGCCTCTCAGTGTTTCTGCCCCTCAGTGTTTCTGCCGCTCAGTGTTTCTGCCGCTCAGTGTTTCTGCCACTCAGTGTTTCTGCCCCTCAGTGTTTCTGTCGCTCAGTGTTTCTGCCCCTCAGTGTTTCTGCCCCTCAGTGTTTCTGTCGCTCAGTGTTTCTGCCCCTCAGTGTTTCTGCCCCTCAGTGTTTCTGCCCCTCAGTGTTTCTGCCGCTCAGTGTTTCTGCCGCTCAGTGTTTCTGCCCCTCAGTGTTTCTGCCCCTCAGTGTTTCTGCCTCTCAGTGTTTCTGCCCCTCAGTGTTTCTGCTTCTCAGTGTTTCTGCCGCTCAGTGTTTCTGCCACTCAGTGTTTCTGCCCCTCAGTGTTTCTGTCGCTCAGTGTTTCTGCCCCTCAGTGTTTCTGTCGCTCAGTGTTTCTGCCCCTCAGTGTTTCTGCCTCTCAGTGTTTCTGCCCCTCAGTGTTTCTGCCTCTCAGTGTTTCTGCCTCTCAGTGTCTCTGCCGCTCAGTGTTTCTGCCCCTCAGTGTTTCTGCCCCTCAGTGTTTCTGCCTCTCAGTGTTTCTGCCTCTCAGTGTTTCTGCCCCTCAGTGTTTCTGCCTCTCAGTGTTTCTGCCCCTCAGTGTTTCTGCCTCTCAGTGTTTCTGCCCCTCAGTGTTTCTGCCTCTCAGTGTTTCTGCCTCTCAGTGTTTCTGCCTCTCAGTGTTTCTGCCTCTCAGTGTTTCTGCCTCTCAGTGTTTCTGCCTCTCAGTGTTTCTGCCCCTCAGTGTTTCTGCCTCTCAGTGTTTCTGCCCCTCAGTGTTTCTGCCTCTCAGTGTTTCTGCCCCTCAGTGTTTCTGCCTCTCAGTGTTTCTGCCTCTCAGTGTCTCTGCCGCTCAGTGTTTCTGCCCCTCAGTGTTTCTGCCCCTCAGTGTTTCTGCCTCTCAGTGTTTCTGCCACTCAGTGTTTCTGCCCCTCAGTGTTTCTGCCGCTCAGTGTTTCTGCCTCTCAGTGTTTCTGCCCCTCAGTGTTTCTGCCTCTCAGTGTTTCTGCCTCTCAGTGTTTCTGCCTCTCAGTGTTTCTGCCCCTCAGTGTTTCTGCCTCTCAGTGTTTCTGCCCCTCAGTGTTTCTGCCTCTCAGTGTTTCTGCCCCTCAGTGTTTCTGCCCCTCAGTGTTTCTGCCCCTCAGTGTTTCTGCCTCTCAGTGTTTCTGCCTCTCAGTGTTTCTGCCCCTCAGTGTTTCTGCCCCTCAGTGTTTCTGCCCCTCAGTATTTCTGCCTCTCAGTGTTTCTGCCTCTCAGTGTTTCTGCCTCTCAGTGTTTCTGCCCCTCAGTGTTTCTGCCCCTCAGTGTTTCTGCCTCTCAGTGTTTCTGCCTCTCAGTGTTTCTGCCGCTCAGTGTTTCTGCCTCTCAGTGTTTCTGCCTCTCAGTGTTTCTGCCTCTCAGTGTTTCTGCCCCTCAGTGTTTCTGCCTCTCAGTGTTTCTGCCCCTCAGTGTTTCTGCCCCTCAGTGTTTCTGCCTCTCAGTGTTTCTGCCTCTCAGTGTTTCTGCCCCTCAGTGTTTCTGCCTCTCAGTGTTTCTGCCCCTCAGTGTTTCTGCCCCTCAGTGTTTCTGCCCCTCAGTGTTTCTGCCCCTCAGTGTTTCTGCCCCTCAGTGTTTCTGCCTCTCAGTGTTTCTGCCCCTCAGTGTTTCTGCCCCTCAGTGTTTCTGCCTCTCAGTGTTTCTGCCTCTCAGTGTTTCTGCCTCTCAGTGTTTCTGCCACTCAGTGTTTCTGCCCCTCAGTGTTTCTGCCCCTCAGTGTTTCTGCCCCTCAGTGTTTCTGCCCCTCAGTGTTTCTGCCCCTCAGTGTTTCTGCCTCTCAGTGTTTCTGCCCCTCAGTGTTTCTGCCCCTCAGTGTTTCTGCTGCTCAGTGTTTCTGCCTCTCAGTGTTTCTGCCTCTCAGTGTTTCTGCCTCTCGGTGTTTCTGCCTCTCGGTGTTTCTGCCCCTCAGTGTTTCTGCCCCTCAGTGTCTCTGCCCCTCAGTGTTTCTGCCCCTCAGTGTTTCTGCCTCTCAGTGTTTCTGCCCCTCAGTGTTTCTGCCCCTCAGTGTTTCTGCCGCTCAGTGTTTCTGCCTCTCAGTGTTTCTGCCTCTCAGTGTTTCTGCCCCTCAGTGTTTCTGCCCCTCAGTGTTTCTGCCCCTCAGTGTTTCTGCCCCTCAGTGTTTCTGCCGCTCAGTGTTTCTGCCTCTCAGTGTTTCTGCCTCTCGGTGTTTCTGCCTCTCGGTGTTTCTGCCCCTCAGTGTTTCTGCCCCTCAGTGTTTCTGCCTCTCAGTGTTTCTGCCGCTCAGTGTTTCTGCCTCTCAGTGTTTCTGCCTCTTTGTGTTTCTGCCTCTCGGTGTTTCTGCCCCTCAGTGTTTCTGCCCCTCAGTGTTTCTGCCCCTCAGTGTTTCTGCCCCTCAGTGTTTCTGCCGCTCAGTGTTTCTGCCTCTCAGTGTTTCTGCCTCTCAGTGTTTCTGCCTCTCGGTGTTTCTGCCTCTCGGTGTTTCTGCCCCTCAGTGTTTCTGCCCCTCAGTGTTTCTGCCTCTCAGTGTTTCTGCCCCTCAGTGTTTCTGCCCCTCAGTGTTTCTGCCCCTCAGTGTTTCTGCCTCTCAGTGTTTCTGCCTCTCAGTGTTTCTGCCTCTCAGTGTTTCTGCCCCTCAGTGTTTCTGCCCCTCAGTGTTTCTGCCTCTCGGTGTTTCTGCCCCTCAGTGTTTCTGCCCCTCAGTGTTTCTGCCCCTCAGTGTTTCTGTCGCTCAGTGTTTCTGCCCCTCAGTGTTTCTGCTTCTCAGTGTTTCTGCCGCTCAGTGTTTCTGCCGCTCAGTGTTTCTGCCCCTCAGTGTTTCTGCCCCTCAGTGTTTCTGCTTCTCAGTGTTTCTGCCGCTCAGTGTTTCTGCCCCTCAGTGTTTCTGCCCCTCAGTGTTTCTGTCGCTCAGTGTTTCTGCCCCTCAGTGTTTCTGCCCCTCAGTGTTTCTGTCGCTCAGTGTTTCTGCCCCTCAGTGTTTCTGCCTCTCAGTGTCTCTGCCGCTCAGTGTTTCTGCCCCTCAGTGTTTCTGCCCCTCAGTGTTTCTGCCTCTCAGTGTTTCTGCCCCTCAGTGTCTCTGCCTCTCAGTGTTTGTGCCTCTCAGTGTTTCTGCCGCTCAGTATTTCTGCCGCTCAGTGTTTCTGCCGCTCAGTGTTTCTGCCCCTCAGTGTTTCTGCCGCTCAGTGTTTCTGCCCCTCAGTGTTTCTGCCTCTCAGTGTTTCTGCCGCTCAGTGTTTCTGCCCCTCAGTGTTTCTGCCGCTCAGTGTTTCTGCCGTTCAGTGTTTCTGCCCCTCAGTGTTTCTGCCCCTCAGTGTTTCTGCCCCTCAATGTTTCTGCCCCTCAGTGTTTCTGCCGCTCAGTGTTTCTGCCGCTCAGTGTTTCTGCCCCTCAGTGTTTCTGCCTCTCAGTGTTTCTGCCGCTCAGTGTTTCTGCCCCTCAGTGTTTCTGCCCCTCAGTGTTTCTGCCCCTCAGTGTTTCTGCCCCTAGGTGTTTCTGCCCCTCAGTGTTTCTGCCGCTCAGTGTTTCTGCCGCTCAGTGTTTCTGCCCCTCAGTGTTTCTGCCTCTCAGTGTTTCTGTCGCTCAGTGTTTCTGCCCTCAGTGTTTCTGCCCCTCAGTGTTTCTGCCCCTCAGTGTTTCTGCCCCTCAGTGTTTCTGCCTCTCAGTGTTTCTGCCCCTCAGTGTCTCTGCCGCTCAGTGTTTCTGCCGCTCAGTGTTTCTGCCGCTCAGTGTTTCTGCCCCTCAGTGTTTCTGCCGCTCAGTGTTTCTGCCGCTCAGTGTTTCTGCCCCTCAGTGTTTCTGCCCCTCAGTGTTTCTGCCGCTCAGTGTTTCTGCCCCTCAGTGTTTCTACCGCTCAGTGTTTCTGCCGCTCAGTGTTTCTGCCGCTCAGTGTTTCTGCCTCTCAGTGTTTCTGTCGCTCAGTGTTTCTGCCCCTCAGTGTTTCTGCCTCTCAGTGTTTCTGCCCCTCAGTGTTTCTGCCGCTCAGTGTTTCTGCCGCTCAGTGTTTCTGCCACTCAGTGTTTCTGCCCCTCAGTGTTTCTGTCGCTCAGTGTTTCTGCCCCTCAGTGTTTCTGCCCCTCAGTGTTTCTGTCGCTCAGTGTTTCTGCCCCTCAGTGTTTCTGCCCCTCAGTGTTTCTGCCCCTCAGTGTTTCTGCCGCTCAGTGTTTCTGCCGCTCAGTGTTTCTGCCCCTCAGTGTTTCTGTCGCTCAGTGTTTCTGCCCCTCAGTGTTTCTGCTTCTCAGTGTTTCTGCCGCTCAGTGTTTCTGCCACTCAGTGTTTCTGCCCCTCAGTGTTTCTGTCGCTCAGTGTTTCTGCCCCTCAGTGTTTCTGTCGCTCAGTGTTTCTGCCCCTCAGTGTTTCTGCCTCTCAGTGTCTCTGCCGCTCAGTGTTTCTGCCCCTCAGTGTTTCTGCCCCTCAGTGTTTCTGCCTCTCAGTGTTTCTGCCTCTCAGTGTTTCTGCCTCTCAGTGTTTCTGCCCCTCAGTGTTTCTGCCTCTCAGTGTTTCTGCCCCTCAGTGTTTCTGCCTCTCAGTGTTTCTGCCTCTCAGTGTCTCTGCCGCTCAGTGTTTCTGCCCCTCAGTGTTTCTGCCCCTCAGTGTTTCTGCCTCTCAGTGTTTCTGCCTCTCAGTGTTTCTGCCCCTCAGTGTTTCTGCCTCTCAGTGTTTCTGCCCCTCAGTGTTTCTGCCTCTCAGTGTTTCTGCCTCTCAGTGTTTCTGCCCCTCAGTGTTTCTGCCCCTCAGTGTTTCTGCCCCTCAGTATTTCTGCCTCTCAGTGTTTCTGCCTCTTTGTGTTTCTGCCTCTCGGTGTTTCTGCCCCTCAGTGTTTCTGCCGCTCAGTGTTTCTGCCCCTCAGTGTTTCTGCCCCTCAGTGTCTCTGCCGCTTAGTGTTTCTGCCTCTCAGTGTTTCTGCCCCTCAGTGTCTCTGCCGCTCAGTGTTTCTGCCCCTCAGTGTTTCTGCCGCTCAGTGTTTCTGCCGCTCAGTGTTTCTGCCGCTCACTGTTTCTGCCCCTCAGTGTTTCTGCCCCTCAGTGTTTCTGCCTCTCAGTGTTTCTGCCCCTCAGTGTCTCTGCCTCTCAGTGTTTGTGCCTCTCAGTGTTCCTGCCGCTCAGTGTTTCTGCCCCTCAGTGTTTCTGCCCCTCAGTGTTTCTGCCCCTCAGTGTTTCTGCCCCTCAGTGTTTCTGCCGCTCAGTGTTTCTGCCCCTCAGTGTTTCTGCCCCTCAGTGTTTCTGCCTCTCAGTGTTTCTGCCCCTCAGTGTTTCTGCCTCTCAGTGTTTCTGCCCCTCAGTGTCTCTGCCTCTCAGTGTTTGTGCCTCTCAGTGTTTCTGCCGCTCAGTGTTTCTGCCCCTCAGTGTTTCTGCCTCTCAGTGTTTCTGCCCCTCAGTGTTTCTGCCCCTCAGTGTTTCTGCCGCTCAGTGTTTCTGCCCCTCAGTGTTTCTGCCCCTCAGTGTTTCTGCCTCTCAGTGTTTCTGCCCCTCAGTGTCTCTGCCGCTCAGTGTTTCTGCCCCTCAGTGTTTCTGCCGCTCAGTGTTTCTGCCGCTCAGTGTTTCTGCCCCTCAGTGTTTCTGCCCCTCAGTGTCTCTGCCGCTTAGTGTTTCTGCCTCTCAGTGTTTCTGCCCCTCAGTGTCTCTGCCGCTCAGTGTTTCTGCCCCTCAGTGTTTCTGCCGCTCAGTGTTTCTGCCGCTCAGTGTTTCTGCCGCTCACTGTTTCTGCCCCTCAGTGTTTCTGCCCCTCAGTGTTTCTGCCTCTCAGTGTTTCTGCCCCTCAGTGTCTCTGCCTCTCAGTGTTTGTGCCTCTCAGTGTTTCTGCCGCTCAGTGTTTCTGCCCCTCAGTGTTTCTGCCCCTCAGTGTTTCTGCCTCTCAGTGTTTCTGCAGCTCAGTGTTTCTGCCCCTCAGTGTCTCTGCCTCTCAGTGTTTGTGCCCCTCAGTGTTTCTGCCGCTCAGTGTTTCTGCCCCTAAGTGTTTCTGCCTCTCAGTGTTTCTGCCCCTCAGTGTTTCTGACCCTCAGTGTTTCTGCCTCTCAGTGTTTCTGCCCCTCAGTGTTTCTGCCTCTCAGTGTTTCTGCCGCTCAGTGTTTCTGCCCCTCAGTGTTTCTGCCGCTCAGTGTTTCTGCCACTCAGTGTTTCTGCCCCTCAGTGTTTCTGCCTCTCAGTGTTTCTGCCGCTCAGTGTTTCTGCCCCTCAGTGTTTCTGCCGCTCAGTGTTTCTGCCCCTCAGTGTTTCTGCCTCTCAGTGTTTCTGCCGCTCAGTGTTTCTGCCCCTCAGTGTTTCTGCCGCTCAGTGTTTCTGCCCCTCAGTGTTTCTGCCCCTCAGTGTTTCTGCCTCTCAGTGTTTCTGCCCCTCAGTGTTTCTGCCTCTCAGTGTTTCTGCCGCTCAGTGTTTCTGCCCCTCAGTGTTTCTGCCGCTCAGTGTTTCTGCCCCTCAGTGTTTCTGCCGCTCAGTGTTTCTGCCCCTCAGTGTTTCTGCCCCTCAGTGTTTCTGCCCCTCAGTGTTTCTGCCTCTCAGTGTTTCTGCCGCTCAGTGTTTCTGCCCCTCAGTGTTTCTGCCGCTCAGTGTTTCTGCCCCTCAGTGTTTCTGCCCCTCAGTGTTTCTGCCCCTCAGTGTTTCTGCCCCTCAGTGTTTCTGCCTCTCAGTGTTTCTGCCGCTCAGTGTTTCTGCCGCTCAGTGTTTCTGCCTCTCAGTGTTTCTGCCGCTCAGTGTTTCTGACCCCTCAGTGTTTCTGCCGCTCAGTGTTTCTGCCCCTCAGTGTTTCTGCCGCTCAGTGTTTCTGCCCCTCAGTGTTTCTGCCCCTCAGTGTTTCTGCCTCTCAGTGTTTCTGCCCCTCAGTGTTTCTGCCCCTCAGTGTTTCTGCCGCTCAGTGTTTCTGCCCCTCAGTGTTTCTGCCCCTCAGTGTTTCTGCCTCTCAGTGTTTCTGCCCCTCAGTGTCTCTGCCGCTCAGTGTTTCTGCCCCTCAGTGTTTCTGCCGCTCAGTGTTTCTGCCACTCAGTGTTTCTGCCCCTCAGTGTTTCTGCCCCTCAGTGTCTCTGCCGCTCAGTGTTTCTGCCGCTCAGTGTTTCTGCCTCTCAGTGTTTCTGCCCCTCAGTGTTTCTGCCCCTCAGTGTTTCTGCCGCTCAGTGTTTCTGCCCCTCAGTGTTTCTGCCCCTCAGTGTTTCTGCCTCTCAGTGTTTCTGCCCCTCAGTGTTTCTGCCGCTCATTGTTTCTGCCGCTCAGTGTTTCTGCCGCTCAGTGTTTCTGCCCCTCAGTGTTTCTGCCTCTCAGTGTTTCTGCCCCTCAGTGTCTCTGCCTCTCAGTGTTTGTGCCTCTCAGTGTTTCTGCCGCTCAGTATTTCTGCCGCTCAGTGTTTCTGCCTCTCAGTGTCTCTGCCCCTCAGTGTTTCTGCCCCTCAGTGTTTCTGCCCCTCAGTGTTTCTGCCGCTCAGTGTTTCTGCCGCTCAGTATTTCTGCCGCTCAGTGTTTCTGCCTCTCAGTGTCTCTGCCCCTCAGTGTTTCTGCCCCTCAGTGTTTCTGCCCCTCAGTGTTTCTGCCCCTCAGTGTTTCTGCCGCTCAGTATTTCTGCCGCTCAGTGTTTCTGCCTCTCAGTGTCTCTGCCCCTCAGTATTTCTGCCGCTCAGTGTTTCTGCCTCTCAGTGTCTCTGCCCCTCAGTGTTTCTGCCGCTCAGTGTTTCTGCCGCTCAGTGTTTCTGCCGCTCAGTGTTTCTGCCCCTCAGTGTTTCTGCCGCTCAGTGTTTCTGCCCCTCAGTGTTTCTGCCGCTCAGTGTTTCTGCCGCTCAGTGTTTCTGCCGCTCAGTGTTTCTGCCCCTCAGTGTTTCTGCCCCTCAGTGTTTCTGCCTCTCAGTGTTTCTGCCCCTCAGTGTCTCTGCCTCTCAGTGTTTGTGCCTCTCAGTGTTTCTGCCGCTCAGTATTTCTGCCGCTCAGTGTTTCTGCCGCTCAGTGTTTCTGCCCCTCAGTGTTTCTGCCGCTCAGTGTTTCTGCCCCTCAGTGTTTCTGCCTCTCAGTGTTTCTGCCGCTCAGTGTTTCTGCCCCTCAGTGTTTCTGCCGCTCAGTGTTTCTGCCGCTCAGTGTTTCTGCCCCTCAGTGTTTCTGCCCCTCAGTGTTTCTGCCCCTCAATGTTTCTGCCCCTCAGTGTTTCTGCCGCTCAGTGTTTCTGCCGCTCAGTGTTTCTGCCCCTCAGTGTTTCTGCCTCTCAGAGTTTCTGCCGCTCAGTGTTTCTGCCCCTCAGTGTTTCTGCCCCTCAGTGTTTCTGCCCCTCAGTGTTTCTGCTCCTCAGTGTTTCTGCCGCTCAGTGTTTCTGCCGCTCAGTGTTTCTGCCGCTCAGTGTTTCTGCCCCTCAGATTTTCTGCCTCTCAGTGTTTCTGTCGCTCAGTGTTTCTGCCCCTCAGTGTTTCTGCCCCTCAGTGTTTCTGCCCCTCAGTGTTTCTGCCTCTCAGTGTTTCTGCCCCTCAGTGTCTCTGCCGCTCAGTGTTTCTGCCGCTCAGTGTTTCTGCCGCTCAGTGTTTCTGCCCCTCAGTGTTTCTGCCGCTCAGTGTTTCTGCCGCTCAGTGTTTCTGCCCCTCAGTGTTTCTGCCGCTCAGTGTTTCTGCCCCTCAGTGTTTCTGCCGCTCAGTGTTTCTGCCCCTCAGTGTTTCTACCGCTCAGTGTTTCTGCCGCTCAGTGTTTCTGCCGCTCAGTGTTTCTGCCTCTCAGTGTTTCTGTTGCTCAGTGTTTCTGCCCCTCAGTGTTTCTGCCTCTCAGTGTTTCTGCCCCTCAGTGTTTCTGCCGCTCAGTGTTTCTGCCGCTCAGTGTTTCTGCCACTCAGTGTTTCTGCCCCTCAGTGTTTCTGTCGCTCAGTGTTTCTGCCCCTCAGTGTTTCTGCCCCTCAGTGTTTCTGTCGCTCAGTGTTTCTGCCCCTCAGTGTTTCTGCCCCTCAGTGTTTCTGCCCCTCAGTGTTTCTGCCGCTCAGTGTTTCTGCCGCTCAGTGTTTCTGCCCCTCAGTGTTTCTGTCGCTCAGTGTTTCTGCCCCTCAGTGTTTCTGCTTCTCAGTGTTTCTGCCGCTCAGTGTTTCTGCCCCTCAGTGTTTCTGCCCCTCAGTGTTTCTGCTTCTCAGTGTTTCTGCCGCTCAGTGTTTCTGCCCCTCAGTGTTTCTGCCCCTCAGTGTTTCTGTCGCTCAGTGTTTCTGCCCCTCAGTGTTTCTGCCCCTCAGTGTTTCTGTCGCTCAGTGTTTCTGCCCCTCAGTGTTTCTGCCTCTCAGTGTCTCTGCCGCTCAGTGTTTCTGCCCCTCAGTGTTTCTGCCCCTCAGTGTTTCTGCCTCTCAGTGTTTCTGCCCCTCAGTGTCTCTGCCTCTCAGTGTTTGTGCCTCTCAGTGTTATTGCCGCTCAGTATTTCTGCCGCTCAGTGTTTCTGCCGCTCAGTGTTTCTGCCCCTCAGTGTTTCTGCCGCTCAGTGTTTCTGCCCCTCAGTGTTTCTGCCCCTCAGTGTTTCTGCTCCTCAGTGTTTCTGCCGCTCAGTGTTTCTGCCGCTCAGTGTTTCTGCCGCTCAGTGTTTCTGCCCCTCAGATTTTCTGCCTCTCAGTGTTTCTGTCGCTCAGTGTTTCTGCCCCTCAGTGTTTCTGCCCCTCAGTGTTTCTGCCCCTCAGTGTTTCTGCCTCTCAGTGTTTCTGCCCCTCAGTGTCTCTGCCGCTCAGTGTTTCTGCCGCTCAGTGTTTCTGCCGCTCAGTGTTTCTGCCCCTCAGTGTTTCTGCCGCTCAGTGTTTCTGCCGCTCAGTGTTTCTGCCCCTCAGTGTTTCTGCCGCTCAGTGTTTCTGCCCCTCAGTGTTTCTGCCGCTCAGTGTTTCTGCCCCTCAGTGTTTCTACCGCTCAGTGTTTCTGCCGCTCAGTGTTTCTGCCGCTCAGTGTTTCTGCCTCTCAGTGTTTCTGTTGCTCAGTGTTTCTGCCCCTCAGTGTTTCTGCCTCTCAGTGTTTCTGCCCCTCAGTGTTTCTGCCGCTCAGTGTTTCTGCCGCTCAGTGTTTCTGCCGCTCAGTGTTTCTGCCCCTCAGTGTTTCTGCCGCTCAGTGTTTCTGCCGTTCAGTGTTTCTGCCCCTCAGTGTTTCTGCCCCTCAGTGTTTCTGCCCCTCAATGTTTCTGCCCCTCAGTGTTTCTGCCGCTCAGTGTTTCTGCCGCTCAGTGTTTCTGCCCCTCAGTGTTTCTGCCTCTCAGTGTTTCTGCCGCTCAGTGTTTCTGCCCCTCAGTGTTTCTGCCCCTCAGTGTTTCTGCCCCTCAGTGTTTCTGCCCCTAGGTGTTTCTGCCCCTCAGTGTTTCTGCCGCTCAGTGTTTCTGCCGCTCAGTGTTTCTGCCCCTCAGTGTTTCTGCCTCTCAGTGTTTCTGTCGCTCAGTGTTTCTGCCCTCAGTGTTTCTGCCCCTCAGTGTTTCTGCCCCTCAGTGTTTCTGCCCCTCAGTGTTTCTGCCTCTCAGTGTTTCTGCCCCTCAGTGTCTCTGCCGCTCAGTGTTTCTGCCGCTCAGTGTTTCTGCCGCTCAGTGTTTCTGCCCCTCAGTGTTTCTGCCGCTCAGTGTTTCTGCCGCTCAGTGTTTCTGCCCCTCAGTGTTTCTGCCCCTCAGTGTTTCTGCCGCTCAGTGTTTCTGCCCCTCAGTGTTTCTACCGCTCAGTGTTTCTGCCGCTCAGTGTTTCTGCCGCTCAGTGTTTCTGCCTCTCAGTGTTTCTGTCGCTCAGTGTTTCTGCCCCTCAGTGTTTCTGCCTCTCAGTGTTTCTGCCCCTCAGTGTTTCTGCCGCTCAGTGTTTCTGCCGCTCAGTGTTTCTGCCACTCAGTGTTTCTGCCCCTCAGTGTTTCTGTCGCTCAGTGTTTCTGCCCCTCAGTGTTTCTGCCCCTCAGTGTTTCTGTCGCTCAGTGTTTCTGCCCCTCAGTGTTTCTGCCCCTCAGTGTTTCTGCCCCTCAGTGTTTCTGCCGCTCAGTGTTTCTGCCGCTCAGTGTTTCTGCCCCTCAGTGTTTCTGTCGCTCAGTGTTTCTGCCCCTCAGTGTTTCTGCTTCTCAGTGTTTCTGCCGCTCAGTGTTTCTGCCACTCAGTGTTTCTGCCCCTCAGTGTTTCTGTCGCTCAGTGTTTCTGCCCCTCAGTGTTTCTGTCGCTCAGTGTTTCTGCCCCTCAGTGTTTCTGCCTCTCAGTGTCTCTGCCGCTCAGTGTTTCTGCCCCTCAGTGTTTCTGCCCCTCAGTGTTTCTGCCTCTCAGTGTTTCTGCCTCTCAGTGTTTCTGCCTCTCAGTGTTTCTGCCCCTCAGTGTTTCTGCCTCTCAGTGTTTCTGCCCCTCAGTGTTTCTGCCTCTCAGTGTTTCTGCCTCTCAGTGTCTCTGCCGCTCAGTGTTTCTGCCCCTCAGTGTTTCTGCCCCTCAGTGTTTCTGCCTCTCAGTGTTTCTGCCTCTCAGTGTTTCTGCCCCTCAGTGTTTCTGCCTCTCAGTGTTTCTGCCCCTCAGTGTTTCTGCCTCTCAGTGTTTCTGCCTCTCAGTGTTTCTGCCCCTCAGTGTTTCTGCCCCTCAGTGTTTCTGCCCCTCAGTATTTCTGCCTCTCAGTGTTTCTGCCTCTTTGTGTTTCTGCCTCTCGGTGTTTCTGCCCCTCAGTGTTTCTGCCGCTCAGTGTTTCTGCCCCTCAGTGTTTCTGCCCCTCAGTGTCTCTGCCGCTTAGTGTTTCTGCCTCTCAGTGTTTCTGCCCCTCAGTGTCTCTGCCGCTCAGTGTTTCTGCCCCTCAGTGTTTCTGCCGCTCAGTGTTTCTGCCGCTCAGTGTTTCTGCCGCTCACTGTTTCTGCCCCTCAGTGTTTCTGCCCCTCAGTGTTTCTGCCTCTCAGTGTTTCTGCCCCTCAGTGTCTCTGCCTCTCAGTGTTTGTGCCTCTCAGTGTTCCTGCCGCTCAGTGTTTCTGCCCCTCAGTGTTTCTGCCCCTCAGTGTTTCTGCCCCTCAGTGTTTCTGCCCCTCAGTGTTTCTGCCGCTCAGTGTTTCTGCCCCTCAGTGTTTCTGCCCCTCAGTGTTTCTGCCTCTCAGTGTTTCTGCCCCTCAGTGTTTCTGCCTCTCAGTGTTTCTGCCCCTCAGTGTCTCTGCCTCTCAGTGTTTGTGCCTCTCAGTGTTTCTGCCGCTCAGTGTTTCTGCCCCTCAGTGTTTCTGCCTCTCAGTGTTTCTGCCCCTCAGTGTTTCTGCCCCTCAGTGTTTCTGCCGCTCAGTGTTTCTGCCCCTCAGTGTTTCTGCCCCTCAGTGTTTCTGCCTCTCAGTGTTTCTGCCCCTCAGTGTCTCTGCCGCTCAGTGTTTCTGCCCCTCAGTGTTTCTGCCGCTCAGTGTTTCTGCCGCTCAGTGTTTCTGCCCCTCAGTGTTTCTGCCCCTCAGTGTCTCTGCCGCTTAGTGTTTCTGCCTCTCAGTGTTTCTGCCCCTCAGTGTCTCTGCCGCTCAGTGTTTCTGCCCCTCAGTGTTTCTGCCGCTCAGTGTTTCTGCCGCTCAGTGTTTCTGCCGCTCACTGTTTCTGCCCCTCAGTGTTTCTGCCCCTCAGTGTTTCTGCCTCTCAGTGTTTCTGCCCCTCAGTGTCTCTGCCTCTCAGTGTTTGTGCCTCTCAGTGTTTCTGCCGCTCAGTGTTTCTGCCCCTCAGTGTTTCTGCCCCTCAGTGTTTCTGCCTCTCAGTGTTTCTGCAGCTCAGTGTTTCTGCCCCTCAGTGTCTCTGCCTCTCAGTGTTTGTGCCCCTCAGTGTTTCTGCCGCTCAGTGTTTCTGCCCCTAAGTGTTTCTGCCTCTCAGTGTTTCTGCCCCTCAGTGTTTCTGACCCTCAGTGTTTCTGCCTCTCAGTGTTTCTGCCCCTCAGTGTTTCTGCCTCTCAGTGTTTCTGCCGCTCAGTGTTTCTGCCCCTCAGTGTTTCTGCCGCTCAGTGTTTCTGCCACTCAGTGTTTCTGCCCCTCAGTGTTTCTGCCTCTCAGTGTTTCTGCCGCTCAGTGTTTCTGCCCCTCAGTGTTTCTGCCGCTCAGTGTTTCTGCCCCTCAGTGTTTCTGCCTCTCAGTGTTTCTGCCGCTCAGTGTTTCTGCCCCTCAGTGTTTCTGCCGCTCAGTGTTTCTGCCCCTCAGTGTTTCTGCCCCTCAGTGTTTCTGCCTCTCAGTGTTTCTGCCCCTCAGTGTTTCTGCCTCTCAGTGTTTCTGCCGCTCAGTGTTTCTGCCCCTCAGTGTTTCTGCCGCTCAGTGTTTCTGCCCCTCAGTGTTTCTGCCGCTCAGTGTTTCTGCCCCTCAGTGTTTCTGCCCCTCAGTGTTTCTGCCCCTCAGTGTTTCTGCCTCTCAGTGTTTCTGCCGCTCAGTGTTTCTGCCCCTCAGTGTTTCTGCCGCTCAGTGTTTCTGCCCCTCAGTGTTTCTGCCCCTCAGTGTTTCTGCCCCTCAGTGTTTCTGCCCCTCAGTGTTTCTGCCTCTCAGTGTTTCTGCCGCTCAGTGTTTCTGCCGCTCAGTGTTTCTGCCTCTCAGTGTTTCTGCCGCTCAGTGTTTCTGACCCCTCAGTGTTTCTGCCGCTCAGTGTTTCTGCCCCTCAGTGTTTCTGCCGCTCAGTGTTTCTGCCCCTCAGTGTTTCTGCCCCTCAGTGTTTCTGCCTCTCAGTGTTTCTGCCCCTCAGTGTTTCTGCCCCTCAGTGTTTCTGCCGCTCAGTGTTTCTGCCCCTCAGTGTTTCTGCCCCTCAGTGTTTCTGCCTCTCAGTGTTTCTGCCCCTCAGTGTCTCTGCCGCTCAGTGTTTCTGCCCCTCAGTGTTTCTGCCGCTCAGTGTTTCTGCCACTCAGTGTTTCTGCCCCTCAGTGTTTCTGCCCCTCAGTGTCTCTGCCGCTCAGTGTTTCTGCCGCTCAGTGTTTCTGCCTCTCAGTGTTTCTGCCCCTCAGTGTTTCTGCCCCTCAGTGTTTCTGCCGCTCAGTGTTTCTGCCCCTCAGTGTTTCTGCCCCTCAGTGTTTCTGCCTCTCAGTGTTTCTGCCCCTCAGTGTTTCTGCCGCTCATTGTTTCTGCCGCTCAGTGTTTCTGCCGCTCAGTGTTTCTGCCCCTCAGTGTTTCTGCCTCTCAGTGTTTCTGCCCCTCAGTGTCTCTGCCTCTCAGTGTTTGTGCCTCTCAGTGTTTCTGCCGCTCAGTATTTCTGCCGCTCAGTGTTTCTGCCTCTCAGTGTCTCTGCCCCTCAGTGTTTCTGCCCCTCAGTGTTTCTGCCCCTCAGTGTTTCTGCCGCTCAGTGTTTCTGCCGCTCAGTATTTCTGCCGCTCAGTGTTTCTGCCTCTCAGTGTCTCTGCCCCTCAGTGTTTCTGCCCCTCAGTGTTTCTGCCCCTCAGTGTTTCTGCCCCTCAGTGTTTCTGCCGCTCAGTATTTCTGCCGCTCAGTGTTTCTGCCTCTCAGTGTCTCTGCCCCTCAGTATTTCTGCCGCTCAGTGTTTCTGCCTCTCAGTGTCTCTGCCCCTCAGTGTTTCTGCCGCTCAGTGTTTCTGCCGCTCAGTGTTTCTGCCGCTCAGTGTTTCTGCCCCTCAGTGTTTCTGCCGCTCAGTGTTTCTGCCCCTCAGTGTTTCTGCCGCTCAGTGTTTCTGCCGCTCAGTGTTTCTGCCGCTCAGTGTTTCTGCCCCTCAGTGTTTCTGCCCCTCAGTGTTTCTGCCTCTCAGTGTTTCTGCCCCTCAGTGTCTCTGCCTCTCAGTGTTTGTGCCTCTCAGTGTTTCTGCCGCTCAGTATTTCTGCCGCTCAGTGTTTCTGCCGCTCAGTGTTTCTGCCCCTCAGTGTTTCTGCCGCTCAGTGTTTCTGCCCCTCAGTGTTTCTGCCTCTCAGTGTTTCTGCCGCTCAGTGTTTCTGCCCCTCAGTGTTTCTGCCGCTCAGTGTTTCTGCCGCTCAGTGTTTCTGCCCCTCAGTGTTTCTGCCCCTCAGTGTTTCTGCCCCTCAATGTTTCTGCCCCTCAGTGTTTCTGCCGCTCAGTGTTTCTGCCGCTCAGTGTTTCTGCCCCTCAGTGTTTCTGCCTCTCAGAGTTTCTGCCGCTCAGTGTTTCTGCCCCTCAGTGTTTCTGCCCCTCAGTGTTTCTGCCCCTCAGTGTTTCTGCTCCTCAGTGTTTCTGCCGCTCAGTGTTTCTGCCGCTCAGTGTTTCTGCCGCTCAGTGTTTCTGCCCCTCAGATTTTCTGCCTCTCAGTGTTTCTGTCGCTCAGTGTTTCTGCCCCTCAGTGTTTCTGCCCCTCAGTGTTTCTGCCCCTCAGTGTTTCTGCCTCTCAGTGTTTCTGCCCCTCAGTGTCTCTGCCGCTCAGTGTTTCTGCCGCTCAGTGTTTCTGCCGCTCAGTGTTTCTGCCCCTCAGTGTTTCTGCCGCTCAGTGTTTCTGCCGCTCAGTGTTTCTGCCCCTCAGTGTTTCTGCCGCTCAGTGTTTCTGCCCCTCAGTGTTTCTGCCGCTCAGTGTTTCTGCCCCTCAGTGTTTCTACCGCTCAGTGTTTCTGCCGCTCAGTGTTTCTGCCGCTCAGTGTTTCTGCCTCTCAGTGTTTCTGTTGCTCAGTGTTTCTGCCCCTCAGTGTTTCTGCCTCTCAGTGTTTCTGCCCCTCAGTGTTTCTGCCGCTCAGTGTTTCTGCCGCTCAGTGTTTCTGCCACTCAGTGTTTCTGCCCCTCAGTGTTTCTGTCGCTCAGTGTTTCTGCCCCTCAGTGTTTCTGCCCCTCAGTGTTTCTGTCGCTCAGTGTTTCTGCCCCTCAGTGTTTCTGCCCCTCAGTGTTTCTGCCCCTCAGTGTTTCTGCCGCTCAGTGTTTCTGCCGCTCAGTGTTTCTGCCCCTCAGTGTTTCTGTCGCTCAGTGTTTCTGCCCCTCAGTGTTTCTGCTTCTCAGTGTTTCTGCCGCTCAGTGTTTCTGCCCCTCAGTGTTTCTGCCCCTCAGTGTTTCTGCTTCTCAGTGTTTCTGCCGCTCAGTGTTTCTGCCCCTCAGTGTTTCTGCCCCTCAGTGTTTCTGTCGCTCAGTGTTTCTGCCCCTCAGTGTTTCTGCCCCTCAGTGTTTCTGTCGCTCAGTGTTTCTGCCCCTCAGTGTTTCTGCCTCTCAGTGTCTCTGCCGCTCAGTGTTTCTGCCCCTCAGTGTTTCTGCCCCTCAGTGTTTCTGCCTCTCAGTGTTTCTGCCCCTCAGTGTCTCTGCCTCTCAGTGTTTGTGCCTCTCAGTGTTATTGCCGCTCAGTATTTCTGCCGCTCAGTGTTTCTGCCGCTCAGTGTTTCTGCCCCTCAGTGTTTCTGCCGCTCAGTGTTTCTGCCCCTCAGTGTTTCTGCCTCTCAGTGTTTCTGCCGCTCAGTGTTTCTGCCCCTCAGTGTTTCTGCCGCTCAGTGTTTCTGCCGCTCAGTGTTTCTGCCCCTCAGTGTTTCTGCCCCTCAGTGTTTCTGCCCCTCAATGTTTCTGCCCCTCAGTGTTTCTGCCGCTCAGTGTTTCTGCCGCTCAGTGTTTCTGCCCCTCAGTGTTTCTGCCTCTCAGTGTTTCTGCCGCTCAGTGTTTCTGCCCCTCAGTGTTTCTGCCCCTCAGTGTTTCTGCCCCTCAGTGTTTCTGCCCCTCAGTGTTTCTGCCCCTCAGTGTTTCTGCCGCTCAATGTTTCTGCCGCTCAGTGTTTCTGCCCCTCAGTGTTTCTGTCTCTCAGTGTTTCTGTCGCTCAGTGTTTCTGCCCTCAGTGTTTCTGCCGCTCAGTGTTTCTGCCCCTCAGTGTTTCTGCCGCTCAGTGTTTCTGCCGCTCAGTGTTTCTGCCCCTCAGTGTTTCTGCCGCTCAGTGTTTCTGCCCCTCAGTGTTTCTGCCGCTCAGTGTTTCTGCCCCTCAGTGTTTCTACCGCTCAGTGTTTCTGCCGCTCAGTGTTTCTGCCGCTCAGTGTTTCTGCCTCTCAGTGTTTCTGTCGCTCAGTGTTTCTGCCCCTCAGTGTTTCTGCCTCTCAGTGTTTCTGCCCCTCAGTGTTTCTGCCGCTCAGTGTTTCTGCCGCTCAGTGTTTCTGCCACTCAGTGTTTCTGCCCCTCAGTGTTTCTGTCGCTCAGTGTTTCTGCCCCTCAGTGTTTCTGCCCCTCAGTGTTTCTGTCGCTCAGTGTTTCTGCCCCTCAGTGTTTCTGCCCCTCAGTGTTTCTGCCCCTCAGTGTTTCTGCCGCTCAGTGTTTCTGCCGCTCAGTGTTTCTGCCCCTCAGTGTTTCTGCCCCTCAGTGTTTCTGCCTCTCAGTGTTTCTGCCCCTCAGTGTTTCTGCTTCTCAGTGTTTCTGCCGCTCAGTGTTTCTGCCACTCAGTGTTTCTGCCCCTCAGTGTTTCTGTCGCTCAGTGTTTCTGCCCCTCAGTGTTTCTGTCGCTCAGTGTTTCTGCCCCTCAGTGTTTCTGCCTCTCAGTGTTTCTGCCCCTCAGTGTTTCTGCCTCTCAGTGTTTCTGCCTCTCAGTGTCTCTGCCGCTCAGTGTTTCTGCCCCTCAGTGTTTCTGCCCCTCAGTGTTTCTGCCTCTCAGTGTTTCTGCCTCTCAGTGTTTCTGCCCCTCAGTGTTTCTGCCTCTCAGTGTTTCTGCCCCTCAGTGTTTCTGCCTCTCAGTGTTTCTGCCCCTCAGTGTTTCTGCCTCTCAGTGTTTCTGCCTCTCAGTGTTTCTGCCTCTCAGTGTTTCTGCCTCTCAGTGTTTCTGCCTCTCAGTGTTTCTGCCTCTCAGTGTTTCTGCCCCTCAGTGTTTCTGCCTCTCAGTGTTTCTGCCCCTCAGTGTTTCTGCCTCTCAGTGTTTCTGCCCCTCAGTGTTTCTGCCTCTCAGTGTTTCTGCCTCTCAGTGTCTCTGCCGCTCAGTGTTTCTGCCCCTCAGTGTTTCTGCCCCTCAGTGTTTCTGCCTCTCAGTGTTTCTGCCACTCAGTGTTTCTGCCCCTCAGTGTTTCTGCCGCTCAGTGTTTCTGCCTCTCAGTGTTTCTGCCCCTCAGTGTTTCTGCCTCTCAGTGTTTCTGCCTCTCAGTGTTTCTGCCTCTCAGTGTTTCTGCCCCTCAGTGTTTCTGCCTCTCAGTGTTTCTGCCCCTCAGTGTTTCTGCCTCTCAGTGTTTCTGCCCCTCAGTGTTTCTGCCCCTCAGTGTTTCTGCCCCTCAGTGTTTCTGCCTCTCAGTGTTTCTGCCTCTCAGTGTTTCTGCCCCTCAGTGTTTCTGCCCCTCAGTGTTTCTGCCCCTCAGTATTTCTGCCTCTCAGTGTTTCTGCCTCTCAGTGTTTCTGCCTCTCAGTGTTTCTGCCCCTCAGTGTTTCTGCCCCTCAGTGTTTCTGCCTCTCAGTGTTTCTGCCTCTCAGTGTTTCTGCCGCTCAGTGTTTCTGCCTCTCAGTGTTTCTGCCTCTCAGTGTTTCTGCCTCTCAGTGTTTCTGCCCCTCAGTGTTTCTGCCTCTCAGTGTTTCTGCCCCTCAGTGTTTCTGCCCCTCAGTGTTTCTGCCTCTCAGTGTTTCTGCCTCTCAGTGTTTCTGCCCCTCAGTGTTTCTGCCTCTCAGTGTTTCTGCCCCTCAGTGTTTCTGCCCCTCAGTGTTTCTGCCCCTCAGTGTTTCTGCCCCTCAGTGTTTCTGCCCCTCAGTGTTTCTGCCTCTCAGTGTTTCTGCCCCTCAGTGTTTCTGCCCCTCAGTGTTTCTGCCTCTCAGTGTTTCTGCCTCTCAGTGTTTCTGCCTCTCAGTGTTTCTGCCACTCAGTGTTTCTGCCCCTCAGTGTTTCTGCCCCTCAGTGTTTCTGCCCCTCAGTGTTTCTGCCCCTCAGTGTTTCTGCCCCTCAGTGTTTCTGCCTCTCAGTGTTTCTGCCCCTCAGTGTTTCTGCCCCTCAGTGTTTCTGCTGCTCAGTGTTTCTGCCTCTCAGTGTTTCTGCCTCTCAGTGTTTCTGCCTCTCGGTGTTTCTGCCTCTCGGTGTTTCTGCCCCTCAGTGTTTCTGCCCCTCAGTGTCTCTGCCCCTCAGTGTTTCTGCCCCTCAGTGTTTCTGCCTCTCAGTGTTTCTGCCCCTCAGTGTTTCTGCCCCTCAGTGTTTCTGCCGCTCAGTGTTTCTGCCTCTCAGTGTTTCTGCCTCTCAGTGTTTCTGCCCCTCAGTGTTTCTGCCCCTCAGTGTTTCTGCCCCTCAGTGTTTCTGCCCCTCAGTGTTTCTGCCGCTCAGTGTTTCTGCCTCTCAGTGTTTCTGCCTCTCGGTGTTTCTGCCTCTCGGTGTTTCTGCCCCTCAGTGTTTCTGCCCCTCAGTGTTTCTGCCTCTCAGTGTTTCTGCCGCTCAGTGTTTCTGCCTCTCAGTGTTTCTGCCTCTTTGTGTTTCTGCCTCTCGGTGTTTCTGCCCCTCAGTGTTTCTGCCCCTCAGTGTTTCTGCCCCTCAGTGTTTCTGCCCCTCAGTGTTTCTGCCGCTCAGTGTTTCTGCCTCTCAGTGTTTCTGCCTCTCAGTGTTTCTGCCTCTCGGTGTTTCTGCCTCTCGGTGTTTCTGCCCCTCAGTGTTTCTGCCCCTCAGTGTTTCTGCCTCTCAGTGTTTCTGCCCCTCAGTGTTTCTGCCCCTCAGTGTTTCTGCCCCTCAGTGTTTCTGCCTCTCAGTGTTTCTGCCTCTCAGTGTTTCTGCCTCTCAGTGTTTCTGCCTCTCAGTGTTTCTGCCCCTCAGTGTTTCTGCCCCTCAGTGTTTCTGCCTCTCGGTGTTTCTGCCCCTCAGTGTTTCTGCCCCTCAGTGTTTCTGCCCCTCAGTGTTTCTGTCGCTCAGTGTTTCTGCCCCTCAGTGTTTCTGCTTCTCAGTGTTTCTGCCGCTCAGTGTTTCTGCCGCTCAGTGTTTCTGCCCCTCAGTGTTTCTGCCCCTCAGTGTTTCTGCTTCTCAGTGTTTCTGCCGCTCAGTGTTTCTGCCCCTCAGTGTTTCTGCCCCTCAGTGTTTCTGTCGCTCAGTGTTTCTGCCCCTCAGTGTTTCTGCCCCTCAGTGTTTCTGTCGCTCAGTGTTTCTGCCCCTCAGTGTTTCTGCCTCTCAGTGTCTCTGCCGCTCAGTGTTTCTGCCCCTCAGTGTTTCTGCCCCTCAGTGTTTCTGCCTCTCAGTGTTTCTGCCCCTCAGTGTCTCTGCCTCTCAGTGTTTGTGCCTCTCAGTGTTTCTGCCGCTCAGTATTTCTGCCGCTCAGTGTTTCTGCCGCTCAGTGTTTCTGCCCCTCAGTGTTTCTGCCGCTCAGTGTTTCTGCCCCTCAGTGTTTCTGCCTCTCAGTGTTTCTGCCGCTCAGTGTTTCTGCCCCTCAGTGTTTCTGCCGCTCAGTGTTTCTGCCGTTCAGTGTTTCTGCCCCTCAGTGTTTCTGCCCCTCAGTGTTTCTGCCCCTCAATGTTTCTGCCCCTCAGTGTTTCTGCCGCTCAGTGTTTCTGCCGCTCAGTGTTTCTGCCCCTCAGTGTTTCTGCCTCTCAGTGTTTCTGCCGCTCAGTGTTTCTGCCCCTCAGTGTTTCTGCCCCTCAGTGTTTCTGCCCCTCAGTGTTTCTGCCCCTAGGTGTTTCTGCCCCTCAGTGTTTCTGCCGCTCAGTGTTTCTGCCGCTCAGTGTTTCTGCCCCTCAGTGTTTCTGCCTCTCAGTGTTTCTGTCGCTCAGTGTTTCTGCCCTCAGTGTTTCTGCCCCTCAGTGTTTCTGCCCCTCAGTGTTTCTGCCCCTCAGTGTTTCTGCCTCTCAGTGTTTCTGCCCCTCAGTGTCTCTGCCGCTCAGTGTTTCTGCCGCTCAGTGTTTCTGCCGCTCAGTGTTTCTGCCCCTCAGTGTTTCTGCCGCTCAGTGTTTCTGCCGCTCAGTGTTTCTGCCCCTCAGTGTTTCTGCCCCTCAGTGTTTCTGCCGCTCAGTGTTTCTGCCCCTCAGTGTTTCTACCGCTCAGTGTTTCTGCCGCTCAGTGTTTCTGCCGCTCAGTGTTTCTGCCTCTCAGTGTTTCTGTCGCTCAGTGTTTCTGCCCCTCAGTGTTTCTGCCTCTCAGTGTTTCTGCCCCTCAGTGTTTCTGCCGCTCAGTGTTTCTGCCGCTCAGTGTTTCTGCCACTCAGTGTTTCTGCCCCTCAGTGTTTCTGTCGCTCAGTGTTTCTGCCCCTCAGTGTTTCTGCCCCTCAGTGTTTCTGTCGCTCAGTGTTTCTGCCCCTCAGTGTTTCTGCCCCTCAGTGTTTCTGCCCCTCAGTGTTTCTGCCGCTCAGTGTTTCTGCCGCTCAGTGTTTCTGCCCCTCAGTGTTTCTGTCGCTCAGTGTTTCTGCCCCTCAGTGTTTCTGCTTCTCAGTGTTTCTGCCGCTCAGTGTTTCTGCCACTCAGTGTTTCTGCCCCTCAGTGTTTCTGTCGCTCAGTGTTTCTGCCCCTCAGTGTTTCTGTCGCTCAGTGTTTCTGCCCCTCAGTGTTTCTGCCTCTCAGTGTCTCTGCCGCTCAGTGTTTCTGCCCCTCAGTGTTTCTGCCCCTCAGTGTTTCTGCCTCTCAGTGTTTCTGCCTCTCAGTGTTTCTGCCTCTCAGTGTTTCTGCCCCTCAGTGTTTCTGCCTCTCAGTGTTTCTGCCCCTCAGTGTTTCTGCCTCTCAGTGTTTCTGCCTCTCAGTGTCTCTGCCGCTCAGTGTTTCTGCCCCTCAGTGTTTCTGCCCCTCAGTGTTTCTGCCTCTCAGTGTTTCTGCCTCTCAGTGTTTCTGCCCCTCAGTGTTTCTGCCTCTCAGTGTTTCTGCCCCTCAGTGTTTCTGCCTCTCAGTGTTTCTGCCTCTCAGTGTTTCTGCCCCTCAGTGTTTCTGCCCCTCAGTGTTTCTGCCCCTCAGTATTTCTGCCTCTCAGTGTTTCTGCCTCTTTGTGTTTCTGCCTCTCGGTGTTTCTGCCCCTCAGTGTTTCTGCCCCTCAGTGTTTCTGCCCCTCAGTGTTTCTGCCCCTCAGTGTTTCTGCCGCTCAGTGTTTCTGCCTCTCAGTGTTTCTGCCTCTCAGTGTTTCTGCCTCTCGGTGTTTCTGCCTCTCGGTGTTTCTGCCCCTCAGTGTTTCTGCCCCTCAGTGTTTCTGCCTCTCAGTGTTTCTGCCCCTCAGTGTTTCTGCCCCTCAGTGTTTCTGCCCCTCAGTGTTTCTGCCTCTCAGTGTTTCTGCCTCTCAGTGTTTCTGCCTCTCAGTGTTTCTGCCTCTCAGTGTTTCTGCCCCTCAGTGTTTCTGCCCCTCAGTGTTTCTGCCTCTCGGTGTTTCTGCCCCTCAGTGTTTCTGCCCCTCAGTGTTTCTGCCCCTCAGTGTTTCTGTCGCTCAGTGTTTCTGCCCCTCAGTGTTTCTGCTTCTCAGTGTTTCTGCCGCTCAGTGTTTCTGCCGCTCAGTGTTTCTGCCCCTCAGTGTTTCTGCCCCTCAGTGTTTCTGCTTCTCAGTGTTTCTGCCGCTCAGTGTTTCTGCCCCTCAGTGTTTCTGCCCCTCAGTGTTTCTGTCGCTCAGTGTTTCTGCCCCTCAGTGTTTCTGCCCCTCAGTGTTTCTGTCGCTCAGTGTTTCTGCCCCTCAGTGTTTCTGCCTCTCAGTGTCTCTGCCGCTCAGTGTTTCTGCCCCTCAGTGTTTCTGCCCCTCAGTGTTTCTGCCTCTCAGTGTTTCTGCCCCTCAGTGTCTCTGCCTCTCAGTGTTTGTGCCTCTCAGTGTTTCTGCCGCTCAGTATTTCTGCCGCTCAGTGTTTCTGCCGCTCAGTGTTTCTGCCCCTCAGTGTTTCTGCCGCTCAGTGTTTCTGCCCCTCAGTGTTTCTGCCTCTCAGTGTTTCTGCCGCTCAGTGTTTCTGCCCCTCAGTGTTTCTGCCGCTCAGTGTTTCTGCCGCTCAGTGTTTCTGCCCCTCAGTGTTTCTGCCCCTCAGTGTTTCTGCCCCTCAATGTTTCTGCCCCTCAGTGTTTCTGCCGCTCAGTGTTTCTGCCGCTCAGTGTTTCTGCCCCTCAGTGTTTCTGCCTCTCAGTGTTTCTGCCGCTCAGTGTTTCTGCCCCTCAGTGTTTCTGCCCCTCAGTGTTTCTGCCCCTCAGTGTTTCTGCCCCTCAGTGTTTCTGCCCCTCAGTGTTTCTGCCGCTCAGTGTTTCTGCCGCTCAGTGTTTCTGCCCCTCAGTGTTTCTGCCTCTCAGTGTTTCTGTCGCTCAGTGTTTCTGCCCTCAGTGTTTCTGCCCCTCAGTGTTTCTGCCCCTCAGTGTTTCTGCCCCTCAGTGTTTCTGCCCCTCAGTGTTTCTGCCCCTCAGTGTCTCTGCCGCTCAGTGTTTCTGCCGCTCAGTGTTTCTGCCGCTCAGTGTTTCTGCCCCTCAGTGTTTCTGCCGCTCAGTGTTTCTGCCGCTCAGTGTTTCTGCCCCTCAGTGTTTCTGCCGCTCAGTGTTTCTGCCCCTCAGTGTTTCTGCCGCTCAGTGTTTCTGCCCCTCAGTGTTTCTACCGCTCAGTGTTTCTGCCGCTCAGTGTTTCTGCCGCTCAGTGTTTCTGCCTCTCAGTGTTTCTGTCGCTCAGTGTTTCTGCCCCTCAGTGTTTCTGCCTCTCAGTGTTTCTGCCCCTCAGTGTTTCTGCCGCTCAGTGTTTCTGCCGCTCAGTGTTTCTGCCACTCAGTGTTTCTGCCCCTCAGTGTTTCTGTCGCTCAGTGTTTCTGCCCCTCAGTGTTTCTGCCCCTCAGTGTTTCTGTCGCTCAGTGTTTCTGCCCCTCAGTGTTTCTGCCCCTCAGTGTTTCTGCCCCTCAGTGTTTCTGCCGCTCAGTGTTTCTGCCGCTCAGTGTTTCTGCCCCTCAGTGTTTCTGTCGCTCAGTGTTTCTGCCCCTCAGTGTTTCTGCCCCTCAGTGTTTCTGCCCCTCAGTGTTTCTGCCGCTCAGTGTTTCTGCCTCTCAGTGTTTCTGCCTCTCAGTGTTTCTGCCCCTCAGTGTTTCTGCCCCTCAGTGTTTCTGCCGCTCAGTGTTTCTGCCTCTCAGTGTTTCTGCCCCTCAGTGTTTCTGCCCCTCAGTGTTTCTGCCCCTCAGTGTTTCTGCCGCTCAGTGTTTCTGCCCCTCAGTGTTTCTGCCCCTCAGTGTTTCTGCCTCTCAGTGTTTCTGCCCCTCAGTGTTTCTGCCCCTCAGTGTTTCTGCCGCTCAGTGTTTCTGCCCCTCAGTGTTTCTGCCCCTCAGTGTTTCTGCCTCTCAGTGTTTCTGCCCCTCAGTGTTTCTGCCCCTCAGTGTTTCTGCCCCTCAGTGTTTCTGCCTCTCAGTGTTTCTGCCCCTCAGTGTTTCTGCCCCTCAGTGTTTCTGCCCCTCAGTGTTTCTGCCTCTCAGTGTTTCTGCCTCTCAGTGTTTCTGCCCCTCAGTGTTTCTGCCCCTCAGTGTTTCTGCCGCTCAGTGTTTCTGCCCCTCAGTGTTTCTGCCCCTCAGTGTTTCTGCCCCTCAGTGTTTCTGCCCCTCAGTGTTTCTGCCTCTCAGTGTTTCTGCCTCTCAGTGTTTCTGCCCCTCAGTGTTTCTGCCGCTCAGTGTTTCTGCCTCTCAGTGTTTCTGCCTCTCAGTGTTTCTGCCCCTCAGTGTTTCTGCCTCTCAGTGTTTCTGCCCCTCAGTGTTTCTGCCCCTCAGTGTTTCTGCCCCTCAGTGTTTCTGCCGCTCAGTGTTTCTGCCTCTCAGTGTTTCTGCCCCTCAGTGTTTCTGCCCCTCAGTGTTTCTGCCCCTCAGTGTTTCTGCCTCTCAGTGTTTCTGCCGCTCAGTGTTTCTGCCCCTCAGTGTTTCTGCCCCTCAGTGTTTCTGCCCCTCAGTGTTTCTGCCGCTCAGTGTTTCTGCCCCTCAGTGTTTCTGCCCCTCAGTGTTTCTGCCCCTCAGTGTTTCTGCCGCTCAGTGTTTCTGCCCCTCAGTGTTTCTGCCTCTCAGTGTTTCTGCCGCTCAGTGTTTCTGCCCCTCAGTGTTTCTGCCTCTCAGTGTTTCTGCCCCTCAGTGTTTCTGCCCCTCAGTGTTTCTGCCTCTCAGTGTTTCTGCCGCTCAGTGTTTCTGCCCCTCAGTGTTTCTGCCTCTCAGTGTTTCTGCCCCTCAGTGTTTCTGCCGCTCAGTGTTTCTGCCCCTCAGTGTTTCTGCCGCTCAGTGTTTCTGCCCCTCAGTGTTTCTGCCCCTCAGTGTTTCTGCCCCTCAGTGTTTCTGCCCCTCAGTGTTTCTGCCGCTCAGTGTTTCTGCCTCTCAGTGTTTCTGCCCCTCAGTGTTTCTGCCTCTCAGTGTTTCTGCCCCTCAGTGTTTCTGCCGCTCAGTGTTTCTGCCCCTCAGTGTCTCTGCCTCTCAGTGTTTCTGCCCCTCAGTGTTTCTGCCCCTCAGTGTTTCTGCCCCTCAGTGTTTCTGCCGCTCAGTGTTTCTGCCTCTCAGTGTTTCTGCCCCTCAGTGTTTCTGCCCCTCAGTGTTTCTGCCCCTCAGTGTTTCTGCCGCTCAGTGTTTCTGCCCCTCAGTGTTTCTGCCCCTCAGTGTTTCTGCCCCTCAGTGTTTCTGCCTCTCAGTGTTTCTGCCCCTCAGTGTTTCTGCCCCTCAGTGTTTCTGCCCCTCAGTGTTTCTGCCCCTCAGTGTTTCTGCCCCTCAGTGTTTCTGCCCCTCAGTGTTTCTGCCTCTCAGTGTTTCTGCCTCTCAGTGTTTCTGCCTCTCAGTGTTTCTGCCTCTCAGTGTTTCTGCCCCTCAGTGTTTCTGCCCCTCAGTGTTTCTGCCTCTCGGTGTTTCTGCCCCTCAGTGTTTCTGCCCCTCAGTGTTTCTGCCCCTCAGTGTTTCTGTCGCTCAGTGTTTCTGCCCCTCAGTGTTTCTGCTTCTCAGTGTTTCTGCCGCTCAGTGTTTCTGCCGCTCAGTGTTTCTGCCCCTCAGTGTTTCTGCCCCTCAGTGTTTCTGCTTCTCAGTGTTTCTGCCGCTCAGTGTTTCTGCCCCTCAGTGTTTCTGCCCCTCAGTGTTTCTGTCGCTCAGTGTTTCTGCCCCTCAGTGTTTCTGCCCCTCAGTGTTTCTGTCGCTCAGTGTTTCTGCCCCTCAGTGTTTCTGCCTCTCAGTGTCTCTGCCGCTCAGTGTTTCTGCCCCTCAGTGTTTCTGCCCCTCAGTGTTTCTGCCTCTCAGTGTTTCTGCCCCTCAGTGTCTCTGCCTCTCAGTGTTTGTGCCTCTCAGTGTTTCTGCCGCTCAGTATTTCTGCCGCTCAGTGTTTCTGCCGCTCAGTGTTTCTGCCCCTCAGTGTTTCTGCCGCTCAGTGTTTCTGCCCCTCAGTGTTTCTGCCTCTCAGTGTTTCTGCCGCTCAGTGTTTCTGCCCCTCAGTGTTTCTGCCGCTCAGTGTTTCTGCCGCTCAGTGTTTCTGCCCCTCAGTGTTTCTGCCCCTCAGTGTTTCTGCCCCTCAATGTTTCTGCCCCTCAGTGTTTCTGCCGCTCAGTGTTTCTGCCGCTCAGTGTTTCTGCCCCTCAGTGTTTCTGCCTCTCAGTGTTTCTGCCGCTCAGTGTTTCTGCCCCTCAGTGTTTCTGCCCCTCAGTGTTTCTGCCCCTCAGTGTTTCTGCCCCTCAGTGTTTCTGCCCCTCAGTGTTTCTGCCGCTCAGTGTTTCTGCCGCTCAGTGTTTCTGCCCCTCAGTGTTTCTGCCTCTCAGTGTTTCTGTCGCTCAGTGTTTCTGCCCTCAGTGTTTCTGCCCCTCAGTGTTTCTGCCCCTCAGTGTTTCTGCCCCTCAGTGTTTCTGCCCCTCAGTGTTTCTGCCCCTCAGTGTCTCTGCCGCTCAGTGTTTCTGCCGCTCAGTGTTTCTGCCGCTCAGTGTTTCTGCCCCTCAGTGTTTCTGCCGCTCAGTGTTTCTGCCGCTCAGTGTTTCTGCCCCTCAGTGTTTCTGCCGCTCAGTGTTTCTGCCCCTCAGTGTTTCTGCCGCTCAGTGTTTCTGCCCCTCAGTGTTTCTACCGCTCAGTGTTTCTGCCGCTCAGTGTTTCTGCCGCTCAGTGTTTCTGCCTCTCAGTGTTTCTGTCGCTCAGTGTTTCTGCCCCTCAGTGTTTCTGCCTCTCAGTGTTTCTGCCCCTCAGTGTTTCTGCCGCTCAGTGTTTCTGCCGCTCAGTGTTTCTGCCACTCAGTGTTTCTGCCCCTCAGTGTTTCTGTCGCTCAGTGTTTCTGCCCCTCAGTGTTTCTGCCCCTCAGTGTTTCTGTCGCTCAGTGTTTCTGCCCCTCAGTGTTTCTGCCCCTCAGTGTTTCTGCCCCTCAGTGTTTCTGCCGCTCAGTGTTTCTGCCGCTCAGTGTTTCTGCCCCTCAGTGTTTCTGTCGCTCAGTGTTTCTGCCCCTCAGTGTTTCTGCCCCTCAGTGTTTCTGCCCCTCAGTGTTTCTGCCGCTCAGTGTTTCTGCCTCTCAGTGTTTCTGCCTCTCAGTGTTTCTGCCCCTCAGTGTTTCTG
>NC_136897.1:1436238-1643738 GCF_949152265.1 Phoxinus phoxinus
CCAGGCAAGCAAGGACGAGGAGGAAAGTAATAGAGCCGGAAAACCTTGTGAGCAGAAATGAGGTTGATTTGAAGAAAAAAAAAGGAAAAAAAAAATGAATTTGCAAAAACGTCATATTTTATTGCATTCGATTACAAACAAACCAATGGATCATTCAGCCAAAAATATTTTTCTTATTTTTTATTTGTTTTGGTCAATGTCATCTTTACAGTGGCTGGAGAGCTTCAAAAAAGCAACCCTGCAACCAAAAAACAGCTTAAGTGGTTTGCTGGTCTTGGCTGGTTTAAACTGGTCTGGTCTCACTGGTGTTTAACTGGTTTATGGACTAGCAGAACAGACCTTTTAAAACCAGGCCAGCCTTGGAGAAAAGCAAACTAGCATATGCAAATTTGAGATGTTTTTATTTATTTATTGGTTTCTCATCATGCAGGGAAATCTCCATAAAAGCAATCCTTCATCTTGCTTTACATCCCAGGACTTCCAGCAGACTCAAACTCATTTACAAACCCTTTACAATAACGTCCCATTATAGTTGTCAATGTCACTTTTATTTATATAGCTCTATTAAAACAACACAAGTTGACCAATGTGCTTTACATCATCTCAGTAAAAAGACAGAATAATACAGTAGTAATATACATAATAATAATCAGTTAATGCATTAACTTACATTAACATGAATGTAACTAAACAGTATGGCTATTCACTCTAAAAAATGCTGGGTTGAATGTAATTAAAAAATTTAACCCAACGGGTTTGTCCATATTTTACCTAAAATTGGGTTGAAACAACCCAGCATTTTTTAAAAATGAAACTAATTGTTAGTTCAGTAAGGACCAATAAGATTTAGCGGCTGTGATGACAGATCTGGTGAATTTAAATATGAGATTTCAACTTTCAATCTTTTCCTCACACGACTTGAAAAGGTTGTATTTAAAAGAGCCGATGTGCCATACGTGTGCTCACTCGTTTCTGCGCGAGTTATTTTGAACTATTATAATAATAATTACAAGCCACTTGACAAATTGCTCTGGATCCGCTGTAATACGTCACACGTGACATCACGCATATGTCTCAATCGTCCAGCTCATCATCAGGAGTTAAACGTGTCCTAATGAGTCCATTTCACAGTCCAGCCGTGAGTAAATTTTTTCCCATCAGTTTGATGCCAATGGCCCCTGTTTGGCCCAGTTCTCCATGATTTATGTTGACAAGTCAGATGTAAGGGTTGAAAAGACATCCATCTTCCCTGGAGAGTCCAGGAACAGCGGCACAAAGAGAGAGGTATGGCTCCACAGCCGAAGAAAACACACTCTCATTTCCATCCCAGCCTCAAAGAGTCAAAGATCTCATTCACTGCGACAAGATTCATCTTTGTTCCAGAGATTAAACTCTATTTGATGGATGCGCTTTCTTTAGCCATGTGAACGTGGAGGGAGTCTCAAAGCAAGTCCAGACTGATCGTGGCTTCCAGTCTGCCACTCAATGTAACACGTGTGACACTTTATTTTAATGTGCTGTAGTAACTTTAATAATAGAAGTAAAGTATGCATAATTACGAACAAACTCTAAAGCAAACCCTATTTGTCACAGGGCTGGTTGTGTAAACACACAACGAAGAATATGATGAATGCAACACGGTGATATTTAATAAATCCAACAAGAACAGAGTAAAATACACTTCCATAATCGACGACACTGAACTGAACATATACAGGTGATGATGATGATGGTGATGGTGATTGATGACCCTCCGCAGGGAGTTTGATTGACATGCGATCTGACCAATCATAATCCGCCATCCGCCATTTTGTCCGCCAAAGCAGTCAGGAGAGTTAGTAGATTAACGTTGGAGGATTTGAACTTGAGAAGCGGAGTGTACTGACGTCTCTCCGCGGTTAAAACAACATTCCTTCTGATGTTCATTCATGTTTATTTGATGCTATAAATGAAGGAAGAGATGATCGGTTCACGAGCGGCTTTAACTGAGGCGACAGCGATCTGACACACACATTAAAGAGCCACAAAACACTATTTATTGTTTAAAGTTCTTTTAAAATATGACCAACATTTAAAGGTGAGACTTTGTTTAATATGTTTAAAATCTAAAGTAACCGAAAAGTAATCTGGTCTGTGTCTGTCAGTGTGTGTCAGTGTCTCTCTGCTCCGCAATGTGTTTTTCACTGCGTGAGAACATGTGTGTGTGAGAGCGGCGTAGCTTGTCGGGCATAGCGACAGTAACTAAGGGGGGCGGGTCTTTGCGAACTGTCAATTGCGAGATATAAACTCACAATTGGCAGTTCATATCTGAAGACTTTTTAGATATTTGGACTGGAAACCAGACAGAACAGCAAGAACAGCACTTTCTGCAGTGAAGCTCAAATCCCATCAGTCATCAGTCCCAGAATCGCTCTGCTAACCGTCGTCTTTACTACGACACTCGATGCACTGGACAGATGCTGTGAGGAAATGCTGCTCACGTCATGATATCATCTTTCTGTCACGTCATGATATCATCTTTCTGTCACGTCATGATATCATCTTTCTGTCACGTCATGATGTCATCTTTCTGTCACGTCATGATGTCATCTTTCTGTCACGTCATGATGTCATCTTTCTGTCACGTCATGATGTCATCTTTCTGTCACGTCATGATATCATCTTTCTGTCACGTCATGATATCATCTTTCTGTCACGTCATGATATCATCTTTCTGTCACGTCATGATATCATCTTTCTGTCACGTCATGATATCATCTTTCTGTCACGTCATGATATAATCTTTCTGTCACGTCATGATATCATCTTTCTGTCACGTCATGATGTCATCTTTCTGTCACGTCATGATATCATCTTTCTGTCACGTCATGATATCATCTTTCTGTCACGTCATGATATAATCTTTCTGTCACGTCATGATATCATCTTTCTGTCACGTCATGATGTCATCTTTCTGTCACGTCATGATATCATCTTTCTGTCACGTCATGATATCATCTTTCTGTCACGTCATGATATCATCTTTCTGTCACGTCATGATGTCATCTTTCTGTCACGTCATGATGTCATCTTTCTGTCACGTCATGATGTCATCTTTCTGTCACGTCATGATGTCATCTTTCTGTCACGTCATGATATCATCTTTCTGTCACGTCATGATATCATCTTTCTGTCACGTCATGATATCATCTTTCTGTCACGTCATGATATCATCTTTCTGTCACGTCATGATATCATCTTTCTGTCACGTCATGATGTCATCTTTCTGTCACGTCATGATATCATCTTTCTGTCACATCATGATGTCATCTTTCTGTCACGTCATGATATCATCTTTCTGTCACGTCATGATATCATCTTTCTGTCACGTCATGATGTCATCTTTCTGTCACGACAGAAAGAAAGATGTCACGCGACAGAAAGATGACATCATGACGTGACAGAAAGATGTCATCTTTCTGTCACGTCATGATGTCATCTTTCTGTCACGTCATGATGTCATCTTTCTGTCGCGTCATGATGTCATCTTTCTGTCACGTCATGATGTCATCTTTCTGTCGCGTCATGATGTCATCTTTCTGTCACGTCATGATATCATCTTTCTGTCACGTCATGATATCATCTTTCTGTCACGTCATGATATCATCTTTCTGTCACGTCATGATATCATCTTTCTGTCACGTCATGATGTCATCTTTCTGTCACGTCATGATATCATCTTTCTGTCACGTCATGATATCATCTTTCTGTCACGTCATGATGTCATCTTTCTGTCACGTCATGATGTCATCTTTCTGTCACGTCATGATATCATCTTTCTGTCACGTCATGATATCATCTTTCTGTCACGTCATGATATCATCTTTCTGTCACGTCATGATATCATCTTTCTGTCACGTCATGATATCATCTTTCTGTCACGTCATGATGTCATCTTTCTGTCACGTCATGATGTCATCTTTCTGTCACGTCATGATATCATCTTTCTGTCACGTCATGATATCATCTTTCTGTCACGTCATGATGTCATCTTTCTGTCACGTCATGATGTCATCTTTCTGTCACGTCATGATATCATCTTTCTGTCACGTCATGATGTCATCTTTCTGTCACGTCATGATATCATCTTTCTGTCACGTCATGATGTCATCTTTCTGTCACGTCATGATATCATCTTTCTGTCACGTCATGATATCATCTTTCTGTCACGTCATGATATCATCTTTCTGTCACGTCATGATATCATTTTTCTGTCACGTCATGATATCATCTTTCTGTCACGTCATGATATCATCTTTCTGTCACGTCATGATATCATCTTTCTGTCACGTCATGATATCATCTTTCTGTCACGTCATGATGTCATCTTTCTGTCACGTCATGATGTCATCTTTCTGTCACGTCATGATATCATCTTTCTGTCACGTCATGATATCATCTTTCTGTCACGTCATGATATCATCTTTCTGTCACGTCATGATATCATCTTTCTGTCACGTCATGATATCATCTTTCTGTCACGTCATGATGTCATCTTTCTGTCACGTCATGATATCATCTTTCTGTCACGTCATGATATCATCTTTCTGTCACGTCATGATATCATCTTTCTGTCACGTCATGATATCATCTTTCTGTCACGTCATGATGTCATCTTTCTGTCACGTCATGATATCATCTTTCTGTCACGTCATGATGTCATCTTTCTGTCACGTCATGATGTCATCTTTCTGTCACGTCATGATATCATCTTTCTGTCACGTCATGATGTCATCTTTCTGTCACGTCATGATATCATCTTTCTGTCACGTCATGATGTCATCTTTCTGTCACGTCATGATATCATCTTTCTGTCACGTCATGATATCATCTTTCTGTCACGTCATGATATCATCTTTCTGTCACGTCATGATATCATTTTTCTGTCACGTCATGATATCATCTTTCTGTCACGTCATGATATCATCTTTCTGTCACGTCATGATATCATCTTTCTGTCACGTCATGATATCATCTTTCTGTCACGTCATGATGTCATCTTTCTGTCACGTCATGATGTCATCTTTCTGTCACGTCATGATATCATCTTTCTGTCACGTCATGATATCATCTTTCTGTCACGTCATGATATCATCTTTCTGTCACGTCATGATATCATCTTTCTGTCACGTCATGATATCATCTTTCTGTCACGTCATGATATCATCTTTCTGTCACGTCATGATATCATCTTTCTGTCACGTCATGATATCATCTTTCTGTCACGTCATGATGTCATCTTTCTGTCACGTCATGATATCATCTTTCTGTCACGTCATGATGTCATCTTTCTGTCACGTCATGATGTCATCTTTCTGTCACGTCATGATATCATCTTTCTGTCACGTCATGATATCATCTTTCTGTCACGTCATGATGTCATCTTTCTGTCACGTCATGATATCATCTTTCTGTCACGTCATGATATCATCTTCTGTCACGTCATGATGTCATCTTTCTGTCACGTCATGATATCATCTTTCTGTCACGTCATGATATCATCTTTCTGTCACGTCATGATGTCATCTTTCTGTCACGTCATGATATCATCTTTCTGTCACGTCATGATATCATCTTTCTGTCACGTCATGATATCATCTTTCTGTCACGTCATGATATCATCTTTCTGTCACGTCATGATGTCATCTTTCGGTCACGTCATGATATCATCTTCTGTCACGTCATGATGTCATCTTTCTGTCACGTCACGCCAGAGGATTCTGTGTCACGAATGCATTTCCTCAAAGGCTGAGGCGAGAGAGATGGCGCTTTAAGGGTGAGTAATCACAGCCATAATTTTATGTGATAAATCTTTCTGAAACATCTCTATATCAGAGGTGCTCCTGGAGACCCACTGCCCTGCAAAGTTTATATCCAACTTGGTACATCCACCCTGAAGAGCTTGATCATCTGGGTCCAGGCGTGTGGAAGACCTCTGTCTAAAATATCTGCACGTCTCAAAGATCTAAAAAAATGCAGATACATGGAGTTTTTGTTTCTCAAAATAAAGATGATTCTGAATTTAAACGAGTCGTCATAGGTTGAATCTGCATAGGTTTGTAACTCATTTGCATAATGCCAGCCTCTGGTGTTGATTGGCTGAGCAGCGTCTCTTAGCTCCGCCCTCAAACACTGTAGTGTATCTGAGACTGGAAGAGTTTGGTTCGTGTTGTTCGTGTGGAGAAGACGCTGTGTTCTGAGATCGATACGGTAAAACCCACGCCATCCTTACTGTTCGTATCACTGTGATCAAGAGCTGAGACTCAGATATGATAATGAGCGTTTCTGACCAATCAGAGCAGAGCAGCTCTCAGAGAGGCGGGGCTTAGAGAGACTGAATCTTCATATGAAGCGTTTCAGAGACTGAGGCCCCGTTTACACGTACATGGTTATTTTGAAAAACGGAGACATTTCCCTTCGGTTGTGCCCCTCGTTTACACGCAAACGGAGAATTCTCCACTAAAAACGATTCTTTCTAAAAACTCCGGCCAGAGTGGAGATTTTGGTCTCCGGCACGTTTGCATGTAAACTGAGAAAAACAGTTTTCGGCAGTCGGGTGAAATGTCCGTTTATGAAAATAACCGGCCACGTGTAAACGTAGCCTGAGAGAAAAGAGCTGACGCTGGAGATTATGAGGACATTACAGTGTTTTTGAGCTTGATGAATGTGAACCTGTTGAAGGAGACGCCAAAACAACATTAGGAACATTAAAATAGCATACGCACTTTTAAGGAGCCAAGTTTAACCTAAAAGCTTTCAAATATGTAGATAATTTACAATATTTAAGGGATAGTTAAATAGCACACACACACACACACACACACACACACACACACACACACACACACACACACACACACACACACACACACACACACACACACACACACACACACACACACACACACACACACACACACACACACACACACA
This sequence comes from Phoxinus phoxinus, assembly GCF_949152265.1. Taxonomy (NCBI): domain Eukaryota; kingdom Metazoa; phylum Chordata; class Actinopteri; order Cypriniformes; family Leuciscidae; genus Phoxinus; species Phoxinus phoxinus. The sequence goes on from NC_136897.1 coordinate 1,443,211, forward strand.
CACACACAAGAAAATATTAGCTGAAAAATATTATAGCTCTCAAATCTCATTTGCATTCAAGCATATTCATATGGCATATCAAGGAATCACAGATTTGGTTTAATTTGATATCTCTATAGCAGAGAGGAAGCGTTCCAGTAAATGAAGTTGAATATAGCACACATTAACCAATTTTATTGAGCTTTTTATCATTTTGGAGCTCAGCAGCATCGGTCCCCAACTTTCTTATGGAAAAGAACAATAATATTATACTGCACAACATCTATGTTTGTGTCCTAAAGAAGAAAATTATGTTGATTGATAAAAAAAAAAAAAAAAAAAACACAATAAAAAGATGACAGAATTCAGTGATTATCTTATATATTGTCACATGGTTGCTGTGAATCTGTTGCATTGTAGACGTTACTCATGTTTTTAGCTTTTATATCCATGATGTGTCACACACACACACACACACACACACACACACACACACACACACACACACACACACACACACACACACACACACACACGCACACGCGCACATGCACAAGCACGCACACACACACGCACACAGAAGATGGCCGAACAGTGTCATTTTTTAAAACCTAAAAGCAACCTGACTCCCTCATCTTGACATTTATGTCTCTATGGCCCTATAGAAATGAAAGAGCAAGTAAATGTGCAGTAATGTGTTCTATCCATCTTGCTGACAGCTGGAGCCCACATAGGTTTCCTTCTGTGAAATGAGAATGTACTGTATTCTTCTCCACCAAACACAAACCCAAATCCACACAGCAGTTTCATCCTTTCTGTTAATTTCAACCCTTCATCCTTTCATGCATTTGGTTTTTAACACAACATTATGAGACTCGCTGGAAAAACGGCTTCAAATGCATTCTGTTCCCTGCAATCTTCCCTAACATGTCAACAAGAAATAACAAATGAACACTGACACCTGGATTGGGAAACGGCATCCACTGAAATAGAAAATGTGCAGATAAATAGTAGATATAACTAACTTTACTCATTAAGGGGATCGAGAAGCCCACAGCTAGACCGTCGGCATGAGACGGAGGTTTCTTTTCTTATTGTGTCGTATATCCGTGTGAAACGCTTCAGGAATAAGAACAAATGTGGGCGGGGCTTGATTGTGTCCGTGTGGAATTGATTGGATGCTTATGGTTGTGGTTTGCTATTGGCTGATCTGATGTGAGATAAGAGAAGAGAAGAGATGCTGCAAGCGGAAGTTATTCTGATTCAAGATTACCAGCATCATGAATTTAACACAATAATGATCCTTTATAATAAACACTGCAATATTCCATTAAAAACAACAATTTTTAATGGGGACTTTAAATTTAATCTAGGAGAACTGTAAGAAGGACAGCTATATTTGCAGTAAAAACATCAGTTTCTCAGACAATGTTTAGGTTAAAGCTTTGAAATATCTGGTACGTGTTTGTTCTGGTTTAGTTCTAGTTCTAGTTCTTGGACCTGTTTCCTTTGTTCCCATTTTCCCGCCACTAGTTAGTTTCCTTGGTTACTGATTAGTTCATCGCCTGTTCTTAGTTCGGTTAATTAACTCACTCGTTATTTAAGCCCTTAGTTTTCCTAATTTTTTTTTTTTTCCAGAAATTATCTTCTGCATGTGAAGCGAGAACATCAAAAATACAACTGCAAACATTAAAATGTCCAATAACAAAAGTTCAGCAGTGATCTGTGGAGGAAAGTCTAGAAATTAAGAAATTAGAGCTTGCAAAAGAGAAAAAGGGTAAAAGGTAATAAATAAAGGGGGGGGGGGGGGGGGGGGGGGGGCGGTTGTGTGTGTGTGTGTGTGTGTCCCATACGGAAATGTAATATATGACATATATGTCCCTATATCGCTATGACGCCGTCATATATGCTAAATATAAGACAATATATTGCTATCACATATATACATATCTCTACATATATGTTGATATGTTGGTTTTTAACATATATAAATTTGCCATATTAAAGGTAGGGTAGGTAGGATTTATATAAAAACTTTTTACCAAATTTGATTAAACTTTCTATATATATCAATGCATAATTAAAATGTAAGTACTCTGATAAAAAGAGTATAAAAATCGAGTGACTCTAGACCGTTTAATCTTCATTAAACACAGCTCATTATTTCCATTCGGGACGAATCACAGGATTGGCTTGCGCGACTGTCACTCTCCGTCGCCATGACTACCGCCGTTATAGAGCTGGTAAGTCCCGCCCCCTCCGCAAAACCCCGCTGGACCTCAAAGTTGAAAAACCGTCAATACAAGTGAATGGGAGAAAATTATTATTTTCTGGTCCCGTTTGAATTGTGCCATGAATGTGAACATATGTTGTCTGTGAATTTTTTATATAATCTTTCATGTTACAAGTTTGACAGTATATGGTATGATTCGTCGGCTAGCAGTTGTGGAAAAGACATAACGAGAAAGACTACATGTCGCCTATGTGACGTCACCCCATAAAGTTGACTTACCCGTGGTTTTCGCCAACCTCAACGATTTTGTCCTCTCCCTGAAAGAAGGCGGTGAAGTGCACCAAAGACAGCCATGTCTAGCGGGATCCGTGAGCTAGAGCCGTGAGCTAGTGGTGTTGACGTTTCAAACGCGCCGAAAGCAGCGAAGAGTTGTAGTCCACAAAGTGCTCTCACACAAAGTCTACCCGTATCAAACTTCTACCCGCTAAATTGTAGTATTTTTCACACGAAAGATTATATAAAAAATTCACAGTCAACATATGTTCAAATTCATGGCACAATTCAAACGGGACCAGAAAATAATTATTTTCTCCCATTCACTTGCATTGACGGTTTTTCAACTTTGAGGTCCAGCGGGGTTAGCGGAGGGGGCGGGACTTACCAGCTCTATTACTGGCTCTGCCCACGTGCGCGCAGTCGCGCACCCGTTTTTAGGTGGGAGTGAATGGAATTAATGAGCTGTGTTTAATGAAGATTAAACGGTCTAGAGTCACTCGATTTTTATACTCTTTGTATCAGAGTACTTACATTTTAATTATGCATTGGTATATAAAGACAGTTTAAACAAATTTGAATAAAAGTTTTTTTTAGACAATTCTGACCTACCCTACCTTTAAATGAGTATATTAACATATTAATATGATGTATAATATTATTATTTATATAATACTGTATGTTTTGACCATATATGTCACCGATATGTTTAATTTATATATGCCAAACTATTCACTATTTAACTATTTATTTCAAGTCTACAGATCAAGTCTACATATCCACATTTCATCTCAATTTCTCTCTCATTTTCGAATATTTTATAAATAAAATGTATTATTTATTATCATTTTACCTCTTCTTGACCAGCTCATAAAAACAAAACAAATACTACACAAGTTCTATTTGAAAACTGATAATTATATATGTGACATGTACATGAAAAACACTATTATAGATATATAAAATATATGGGCTGGTTTTATGTGTCAATTGTTCCATTTTCTAATGGTTTTATATATGGGCATATATATTTTATATATGTGGATATATTTTATATATGTATATTTCATATGTGTACATATATTACATTTCCGTATGGGGTGTGTGTGTGTGACGTCCACCTGTGAATGCAGACACACACACACACACACACACACACACGATGGCTGGATTGCGTTTACATTACACTGAGATCCGATCACACTGCGTCCTCGACTCCCTCCTAACCTGGACACACTGATCGGATCACATTCCCATCAGAAGCGCGTTTACACTCGTCTTTTCAATGTGTGTGTGGACAACATCCGAATACATGTTAATGCCAAGTGTAAACGCAGCCAAACTCTGTGATGATCCATCATGTAAACTACCACAATAACTCTGGTTGTCGAGTGCAGTGCAAACGCCGGCCGGTTCACGACACCAGCACCGCTTCCAGAGGAACACGGTGAGCTACAGCTTCTCCAGCTCTTCCCCTGACAAACCCATCCAAGGAGAAGCCTGGAAAGGTCATGGCTAATAACAGACGCTCTCATAGTTAATTGCTCTCAGATTTGCACAACAGGCATGCTGATAAGACCAACTAAACGCCTGATTATACAGACAGTTTTGTGAATGAAATCACTAAATATCTGCAGAAATGAAACTTCATAATTAAGGCACTGAGCACGTTTAGTTGATAGGTAATGTCTGATTAGATTTAACTGATAAAACTCGTGATCGTGCAAAATGTACTTTTCCTAAACTCCACAAATAGAAGACACAGAAAGGCTTAATCAAAATTGGCAACACTTCTTTGAAACTTGAAATGATGCACTCAGTGCAGTTTGGTTTGAGTCGTGTAAAAGGGTTGACATTTAATAAACTAATCCAAGATGTCCTCTCACTGCCCTTTGAGGGGGTCTATAATAACTGGTGCTGTGCGTTAGCTTTCCTTTTCATAATGATGTCAGTTGTTCGGCTGACGCAGGAAATATCCATTTGTCCTCCATACTGATCATCATTCCAGCATACAGTTACAAATTGTATCCATATTACGATTTGCAACCTGTTTACATGTGCGTCCTCGTATTATACATTGCCTACTATACTGTCACGTGTTTTTCAGAATAGATTTTCTACTATAAAGGTATAATGAAATGGTCTCTTCTTCACTCTAATTGACGTGTTTTCCATCACCATTTGACATTTCTCCCCATCAAACACTGAAACGTTTGTTTGTACAACACATGTCATGTGACTTTCCAAAGTACACAGTACACGTTCGGCGGTTAACATAAATGTGTACCAATTGAAATGCAATGTAAGTCGCTTTGGATAAAAGCATCTGCCAAATGCATAAATGTAATAAAGGCTGAAGTAGTATTGTTCATTCTTAGTTCATGTTAACTAATGAACTTTATTGTAAAGTGTTACCGTAAGTTTATAATAAAACATTTTTTTATTCTGCTTACTTATATGGTGTACCATCTAGCAATCATAAGACTATAGACAACCCCTGGCTCCACACAGTATGGACTCCAGCAGGGATTGCACAGGCCTCTCGCCGTCACAAACACATCTCAAAGTGAGAAGCAGCGCAACAGTGCCAGCTGGGCCGAGGGAAAGCAACAGGCAAGTTCCTCTCGCGACCGGGCCAGAAGCGAGACAGAAGCTTGGCTTGTGACCTCGTGCCGGCGTGATGTGGTGCTGTCAGATCGAGGTGTGTGATCCTCAGATGTAACCGGGTTCGGGTTTCATGAACAGTTCAGGAGTGGAGCTGTCATGATAAAGGGACTCAGTCTTTGATTTGATGTTAGACTTTGCCTGAAAGGAAATTAGAGGATAATTCTGTCAGTTATCATGACCATGCACATATTATCAGATGAAAACCTTTTCCTTTTTAAATGTTTTCATTGGTTATTTAGGTAACGCTTCACAATAATGTCCCAAGTGTACATCAGTAATTGCGTTAGCTAACATGAAATACTAATGAGCAAGAAGATCTTCAGACTGCTCTGACTTAGTGTGCTATATCTTCTCTAACTGATCAGAGATAAGATTTTCATTTAAATAGCTTTTCAATCCAAGCCTGGTCCAGGCCTGCTAACATATGATCCAGGTCCACTTCTGTTTCTCCAACACCCTCCTGGACCTCTACTTTATATCTACAGTTTATACTCATTCACTTCACACATTCATTATTGCAATTTGCAAAGTTATTATTATATAGCTAAAATATTTTGCTATCTCACTGCAACATGAGAAGTGCCCGCCAAATACACTTCTACTTGCCATGTGTGACCCAAAACCAGTCACATGGGTCAATTTTATGGGTTTGAGATTTATATATCACATGAAAGCTGAATAAATCATCTCTTGATCTCTCATCTCTCATCATTGATGTGTGGTTTGTTAGGATAGGACAATATTTGGTCGAGACACAACTATTGAAAATCTGGAATCTGAGGAGCAAAAAAATGTAAACATTGAGAAAATCTCCTTTAAAGTTGTGCATTTATGTTCACGATTGTGCTGCATTCTCTCACAAAAATACATGTTTTATATATTTACGGTAGGACATTCACTAAATATCTTCATGGAACATAATCTTAATATCCTCATGATTTTTGGCATAAAAGAAAAATGGATAATTTTGACCCATACACTGTATAGTTGGCTATTGCCACAGATATACCCGTGTGGCTCCAGACTGGATTTGTCCTCCAGGGCCTTTCCAAAAAAAGCTATGTGGCTTCAAGCACAACCCTGGTGAAAAGGGTCTATTATCTCATCATGTTGCACCTTATAATTTGGCATGTCATATTGCAGACACTGGTTCTCAACCCTGGTCTTGCACATTTTAGATTGGTCTCTTATTTCGGTGTTATGAAATGGCTGCCCATATTCAGCTATTCCCAGTCACGCAAGTACAGCTCAGTCTGCAGTATTAGAAAGAAGATCGACTGAAATCAGTGTAACGGTTTGTGATTTGACGATGGAGTTTTGTTGACAGATATTGATTCGGTCCATCTGGAATACAGTTGTGTTTACAAGACACCGTAACGTTAAAAAATAATGTAAAAAAAAGAGAATAAAAGTTTGATAAAAATCTTTAATAGACGCTACCTTGGATAGTTTTGTTTCGGACACAAGCAGAACTATAAAATGACTTGTTTTTATCAGTTATATCTGTAAAATAATCAATACCCATTACATTTGGATGGGCAGAAAATCTGATCAAAATGTCTTTTGTTTGGTTTGTGCTGGGACAGAGATGCATTCGGAAGTGCATTTTCAGAAGTGCTGGGTACAATGACACATTCATTTTTTTCTCTCTCTTTCGGGCAGGTCATGTTTTGAAAGACGATGTCCTGTAGCTTACTAATGTAAGCGCTTCAAGCTATGCTCTCCACAGAACATAACATAGTAATTTTAATTTATTTTTCGTGTTCGCATTTATGAGGAAAAAACGATGTTACGGACGTGACAGTTCTCGGTTACGGACGCGACCGCTCTGAAAGCGGCACTAAAAGATGCTTTAAAACTTTCACAGAGACTTCAAACAGACAAAGCCTTTTTTTTTATTATTAATTTAGTTTTGTATTAATTGTATCTTCATTTTAATCAATGTTTCATCAACCAATTGCCTGGATTTAATAAATAATAAGTAAAGCAGATAATAGATATCACGACGACACGGGCGCCGGCGCATGAACTGGAGCTCGTCTCATAAATGAACCGAAACTCAGCATAGCCTACTTGCCCAACAGACCTGAGACCTGAAAAACGCTTAAAATCATACTTTTAAACAGAACTATTCAAAACGAAAGAAAACTATGTAATCCGTATGAGATGTGCATTTCTCTCTGCCACGTTCACTACTGCGAAGATTGTGAGTCAGCATCGTCAACTTCATATTTGCAGCCGACACAGAAAACACTTGTTTATTAACAAACAATTAAAATGTCTCCTTGCTATATTTGACATATTCATAATCATTAGTTTTGCCGGTACTTTGTGACAGCTTTTAGGTGCTTTATTGGCAGCGCCACCCTTACATGTGTCATGAACGGGTCAAATTGTGGGTCAAAAATCGAGATACAAACTGAATTGTGGGTCAAAATCCATGATACGAACCGAATTGTGGGTCAAAAATCGTAATACAAACCGAATTGTGGGTCAAAAATCGTGATACGAACCGAATCGTGGGTCAAAAATCATGATACGAACCGAATCGTGGGTCAAAAATCATGATACGAACCGAATCGTGGGTCAAAAATCATGATACGAACCGAATCGTGGGTCAAAAATCATGATACGAACCGAATTGTGGGTCAAAAATCGTAATACAAACCGAATTGTGGGTCAAAAATCGTGATACGAACCGAATCGTGGGTCAAAAATCATGATACGAACCGAATCGTGGGTCAAAAATCATGATACGAACCGAATCGTGGATCAAAAATCATGATACGAACCGAATTGTGGGTCAAAAATCGTGATATGAACCGAATCGTGGGTTTGGTGTATCGTTACAGCTCTACTAGCAGCAACCCTAAAAAGGTGGTGGGTACAAAATGACTCATGACGAAATCTGGTGGGTACGTGTCCCCACTGAAATCGTCCACCACCACTATGGTCTTTTTATATCTTACTTGAAAGAGATATGAACAACAGTTAAATAATAATAAATAAATACAATTATTTCTTTCTATGCATACAAAAAAGAAAACAAAGATATTTGGGACAGAGTTTGTCAAAGTAAAAGTTATTTAGCTTTCAGAAAACAGTGGTCTAGTGAAGTTCTCTTGGCTGTGTGCCAGAAATACTTAAGCACTTAATCTATTAGTGTCTTAATACTGCATCCATAATTAACACTTTCTGTGCAATCAAACATGAACTTCAGCTTTACAGTGTGTGTTCTACTCCACTGTAGTCAATTAATTACCCCGCTACGACAAAAAAATAATTAAACGTACTGAAGGCAAACCTAGCTGGACTGTTCATGCATAAATGGATAAGAAATTACATTAGATTACAAACAAATTTTAATAAAAAAAAAAGAATAAGATAAAAACACCAAATAAACTAGTCCGAAATGTGCAAAGACAGTCCAAAACAGAACAAAAGGACTGATTATTATACAGATATAAGTCAGAAAACATCATGCATTAAAAAAAGAATAGCAGGCAAGTGCTGAAAGGACAGAAGTACCATAAATGTGTCTCTTAAAAACCCAGTTTGATCTAATTGATCAGCTGATCAGCCTGTTGTTGATCTGATTGGTCAGCTGATCAGCCTGTTGTTGATCTGATTGGTCAGCCGATCAGCCTGTTGTTGATTGGTCAACTGCTTAAAGCGCGTAGATGAGCATTATGCAGATGTGTAAACATGATGTAATGTGTATTTCTGTCTGTTTAGTTTCTTGCTGTAATGATTCTGACTTTTAGACTGGATTCTGGTCACGCATCCCAGTAGAATTGCTGATTCAGGTGTTTTATCTGATTGCTTTAGTGACCACTCAGTTATCTTTTGTACCTGGAAAATAAGGTGACCTCGTCTACCACCTAAAATAATCAAGGTAAGACAATTTAAAAATATGAATAATGATGTATTTATTCAAGATTTGTATGTATTAATTGGAACAGGATGGGTTTAATTCCTTATGTCGATGATGCCTGGAATTTCTTTCATACTGAGGTATTAAAAGTTTTAGATAAACATGCTCCAAGGGCATCAGTTAAAGTGAAGGGTAGACATCTACCATGGATTGCTGGCGACCTAATATATCTATTTAAGCAAAGGGACAAGGCCTGGGAAAGATACCATTTAACAAAAGATCAGGCAGATTGGATTGAATATAAGCGATTAAGAAATGTATGTACCGTTAAAACAAGAAATGCCAAATCTGATTATTATAAAAATTCACTATCAAATGATTTTAAAAATCCAAATTTTTTTTGGAAAAAACTTAATTGCTTGTTGAATAAATCCAATAACAATTCTAGTGCAAAACTAAGAATAAATAATAATATTATAAATGATCCGACTTCTGTGGCCAATGCCTTTAATTAGCACTTTTCTTCTGTTTGTAATTTACGTCCACCTGATTTCTGCTACTCCAACCCAGTAAATAGTAATGTTGCAAATAGTTCTTTCTCATTTACTACAATTCTTCCCTCTGAGGTACAGCAGGTAATTTCTGAAATTAAATCTGGAAGTGGTGTTGGAATAGATGGCCTGGAGATAAAGTTTATTAAGATGGCCTCTCATGTTTTAGCATATCCATTATGTGATCTATTTAATTTATCCATATCTACTTGCAAAGTTCCAGTCATGTGGAAGTGCGCTAAAGTAACACCTTTATATAAAAGTGGTGATCCTTTTGATCCTAACAACTATAGACCAATCTCAATTATTAGTAATGTAGTAAAAGTATTTGAAAAAATTATATTCAAGAGATTGTTTAAATATATTAATGAGTTTTCTATTTTTTCTCCAAATCAATCAGGTTTTTGGCCCAATTACTCCACCACTACTGCTCTCACAAAATTTGTTAACGATGTTACATCTTCTTTGACAATAATATGTCCACTGGAGCAATATTTATAGATCTTACCAAAGCATTTGATTTGGTTGATCATTATATTCTCCTTGATAAATTATATAACATTGGTCTCTCGGAACAGTCAATTTTATGGTTTAATTCATATCTTTCATTACAGACGTCAGTGTGTAACTGTCAATGGTGCTTTCTCTCAGTTCTTGATAATGGAAAAGGGTGTTCCACAAGGTTCGTGTTTAGGCCCTCTTTTATTTTCTATTTTTATTAATGACCTCCCACAAATGTGCTCTGATAGTCAAATTATTTTGTATGCTGACGATACAGTTATTTATTTATTCTTCAAATGTGACATTAACTAGGTTCAATCTTCACTGCAACTTGATTTTAATACTACTCAAAAGTGGTTCTCGGATAATGGACTTATACTGAACAAACGTAAGTCACATAGTATGTTATTTTCCACTAGGCCTGCCCGACATAAACAAGGTAATAGTCTAACAATTAAATTCTCAGATGGTACTTCTATGGAGAATGTTGAGGAGATTAAATATCTGGGCCTCTGGCTTGACTCCAACCTCTCCTTTAGGCCTCATATTGACTCTATAACGAAATAAGTTAATTATAATTTAAGATTATTATACCATTCGATTAATTGCTTTACACAATCGATTAGATTAAGAATAGTAACTCAGCTTTTATTTCCTATTATTGATTATGCTGACTTTGTCTATATGAGTACAACAGAATCGTGCCTTAAATCCTTAAATGTTGTTTATAACAGCCTCTGTCGATTTGTGCTGAGATGTCCGTTTCTAACCCATCATTGTCATATGTACCAACAACTGAACCTCTTATCACCAAAGGCAAGAAGACAGCTACACTGGTTTCAGTTTATTTATAAATGTATCTTTTTTAACTATCCTCTTTATTTGAAGCAACATTTAGTCCCATATAGGTCAACTTATGGCTTGAGACACCTTGATCATCCTTTTTTTTCTGTTCCAAATATATCTAATGTTATTGGAAGACGTGCTTTCAAATTTAAAGCCCCTTCTGATTGGAACAGCTTACCTTGTTCCTTAAGGTCCATTTCTTCCTTTCCACTCTTTAAGTCAGCCCTTCTAATTTACTTGCAATCCTGTGACCAATGTAAATGTTTTCCTGGTGTTTGACTTGTGTGTATGTATGTGTATACTTAGGTATGTACTTATGAACTTTTGTATTTGTATGTAGGTTATATATTTGTTTTTGTTTTTCTTGGTGGTTTAGTCAAATATGGTTTTCTTCTGTAATATCTTAATATCATATATATATTATTTATGTGAATATACTTTGGACAAAGATGGGACATGTTGGGATGGTTGGTGGTGAGGGAGAGCTTTAGAATGTGTAAGTGTGTATGAAAGTGTTTGGTGTTACCTTGAGGACCCCCTCGAAAATGAGATGCTTCATCTCAAGGGGTTATCCTCCAATAAAATGAAATGAAATGAAATGAAATTTTGCATATATACGATCAGAAATCCTGTTGTGTGGGAGGAACCCCGAGGACAAATGCGAAAACGCACTGGAGATCATCACATGAAACGAAACTCTCCTTGGTTGTTAATTATACGTTAATACGGTAGTTTTACGCACCTGTTTCTGTTCAGTTGATTACTCTCCTTGTATTTAAGCCCCTTCCTTGTCAGGTATTGTTGATGTGTGGTTATTTCCATAACTTACCGTAACTTTGCAGACATGCACAAACAGCCATATTACACACCAAAGGAAAGGTAAAATAATAATACAAAGTAGGGATGCACCGATATCAATTTCTTGGCCGATATCGATAATTCTTATTATTTGAAAGCTGATGACCGATATATTGGCCGATAAATCGAAATCCTAGTTTTTATAACATTTTTAAGAGCCTGATTACAAAAACAAAAGTCTCACCATTAAAATCCACGTCTCAAGCACACAATTATAATGTTATGTAGCCGATGTGACAGACTTGTGCTGCACTTTACTGTATTTCCCTTTTTTTAAGTGATTCCAATCATATTTTAAGCAATCCAAAACCATCATGTTGAACTTGTCTGAAGAGTCTCAGCTGAAGGAAATATTGCATTATTTATCGGCTTTAATATATCGGCCAGATTTTTTTATTTGGGCCGATAACGATAACATCAAAAATGAACATATATCGGCCGATACCGATATGCTGGCCGATATATCGTGCATACCTACAAAAAAGGCAAAATATGGGCAAATTAACAAAGTCGTACAAACAGTGTTTGTAGTTTTAAGAAGTTAGTAATTTGTCAAAAAATTGGCAATTTTAACAATCTACAATCTAAACCGGTTAATTGAATCTGGATGATAAGAGCTGTGCTATTCCTTTGCTAAGCTATTAGTTGATTAAAGTGGAAAATAAAAGTACTCCCATCGACTTATATAAATATATCTAGAGAACAGAAGATGACAGAGACGTAATGGATCCTCGCGACACAAAACTTTATTGATAAAAGTATTTTATAGTACATTCATGTCTACTCAGTGATTTGGTGTAGTCCTCTGACCACCATAGATGGGGATAATCTCACGACTAGTGGTTTGAATTACGCCACTGGTTCCCTCTTCACCCGAACCCTTCCTCTGTCACCCCTCATCTTAGTGTGCCCTCTTTTGGGACTTCTTAGCATCAGTGTGTGTCTGGGTAATTATGCTCAAGCCGGGACAAAAAGCGCATGGCACTACACATTAGCATAATGATTTACGAGGGAGGTCACGCAAGGCAAAGCGGAGCGGAAATTAGCTGCTTCAGGCAACTGGCAGCAACATCATTATGTTATGCAAAAGACACTTGACGCTAATGCCTAAATAAATATGCTGCGTTTAGACTTCCACACGCAGGATAAATGCAAATATAAAAATAATTTAAAAAGTCCTTCTTCAGAATGGACTTTGCATGCACTGCGTAGGATTGCATTTCTAAAGAGCGGGAAACCTTTTTCCCGCCATTGATAAGCTGAGAAATTGAGCCAACGGCCGTTCTTTTATCGTTTTCTGCAATCTCTTTATCTAAGATGCTGCCGTCTGGTTGCTAATAGATAATGCTGAACCGAGAACTGATTTCAGAATATCTTGCAGTTTCAGCAGCGAAAAATGTCTAAATATTGGAAAGACTGTAGCATTACTGAAACTCCATAAATAACATAATCTAAGCTGACATTTAAATTTAAAATGAAGTAGCATTAGCATTGAGTCCTTGTGCAAAAGGCTCAGCTTGTCTGCGCTATTTCGGGCCTCCTCATTGAAGATAGCCACATGTGAAACTCGCGCTGATTGCATTACTATGTAGATTGATGCAATTGCCAACTTTGCCAATTGCTGATTTATTCCCGAGTGTGTTTGTTTCATATTCTGTGAGGTACTTGGCTTATTGAGATGGCCTGTGTTATGTCATTTCTTTCTGTTTCTCCATATTCTAAAGATATTTCTAAGGATAAACCAGCGATCATGTTCCAGACTGCTTTGCTGGGATGTCACTCATGCACATTGTCTCCTCTCTTGTGTTTTCAGCACATGCCGTTTCAGTGTTTTTCTTATCTAGTCATGTCCTCAAAATATTTCAGTTTTCTCTCGGTTCAGTTTGTATCATGTTCACGCTAATCTATTGCATTATTCCCATGAAGGCATTTAAATGTCTCTTTCTCTGTTGTTTTCAAGAGTGTGTTAATATACCATACCAATCTTACTATAGATATAGATATTTGGGACATATAGAGTGTGCCACCTTCTGCCCATTTCGGATGGCCTTTCTAAACATCGGCTAATACTGATCATACATCAAGTGCTTAAAGCTTCACTCGGCAAATCTGGCAGATTGAGGGGACTTAGGCCCCATCCACACTACGGAGACCTTTTGCTACGTTAGCACCTCCCGTCCAGACTACAACGGCAAAAACGAAGACCTAAAACGGAGAAGTTTAGAAACGTTCTGACCCCGTTTTGCGTTTTGAATCTCCGTAGGGTGTTTTAGTGAAGACGGTAAAACGGAGGACTTTAGAAACGATGACGCAGAGGTTCACGCTCGGCTCTATGATCGGGTGTCATCAGTCATGGCGTATCCTTCCCTGATTCGTCAGCCACCCATCACATGACCCGTCCCCGGGAAGAAAACATACAAACAGCCTGGACTACGTAACGTTAGCGACTGCAACATGGATAACGAAGATAACGAATTACAAGCGTTACTGACGTTGATGTCTTTGCTAGCAGCTGTTGTGCAAGTAAATTCTGCATTTTACAACGCTATACTGCCTACATGCGGCTGTGTACACCGGACACGCACGCCCAGTGTTGGTGAGTGCTCACGTGATCCGGTTTTAATGTGGACGGAGATCAATTCTAATACGCAGCTAAAACGCTGGTGTGGACGGAGATCGTATTCGTTTTAATTCTCCGTTTCTAAACTAAAACGCAGTAGTGTGGATGAGGCCTTAGCCAACATTTTTTATGTTTACAACTCTCACGGCCGTCCCCCACTGCCACGAGAACCCTCCCATCGAGTTTGTGCTCGTCAGCGCGTGTGCACCAGATTTTCTGTGAACGCGCCCGTCCCTTTAGCATCGATCAACACCATGGAGTAGAAATAAAGTCAAGGGTTGATAAAGCACAATTACCTGTCGAAAAGAAATGTGGCAAGCTCTGCATCCAGCTTGAACCCTTTGAAATCCCGTAGATCCCTCCATCTTTCAAATGCCGATGTTGATCCTGGTTATATTACAGGCACGGTCGCTTTCTTTCTTTGTTTCCTTCTTTTCTACAGGTGTTTTCTTTTTCTTTGGTTGTTTTAGACTAGAGGATGGATACCCGACCCAAGCCCGCCGGGGCGGGTTCGGACAGATATTTAGAAGTTATGTTCAGGTTCGGGTCGGGCTCGGTCACATCAGCGCGATAAGGCATTGAACATTTTAAATTTAAAACAGATTATTATGTAGGTAGCCAATGTGCCTGATGCTTTCACTTGATGCAAACGTTCGTTTTTGCGATTAAAATACATGTAAAATATTACCATAACATCCGTCTTCCTGTGTGCGGACATTTGTTTATGTAGCCGTGACAACGACACACGTGCATGCGCGCCTGTGTTAGTGCGCTTGTTGCTCCGCGCGCTGATGCGCTCATCTGTTGACATTTCCGAATGCCTTCCTACAGTTGCTTACTAAAAGCGGCTTTCCACACAAACAAACGTATGTGTCATTAGTATGAGGAAAAAACGGGATTTTAACTGCCGGGCTCGGCTCGGGTCGGGCTCGGACAGAAACATTCGGCCCGATCCGCACTCTATTTTGGACCTCATGCTCTGGTTGTTAACTGAGGAATTGGAAGCTTGTTAGTAGATTTTCTCTCCGCCATCACGCTTTGTACAATCCAACACACCTGCGAACTTCAGGTGCGCGAGGGGGGAGGGGGGGGGATCTGTGGCGTGTGCATGAAATGAAAGCTTTAGCGTAAGTTCTGCTGGGAAGACTCAATTGTTGCGTCACTTATTATCTTCTCATCTATCCAATCACGTTTTAATACTAGAAGTATAAAATACCCGTACTTACACTTGAGTTCGCAGATGCTGACGCTTCACTATTCATCTATTCTCCGAGTCTTTCTGGTAGAACTGTGATTGACAGTCAGATCTCACACAGCCTGCGCTGATTGGACCAGAAGAACCGGGAGCGGTGGGTTTTTGCAAAACAAATAACAGGCTCCAGGTGGAGGTAGAAGCGCAGGTTTTCTTCTAAAACCGGCTGATTTATGTTGTTCTGTCGGAGCATGGTGTCGGTTTCAGTGAATATGATAAAAAAAATCTTGCCGACTGTAGCTTTAATTAAAATAGTGCCTTAGTTTGCAGATCAGTACGATGAACTATGTTCTGTGATTGTCTGTAAAACACATTTACCACATAAATCGCGACTTTGGCTCAGCGTCAGCTGTGATTGGATAACTGGAGTAACCAGCGGACCAATGGCATCGCAGCGTCTCTAATGTTGGTTTGGTGTTTCTGAAAGTCAAAGTGTGTGATCAGAATGATGTGGTGTAACTCCCTCCAGAAGCGTCTCACACACGCGAGTGTGTTCCCGAACACCAGCATCCGAACGCTAGAGAACACGACAGCGTTTACTGTGTTTCTCTGACATTATGATGGAGGGAAAAGAGTCCGATTGCAGAAACGTACATTTTTATTATTGATATTTTGCACCAATTTCCCATGAAGTGACGATTTTGTTCTCTTGAACACATTCACACAATTGGAATATGGCACAAAACATTTGCGAATAAAGCAGCGCTTCCATCCCATACGTTCAATTTACAACTTTGGATGGAAACACACCTAATGTGACTGTGAATTTAATAGGCATTCTGGTTGACTGCCAACTGTATGTTGACGCTCACAGCTACTCAAATGAGTTCGCCTTCACTGGTGTACATAACGTTGCGTGACATGCTTCATTTGGCATGTATAGCTCCTGTCTCATATTCTATACCATCACTGCTGTCCTGTGTTCATATTAACTAGCCCTCGGTGAATTCCTAGAGCTCTTGAAGAACCATTAGTATAATTGAAATGCTAACATATCACCAACATTGCCTTAAGCAATGCGAGAACTCAAACATTAGATGAACTTTTAAAAATCGATAAATGTGTTTCTTGCTGAAAAACACTAATGAAGTAAACAATTACTTATATTAGTGAAAATGGGAAGTGCAAATAGAAAGTCCCACTTGACTAACATTAAGAGTCGAACAAGACTGTTTTCTGGTTTGAAGATTTTAATATGTCATACATGGTTAAACTCATGTTTGGGGCATAAGATCACAAAGTAATTGCTTTGTAAATTTCATTGCCATGTGATGGTTCATTAAGACAATCACTTAGCGATTCATAATGCAAACATTTCTAAAACCCCAAACCCGAGAGAGAGAGAGAGAGAGAGAGAGAGATTGATTAGAGAGAAAGATAGAGAGAGAGAGAGAGATTGGAGAGAGAGAGAGAGAGAGAGAGAGAGAGAGAGAGAGAGATTGGAGAGAGAGAGAGTTAGAGAGAGAGTTAGAGAGAGAGAGAGAGAGAGAGAGAGAGAGAGAGAGAGAGAGAGAGAGAGAGAGAGAGAGAGAGAGAGAGAGAGAGATTAGATGGAGAGATTGGGAATTAAAGTCCTTGGAAAATTACAGTCCTCAGGAATTCTTCTTTGTTTGCACGTCCCCTTAAAGTGCATCCCCACATTCACAATGTTTTCATCGCCGCAGGATTACTGGGACACTTTGATGTTTAATATAAACGGTTTGGTTAAAGCACCTCATGCAAAATAGAAGAAATCTAGTTCAAGTCTCTTTCCTCTTCTTCTCCACCATTTGGTTACTGGATTCTTAAGTCGACATCAAGATTAATTTAGGAAACCGTTTACACGCATATATGTTAACATTTTGATTGCACTTGCAATTGTTCCTCTGTTTTGATTCTCATTACTCTTGGGAAAAAAAGGTCCAGTGGGGTTCTACACAGACTTGGTTTTAAAGAAAATGTTCTGAAATGTCTTAAATGATTGGGTAACACTTTATAACAACGTTCAGTTGTAAGTCATTTATCTACGATAAATGGTAATCTACGAATGATGTGTAACAGATTTACAAGTGATGAATAGTGTACACTTTAGATTAGGGGATGCAGAAAGTGTTGTAAGTGATTAATTCATGCGGTTACACATCATTGTGTTAAACTGTTACTTTCCTACAAATGATCTGTACGTGTGTACAAGGCATTACAACACTTTCTGCACCCTCTAATTGCTACATACATCATTTATTAAACATTTATGAAACGCATATTCATGTTTTGTTAATTATTAGTTAATCATTAACTAATCACTTGTAAATGACTTATAACTGAATCTACAAAACATACATAAAATATTAGCATATCACTTACTAATCATTTATGAATGCTTTGTAAATTATTAGTTAATCATTACCTATCACTAACTATCTCCGGGTCTGGCGGTAGCACTTTTAGCATAGATCATTGAATTGAATCCGATTAGACCGTTAGCATCTCTCTCAAAAAAATGACCAAAGAGTTTCGATATATTTCCTATTTAAACCTTGACTCTTCTGTAGTTACATCGTGTACTAAGACCGACGGAAAATGAAAAGTTGTGATTTAAAGTTGTGAGGAAAAATATCAAAACTCTTTGGTCATTTTTTTGAGAGAGATGCTAACGGTCTAATCAGATTCAATGATCTATGCTAAGCTATGCTAACAGTGCTACCGCCAGACCTGGAGATCGGCTGATTGGATTAGAAACGTAAAACTGTTTAACTCTCGGGGGGATGGAGAATGAGCCTATTTCCAAAAAAAGTGGAGTGTCCCTTTAATAATAGTCCAAATAACAGGCCAACAGGCTGAGCAACACACGAAACGCAAACGTTACCGGACACTGAATGAAGGAAAGGTACAATTTAAATAGGAACTCAAGGTAATTAATGACACACAGCTGATTCAAACAAACTCATAATGACAGAAACCATGACAACCAAGGAGTGGCGGGGAAATGAACAAAGGGAGGGACCGTTTACATGACAACGATGTGCTAAAAACGGAAACGTTTTTCTTTGTAAGATGACAACATTATCAAAATGATCCCCGGTTACACAGATCTGCGAACGCGACTAATAATACAACTAATAATGCTGTATTATACATGCCGGAGTATTTGGCGATGTCACTGCGCCAGCGCACATTTACAGTGTAGTAAAAACCGAACGAGCCGAACGCACATGCCTATAGACAAAAATGACATAATTTATAATGTTTTTGACCGTTTTTCATTCTAAGGATGTTAATCTTGATAATACTGTATTACTACTTTGTCTACTGGGTAAATTTGATCTTTAAAGCCAGAAACATTCACTGAATACGGTAAAGTCCCGTTTCACTTTCTTTAAGTAAATGTTAAAACCTTAGAACACAAAGGCTTCGAAAACATGCATCACCCTCGAGTCTGTTTTCTGTTGAAAGGAACTTTTACTTTTTCATGATGACAAAATGCTATATTGTGTTATTCTTATAACTAGGGCTGTAAACGATTAATCGCGATTAATCGAATCCAAAATAAAAGTTTGTGTTTCCATAATATGTGTGTGTATTGTGTATAATTATTTTGTATACATAAATAAACACACATGCATGTATATATGTGATAAATCTTTGCATGCATATATATTTTTATATGATTTATATTATATATAAATAACAATTTTTTCTTAAACGTATACATGCATGTGTGTGTATTTATATATACAAAATAATTATACACAATGCACACACATATATTATGGAAACACAAACTTTTATTTTGGATTCGATTAATGGCGATTAATCGTTTACAGCCCTACTTATAACCACTTGTGATGATGTCCGTATGCCCCCCTTTTTCTTACTGTTAATATCTGTATCCTTTCAGTTGCAGTACACTAAACACAGAATAGCCTATGCATGAAGTCACCGTTTTCAGAGGTTCACATTTTTGTAGTTTACACAGAGATAAGGATGTCGGTTTCAAAAACTTGCACTTTGAAAACCTGTTTTCAAAAGTTTGTTTTCAAGCCACCAAAACGCTGTTGTCATGTAAATGAACGGTCAAAATGCATAAAAAGTTTTCCGTTTTTAAATGGGCCCTAAAAGTCAATGATAACTAAACAAACTGAACCTAATGAACCTTAAAACTTGCTATAGTTATTGCTGTGCAATTTAATTCCAACAGCCTCTGGCTTTTCACAAATCATTTCTTTTGCGATACAGTGCATTATGTAATGTTTTGACAGATACCAACTTGGACAGTTTGTGTGACATGCCTTCATTCTACAAGGCAAATCAAAACAATCCCGACTACATTAGATAAACAGTGATAAACATGGTTTGAGCACAATGTGTTTTGAGTAGTCAATGACTTACATATCATGTATTCATTTGAATATATTTCAGCATTTGATTTTGCTTATTTTCATCTCAGGAACAATTGTGCCGCTCTCACTTATTACATATTTTCTTATATGCTTTATGCATTTTCGAATTTACTGTATTATTTGTGGTATTGTGATGATGGTGTGGCTGCACACCAGTTCCACACTTGGGATCAATAACGTGTCTGTCATTCGTCCGGTCAGCATGAGTTTCCATCGCTTTCAGTTCTTTACAACTTAAAACCATGTATAGGAATGTTATTTTGTTGAGGAGATCCTCTGCTGTGCTAGTAACATAATGGAGCACAATTATCTGAGGAAGAAAAGCACAGTGGCACTGACAAATGTAGCTTTTCCCATGCATGAAACATTATGCTCCTCCATCAGGGGCTAAATAACCCCTTGTTTATCTGCCTGAGGAAAAGAATAGATTTCCAGGAAACTCTCGTGGTATATGGCACATGGTATATGTTCCATGAAATCTGGGCTGAAGAGCTCCTGACATATTTTGTGAATTTCAATTAGTTGTGGTTGTTGTGAAGCCAGGCATTTGTACCTTGGTTGGCACTGCTCAAATAGGCGCTGAAGATCTGTTTAAAGAGACCTTTCATCAAGTACGATCCACAAAGGCTTTTTAGTTGTTAGATAATTCAATATGAACTTGTCCACAAATATATTTAAATCATAGCCATCGTAATGTACCATTTATCAACCTCGCTTTTGTTTGTACTACACCTTTTGAACCTTTTAAATTGAAAGCGATGGAAACTCATGCTGACCGGTCGAATGACAGACACATTTATGATCCCATGTGTGGAACTGGTGTGCAGCCACAGCATCATTAAATACCACAAATAATACAGTAAATTATAAAATACATAAAATGACAAGTGATAGCCAGTGTTGGGGGAAATGCATTACAAGTAACTTGAGTTACGTAATCAGATTACTTTTTCAAGTAACTAGTAAAGTAACGCATTACTTTTAACATTTACAACCAAATATCTGTTACTTTTTCAAATACGTAACGCAAGTTACTTTGTTTTCCCATTTATTGACTGACAGCTCTCCTGTCCTCATGTTGAGACAAATCAAAGTGCAGAGGCGTTGTGTGTGTGTGTGTGTGAACATGATGTTTATTGTAGTTCTAGAGTGAATGTGAGCATTTACTCATCTCACTTGCACAAAAAAATATTCAATATTCCTCAAAATGTATAAAATCAATGAAATGCAGAATATATTCAAACCTCCAAAAACTAAATATGGTAAATAAAACATAAATTTTTTATTTAACTTTATTGACCAATGTACTTGCTTCTGACCTTCGATGATTCAGTTATATAAGCAAAAATTACTACAGATAGATAGAAAGGTTTGCTGGTTTGCTTTCCTCTACTGTACACATGTCATTTAGCCTGAGGATTATTATTTCACTTTTGGTGTGAAAGGCTCTTTACATTTGCCCAAAAATATAACTTTTGTGTTATAAAAAAAACAAGTCCAGCCCAGGTGGGAAAAAAAGTTACGCAAAAGTAACGTAACGCATTACTTTTCTAAAAAAGTAACTAAGTAATGCAATTAGTTACTTTTTAAGGGAGTAACGCAATATTGTAATGCATTACTTTTAAAAGTAACTTTCCCCAACACTGGTGATAGCACCACAATTGTTCACAAGACAATAAGCAAAATGTTTTTTTTTAAATCAAATACTGAAATATATTCAAATGAATACATGATCTGTAGTCAGTCATTGACTACTTAAAACACATTGTGCTCAAACCATGTTTATCACTGTTTATCTTAATGTAGTCGGGATTGTTTTGATTTGCATTGTGTAGAATGAAGGCATGTCACACAAACTGTCCAAGTTGGTATCTGTTAAAACATTACATAATGCACTGTATCGTATCTCGCCAGAATGAGCCAGTCGTGGAGGTAGTTGAGAATGCGAACGCCATTTGTTTGTACTACACCTTTTTTCATTTAAAAATAAATGTGTACAACTTGTACAGTTATACTTTTAGGGGATTCTTTTTTTAGGGATGCAATACTGGGTTCCCTATCAGTCAGTCACATTCAACGTTACGTCAGACGTTGACGAATTGGGATCTGGCCTGAGAGCCACCGCTGCACATTCAGCTGTTCACTTCGGAGCCGAGCGGTTCTTCTGTTCCTGCTC
This sequence comes from Phoxinus phoxinus, assembly GCF_949152265.1. NCBI lineage: Eukaryota > Metazoa > Chordata > Actinopteri > Cypriniformes > Leuciscidae > Phoxinus > Phoxinus phoxinus. The sequence continues at coordinate 1,465,420 of NC_136897.1, forward strand.
TATCCAGTCACAAGAGTGAAGATGACGAGTGTCTGCGAGTTCTTCGGGAAGAGGTCTCGGCTGACGGCATTGCAGCAGTGGTCACGATCTCCTGAGCAGTTCTCACAGTTTATACAGCCCTAAAAGAGTTTTCTGCACACTGCACTATTTCCTGCCAGCTGTGCTGCGGACATTTCCCCTAAGCTAATTTTCCTGAAAGAGCAAACACAATAACCCACGTGTTTCTGGATGTGGTCGTTACCTACCAGCCAACATTTGTATGTGGGGCCGATATGGGTATGAAATGGTTTGAAAAATTGGCCCCATATAGCATTTTCTGCGGGTTACATAATGGCCCCATATTAATTGCCCAGATGAATTTAATCTAGGATTGAACTACGTACTAGGTGGGACCCAAGTGGGCAACATGCGCAAAACCCATCTCGGTCCCAGCTAAGCTGCCGACGGCTGACAGTCACGATCGGTATCGATTGGTATCTCGGGGCGGCCCGCACTGGTTCTCAGCGCTCCGCCCTATTGCCATTCATTCCGGAAGAGCAGTTTCCTCTATCTCTATCTCTCAAGATGGCGTGGATGGCGGTGTGCGACACTATGCCTTGCCACCCGGGTCCCCCTCTCCCATCGCCAGTGGGCAGCAGCGTACGGTTCAAGGGCGCTATGCCTTCTCACGCACCCCCTGCCTGACCGTGGAGCCAGGTAAGTGTTGTACCGCACACTCAAGCCCCACTTTGGGATGCTATGCCTTCTGAGTCGGGTCCCTGTGCCCCACTGCGGGTACATCTGTGGTCCCTCTGGTCCCGCTTCTACGGTCTCTGAGGGCCTGGCTAGTGCTTTCCAGTCCATCTCACTGGCTCATTCAGACCATCAGACTTGGCTATGAGATTCAATTCACCCGGTGTCCCTCCTGTCTTACTGGCGGAGATCGCAGTCATACTGGTGAAGGATGCGATAGAGCCAGTCCCTCCAGCCGATATGAAGTCAGAGTTTTACAGACCCTACTTCATTGTACCCAAGAAAGGCGGTGGGTTACGGACAATCTTGGACCTGCAAGTTTTGAACCAGGCCCTTCACAAGCTCTAGTTCAAGATGCTAATGTAGAAACGCATCTTCGAAAGCATCTGTCTTTGAGATTGGTTTGCAGCTATCAACCTAAAGGATGCGTACTTTCATGTCTCGATTCTCCCTCGACACAGACCGGTCCTGTGCTTTGCGTTCGAGGGGCTAGCATATCAGTACAAAGTCCTCCCTTTCGGGCTGTCCCTGTCACCTGGTGTCTTCACGAAAGTCGTAGAGGCAGCTCTTGTTCCCATGAGAGAACACGGCGTTCGGATTCTCAACTACCGTGATGACTTGCTTATTCTGGCCCGGTCACGAGAACAGTTGTGCAAACACAGGGACATGGTGCTCAGACATCTCAGCCAGCTGGGGCTTCAGGTCAACTTGGAAAAGAGCAAACTCTCCCCCGTGCAGAGGATCTCTTTCCTTGGTATGGAGTTGGACTCAGTCATCCAAACAGCACGCCTCACAGAGGAACGTGTTCGCTCACTGTTAAACTGCTTGAATTCACTCAAGAGCAGGACAGCGGCCCCACTGAAATCGTGGAAAGGTGGGGTTGGGTGAGAATGAGTGTAGGTTTCACAGAAAGGTGACCAGTGTAGGAATCGGTGTTGTGTCAGGAGCCAGGTTGAGGTTGAGTGAGGAATAAGTGATCCAAGGTATGCAGTGGAGTAACCAGCGTATGATCGATGGAGCAGTACCATGTGTAAATAAGGTCCAATTAGTTACCTTATTTGTGAGTAGCCACAGTAGACACTTTGGCTGGATGATGACATCATGGTTTTCTCCAGAGCGGCTATATATATATTAGGGCTGTCCGTTAAACGCGTTATTAACGGCGTTAACGCAAACCCATTTTAACGGTGTCAATTTTTTTAGCGTGAGATTAACGCCTAGCAAACTTTGTCGTTTTTTTTTCACATGCTTTTGCAACAACTAGTAACGTTATTAAAACTACAACACCACACCGGATCTAGCTAGACCAGAAACAAAACAACGGGCACACACTTGTTTGGGTTTGCGATGCGAACCGGCCAAAGAGTGGACGAAGAAGCACAGCGCCGAGCCGCGTCTAGGACAACTCGCATCGCACATCGGATGCGCATTTTCTCAGTTTATGGTCAGCAATAAAAACGCAGAATGGCGCCGCCGGTGTGTGTACACTCATAGAGAATAATGTGTTTGAATTTTAAATACGATGCGCGATGCGGAGCTGCGCTTCTCGTCCGGTGTGCGAACCCCTTTAACATTACGTTTTCAGTGGATGAATGATGAGCGTGAGACGCCGAAATGGATGCCAATAAGATTCTGAATGGAAAGTTTACTTTTAAAAAGTTGCCAAATGGTTCAATTGACAAGACCAAAGTGATCTGTGTGTTGTGTCATTGTGAACTGAGCTGTCATCGTCCAGTCTGAAATACCACTTGATGGTCAAGCACACACACCGCTGATGCGTTTCTACGCCCACTCGTCATCAGTAACGTCACCTCGTCAGTATTTCTTTCACCCTTTTATTGATGGACAGTGTTACATTGTGTGAGAGATTATTTGCTCCAAGTGAGAATGTTAGTGTGAAATTGAACAGTATAATGCCAATGTTGTTTTCAATAAACATTTGCACAAAGCAAGCCGATCCACTTTTCCATGTTGATAAGAGCATTAAAATGAGAAAAAATAATGGGACAAAATGAAATCAAGAGACATTTGGAATAGATAAAAATGTGCAATTAATCGCAAGTTCACTATGACATCAAATAATCAAATAATTTAATCGTTTGACAGCCCTAATATATATATATATATATATATATATATATATATATATATATATATATATATATATATATATATATATATATATATATATGAACTAAATGAATAACTAAAAAAACACACACAAATGAAACATCACTGAACTTAAGCTGGACTGTGACACTATCTTCTTCTGGAAACAAACTTGTTGCATTATTTTCCTGTCATCACTGTAAAGCTGCTTTGAAACAATATGTATTGTAGAAAGCGCTAAACAAATAAATGTGACTTGACTTTCTTGAGGTCACACAAGGCTAGCAGATTGTGGAAGTCTACAGCCTGAGGTTTTACTACCAAAGGAGTATCATCCTTAGGGAAGGTTGAGAGTAAGACATCCAACTCCTCCATTAGTGTAGAGGACTGCAAGCGTGGCAGTGTCCTCATGTCTGATCCAGGTCTCAGTCGGGCCATGAGGTGGACACCTGACTTACTGGTAATAGATGTAAGGAAGTCTGCTTTATTTACTGCTGACTGGCAATTCCAGAGACCAAGAGGAATATAAAATGATGTACTACAAGACATAGGGAATGCGTGCAGTTTGTTAGGATTGTGCCTCCAGTGTTTGACGCACGGTTTACGAGTGTTAGTGATAGAAGGGGTTTGGATGCACATAGTGAAGACATGTCAGACACAGAATGTGAACAAACTGTTGAAGAGATGATGAATAAAGAGACGTGTCCTGGCTCGGTGAACTCGCACAGGTGCAATCGCTGGTCTTCACACTCTTTGGTCTTCACATGATAAGGGCTTCACATTAGGGCTGTCGTGATATATAAACCAATTATGTTCCTGCCTGATACATTACTGAATTCAACATAACCTTCCTTGCTATTTAACAAAACAAAAGGACTCCTCTAGCACACCTTAAAAGCTTAACCCACACCACACCACACGGAAACAAACACAACTTTAGCATGTTAACACCAACAAAACAAGCATTTCCTATCAATGACAACTGCACTAAAAATAAATGAGACAAGAAACAGATACACTTAAGGGCCGTTCACACCAAGGATGATAACTGTAAAGATAACGATAAAGATAACTATATATGCGTCCTCACCAACGACCGATAACGGTCTTTTTAAGCACGCGATGTCATCTGTCATTTCAAATGCGCGAGACCTTTAAATTAGAATGGATTCTGATTGGCTGTTAGTGTTTTATTGTTCGACAACTGGAAAAAAATCGTTCTGAAAGTGATCCCAACGATATCGTTCCTCATATCTTTATTGTTATAGTTGTGGTGTGAACTCTGTGATTCGTTAATATGGAGAACGATTTTTAGAATTATATCTTTATTGTTATCTTAATAGTTTACATTTATGCATTTGGCAGACGCTTTTATCCAAAGCGAATTACATTCAAGTCAAGTCAAGAATATTTGTATAGTGCTTTTTTACAGATTGTATCAAAGCAGCTTCACAGTATTAAATTAAAATAATAATAGAACGTCCATGTTTGGTAATGCTAATCAATAGTATTATTCATTGATTAATTAAATTTAATATCCCCAACTGAGCAAGCCAAAGGCAACAGTGGCAAGGAAACGAAAAACTTCATCAGGTGACCCAATGGAGAAAAAAAAAAAACTTGGGAGAACCCAGACTCAGTCAGGTTCTCCTCTGTCGATTATCCTATACATTTATACATAGGTATGTGCAATCCCCTGGGATCAAACCCACAACCTTGCGTTGTTAACACAATGCTCTTTCCACTGAGCTACAGGAAAGCTTGTTATTGTTCTTGGTGTGAACGGCCCTTTCAACTTATTCTAATAACCCTAACCTAGTTGACATGTACTGTAGTTGCAAAGTTGGTAATATCTAAAGTCTAAACTAATCGAAATAGAGTAACCAATTTATCTTTTTTTTTTTTTTACATCCTCTGCATTTCACCTCCGTTCTAGCTTGTGTACTAATCTTCCTTTGTACTATGAATATTGCCGGTTCATATGCCAAATTACTTTCTTGTGTATACTAAATTAATGAACTGAAATGTAAGCTAAACTGAAAGACTGTAAAGTTCTATCATTGGACAAGAAAAAAATCTACACACAATACAAGATAACACTATACTTCTGTCTCATATACCTCAGCAGAACAAAACTGCTTGTCTTTGGTTGAAGTGGTGGTGGTAATGATTAGGGGTGTAAATCGGGGCCTTCATGACGATTCGATACGATACCGATTTCTTAAGCCAACGATTCGATTATTTTCGATACTTCAGAATTCCCCGCGATACGATTCGATTCGATTCGATACGATTCAATGCTCGATATTTTTACATGATGATATCTATTAAGTTTCAAAATAAACCAACAAAAATAAATCATTTAATTAGCCTTTTATTGAGAATACAGAAACAGTATTCTATCTATTCACATAATAATGTGTATGTTACACTATAGCATTTTTGCTCAATGCACTGCAAATGAACAGAAAATAGAACAGAGATTCGACGTGTTGCTGCAGTATCTTATCTCACACTGACAGGGGACATTCTAAAACGACCAAACTCAGTACACATCATATTAATAAACCATATTATGTATAAAAAATCAGATGAGCCCAGAATATCAACGCGACGCGTTAAGCGTTTTCTTATAGTGGTTTTCTATGGTAAGAACATGCTTAACGCGTGATTAAACGCGTCGCGTTGATATTCTGGGCTCATCTGATTTTTTTATACATAATATGGTTTATTAATATGATGTGTACTGAGTTTGGTCCTTTAATATCACTGTCTTCGTACAGTAAGCCACGTTAAGCGTTTTTCACGTTAAGCGTTTTAGAATGTCCCACTGACAGTCTTTCTCTTTACAAACGGCAACATCTCTTACCAGTGCTCCATCTATTTTCCTGAAGCCAATATACTTCCACACCCTTGACTTGACGCCGACTGGAGTGTGTAACGTTTCACTTTCATTGCCAGCTCGCTCTGACGGTTCCATCGCTCTTGGAAGTCAGACTCAACAGTGTGTGAACTGTGAACATAAACGTAATGCGCGCGGCGCGTGAAGCAGTGTGACGTAGAAGACAATAATGAGGATATCGCCACCCGCAGCTTAGGAGTAGGTTGCACGCATATGTCGGAGTGGATGCTGAAAAATGACAGGCGGCAAAATAAGCACATTAATCGATATTCTTGCGGACGCAACGATGCATCGAATCGCCGGCTGTATAATCGATGTATCGATACGAATCGATTGATATTTACACCCCTAGTAATGATCTTGTTCTATTTCTCCATCATGCTTCAACATCTCAACAACGGTTGTTCAGAGAAAAAGAGCTATTTCTGGCCGGTACATCGACTGAGGGTTAAATGCATTTTTCTCTCCACAGAAATAAGGGTCTAACAATACTTGTACGTTACTTACAACTGTTGTTGCAGCATTTTCTTCTTTGAAAAGGAAATGTGTTTGCTATAAATAAATATTTTGATTGTTTATCCAGTGGATTGTTCATTTTGTTGCATAGAAACATTCTGTTACATTCATCTTCTAGTGGAAGGATGGCACTTAATTAATAAAAAAATGCTTAAAATAATGTTTTAATGAACATTTGTATCCTTAATATTTTTATGTAGCAAATGTTTTATACAAAACAAGACACAAACACTATGTCACACTGTCTGAGGGTATTCATTCAGAAGTAGTTGTGCACAGGCGTTTTATAAAACGGGTCCTTAATGCTGATTGGTCAGTAGTCAATTCACCAAACAGATCTGTGTATCAAAACAGTTGCTATGGCAACTGAAGCTTCTAATGGCTGCCGCAGAGATTTGATGACTTCACCAATCAGCGATTGACTTTTATTTAGAAAGCGGGACTTATTCCACCCTATTGTGCACCCTTATACTGTTCCATGTATTATGTTTTAGTTTTTTGAGGCCACACCATTCCCCATGTCAAAGTCCATCTCATGCGGGAGATATATTGATGTGTGCATGCATTGTGGAAGCCTGCAGTGCAGAGTTAATATTATTTGAAAATAACTTTGGCTTTAATATTTGTATTGGGTGGTAACTGTTTTATGAAAAAGCAATAAGGTACTTGAGGAATGCTGTTTGTATTGTGAATATAGTCATGGCTGAAGGAGTTTCAGGCACAATCAGACCTTATTGGTTTTTTTAACAGACACAATCAACCAATTCTCAAACTTATTGAATTTGTACCATAAAAAAACACCTATAAAACATTTGCAACCAGTTCTGCAATGACACACCAACACGAGAACTGCGAGTTGGTAAGTAGCCTAGCTGAAGGTGGGTATGCAGGTAAGTATTAAAACTGACTTCAGCAAACTTGAAAAACATAGGCTTGAAGCGATCGGTACACTGAAATCCACTGGACAGTATTTCAAATATTTAAATCAACTCCATAACTGTCTTTTCAAATAAACAGGGAACATAAACTTTACGCTTGAACTTCCATAAACAGAAATGCAAGCAAGTATTTCCAGGCCATACACACAGATAACTTTCACATCCAACTCAGAACATCCCAAAAGCAGGTTAACAGGCTATTCAGATACTCACAGGTCATAAAGAGTCACTTATCTTGCCAATCGTGGATAGACAACAGAGTAAACATGCCGGTCAATTCTACCCACAGAAGCATCTCTTACCTTGAACATATGAGTAGATCATGAGTAGATCATGGATAAACTGGTAGTAGACACAGGTAAGTACAGTTCCTTTGAAGCAGAGTGAATGGCGTATCCTATAATGATACAACAATGCCAGCCGCTGCCTGAGGCTCCTAATGCCGCCATTTTAGATTGCGTTCCACTTCGTGAAGTGGACGAGGGAAGTTTATATGGACAGACCCTCGTTCCCTCGATTTTGACCGAGGAAGCGAGTCTACTTCATATGTACACTTCAGGCAGCTCCATATACCACAATGCAACACGATTGTGACGTCAACACATATTGCGTTTAACTCACCCCACCACAAACAACTCTATGATATATAAATTATTTAAAAATGTTTTTTTAAACAACTCAAACACATCTATATACATATAGAATGCTGCATTCGTAAGGGGAATTTTTTTAATAATAAATCAACCCCATAATGGATTCCAAGTGATCAAGGGCTTCGCACGTTCCAATTCAGCCGATTGCAGTTTCCGCCAGTAGTGGGCACTCATGCAACGTAAGCAATGACGTACATCTGAGTGAACGAGACGGAGGGAAGTTAGCGAGTGAAGGGCATGACGATTTTGGATGGGAACGCAGCCTGAGAGCAAGTGTGGGGTCTAAACCAGGTGCTGATGAGCTGCAGGTGAACATGATTAGGGTCATTATTATATTCATATATGAATGAATGAATGAAATGAATGATTAGGGTGATTAGCTGTCTGAAGTCACCCCATTTACCCTCACTCACCATTCCCTACATTACTCCACTAATATAGTTCCCTAAGCAGTGAACGAAAACAAGTGTGAGTGAATTCGGACACTGAATGCGTCGGAAGGGATGCTGTTTTTTAATAGTTTGTACTTGCTGTTTTAATAATAATTAGAAACTTAGTAAATTAGCAGCTCCAGTAGTAATGAAAAGATTTATCTCGAACTCTGTCATGAAAACTATGTATAAACCTTAATAACAATTTAAAACTCAATTAAAAAGGAATTTATACATGTATTACGCTGTAGCCACATTGGACCAGCGGTTTGGGAAATTGGAAATTTATTCGGCACACAATCCTCACAGTGCATTATGGGTATTCTCTAGCCGATGAGCGTACATCAGTTGTACATTTATTATTGCAGTGCATTGTGCGATTGAATGAGTACCCAGAAAAGTACCCAGAAAAGTATTAATTTAGCTTTTTAAAAAATTATTTCCCTCATGTTATACTTGAATATTTCAGTATCTCTATGTCAGAGTGCGGCTTGTAATCTCCAAGTTGAGGCATTAGCATTGTCAGAGCCACCAATGATTGTGTCAAAGTCAAGGAGAACAAGCTCAGTCACAGAACCTGTCTGAAAGGAAGGGAGATCTCCCACTGTACGAGGCACTGAAGTGTCAATAGATTTTTTTTGGTCCCTTTGATTGTAGATAATTACCTCAGTGATTTGAGTGTGGGCAGCAGGGGCCGGCTGAAGGGCCATTACCGCCCGCTGCCTTTCACCGTTCCCTGGGAGAGAACAAAGAAACCATGACCACAGTCAACCCAAGCCCAGTGTAAGGATGAGTGATGTGAAATCATTTTCCCTCATCACCTGCCGGGAGGTCTAAGATGATGGGCAATGGGAGCCTGATTGGACCTTCAATAGCATTATACTGGACAGCAGAATCATGTCTATGCTTAGTCTCAGACTCAGCTCATAAATAACGATATGCACCTGTCAAAGATTATGGGCTCTATCGTACACCCGGTGCAACTGTACGACGCGAGTGTGTTCTGCTAGTTTCAGCCTGACGCAGTTTTCATTTTCACGTCCTGCGCCGCGTTGTTTAAATTGCAAATGCATTTGCGCCCATATGTGCGCCCATGAGCTGCTGGCCTGAGAACGTCCTTAAAAATAATGGGAGATGAGACTCTGATTGTTTTTTTAGCACGTTACGCCCAAAACACACCCATTACTCATTGAGAGAATATGGACAACCATTTTAGATCATGCTCCGGGAGCGCCGATAATTTTTTCCCCGTCGTTAAACTAGCAAAAGTGGATTTGGACACACACTAAGTACACTTGCACTGTGTGCTTTAGACCATGCGCTTAGATCAAGTTACAGGAAGTGGTGTAGCGCAAATCCAGGAATTAATGTTCAGAAGTGAAGGGAACTTCATGTAGTAGCTGCATGGGGACCCTGTTAATCAGAACACAGTTCATGGAGGATTGAGAATCACTGCATTAAACTAAAGTCACCCAAAAATGAAAATTCTGTCAATTTACTCTTGTTCTAATATAGTAAATCAGTAAATGTTCTGCAGTTTGTGAAATGTTGTAGAAATATTATATAGTTCCCCAACAGTTTTTCCCTTACATAATATTACATCACCAGTCTTTTGTGTTTCAGAAACATACAAGACATGCTAGCGGCAAAGAACCTTTAAAAGACAACAAGTAGCATTCACTCTTTAGCATTTAGTGCCTTTTATGGTATACAGAGTCCAAGTCTAAAGAATTCAGTCACAATACTTCTCAAAATCAAGGAATGCCTGTGGCGAGACTGGGAGAAGGATTACTCATTGGAAATAATACAGTTGAAATATTTAGACCTTTATATTATGATCTATAAAAATAAGGGATGTCAATAGATTAATTTGTTTCAATTACAATTAAAGTAATAATTGAGTGTATCAAGTAATCAATCACAATCAATTACTTCCATGTCATTAGCAGAGTAATTTTTTTAGAAATTTTTATTTTTAAGAGTAGATTTAAATGTGGGTACTTTTACTCGAATACATTTCTAGTGAAAAAATACTTAATTACGCTGGGCGACGTTCCTCTCATTACTTTAATGCAATACATGTTTAAAAATGGATAGTTTATTCAAAGCGTACTTATCTGACAGTTACCAATTTGTAGCTGTAAATGAAGAGATGTCATATCGATCGCAAATTCAGTATGGAGTACCACAAGGCTCAGTACTAGGCCCGTTGCTTTTCATCCTGTACATACTTGAGAGATATCATTAGGAAGAATGGCGTTAGTTTCTGTTGTTATGCTGATGATACTCAGCTCTATATTTCTTTGCGGCCAGACGAAACTTACAAATGCACAACATGAACATGTTTTTTTTTTAAATGGGGCTAATCTTTAAAATTTTCTTGTAAAATGGGTCATAACAGGCAGAAGATCAGGACAGGCAGCAAACAGCAATGGGAATAATCCAGGCAAACAAACAGGTTTCTTCCCCGATTGCTGCAACTTCCATTTTTATTACTGATATTTTGGACCAATTTTCCAGGAAGTGATGATTCGAATAGGATGGAAATAGTGCTCATGCGTTATTTTGCGCACATGTTAAATTTGCTTTAGATGGAAACATATAAATTGAGGATACATCTAGAAAGCTTAAATCTGAAAGCTTTTTGCTACATCCAGTGGGCAACATAGACCATGTATCATTCAAAAACGCATCCCTCTGGGCAAACACCCATTAAATCAATTCTGAAATCCAGAACCGGAAAGGGAAAGTGAATGTGCCCGTAATAATACACAAATTAATTCAGAAACACATTGTCAGATCATGTTCTGTTTCTATGGACTTGAACTGGCCGTATATGACACCATTTTCAACTAAAAACTGACAACTTTTTATGTGTTTTGGGCATTAATTTACACTCTAAAAAATGCTGGGTTGTTTCAACCCAATTTTGGGTAAAATATGGACAAACCCAAATGTTGGGTTAAAAATGTAATGTAAAAATTTAACCCAACGGCTGGGTTTGTCCATATTTTACCCAAAATTGGGTTGAAACAACCCAGCATTTTTTAGAGTGTACACGACAACGCTGTTTTGGGTCCTGAAAACTGAAACATTTGAAAATGGGTTTAAAAGTGCACGTTTTTAAAATTATACCGTTATCGTCTCTATATAAACTATTAAAACGTAAATTTGTGAAAACAGTGACATCCTTATGCATTGCTTTGGCTCGAGGTCATGGTGCAAAGGACCCTACACTCTAAAAAATGCTGGGTTGTTTCAACCCAAATTTGGGTCAAATATGGACAAACCCAGCAGTTGGGTTAAATGTTTTAATTAAAAATGTTAACCCAACGGTTGGGTTAGTCCCTATTTGACCCAGATTTGGGTTAAAACAACCCAGCATTTTTTAGAGTGTAGGTTGAAATTACTCCGAACCATCCCTTTAAATTAATCAAATTTATTGTCAAACTCTATCAATTTATTTATTACTTTATTAGAGTATATTTTATCCAGTAGATGTGCGATTGAATGGTAAAGACTGACCAGCACACTATTCAGAAGAAAGAAAGTCATATGGGTTTGGAATGAAGTGAGGGTGTGTGATTAAATAGTTTTTTGTTTTTACATTTTTAGGTTAATTAATCCTTTAATAACTCCCAGTCCTCTTTCAGCTACAGTGGTTCTGAGAAGCATGACATTTCTGATAAACTAGTTTCTGGTGCAAGATTAAATGTCATTTGTGTTTGTTAGCCTCATGTGACATCTCGCTGTGTGTGCATTGGATAGATGATGTAAGATCTAAAGAGCCATTTGTCCCGCACACAGTCTTCGTTTTCCTCCCCCACTCTTTTAGACATGCTAAGTTGCTCTGCCTCCAGGCAGCCTGTGTCTGGTAGCACTTAATATCCTCTCAGCAAAGAGCCCGATCTCAGCCCATTTTCACTGAGGTTGACACAAGCTCTTGAATGGCTCTTGTGGCACATGGAATTTGAAAATTCATTGGAAGATTATTGGGGGGAAAACAAAAAAGGCAGCTGCTTTTGGCAGGCACGAATTCAATGTCATCCATAGCTCAGTCTCCCGGCCACAGTAGACCAATGAGAGACGAGCGCTCTCAAGCTGAAAACACAACAATGAGAGGCTTTAGATTGACAGGGCTGATTACAATCAGAGGAGGGTGGGGGGGATGAGCCCATCTTTGTTTGCAGTCTACATCTGCAGAGCCCAGATAATTTGTGACCAGTATGGAGTACAATTATGCCGTATTCACTAGGTCAGGATCGTACACACTAGCTAATTTTGTGCCGGTAAAGCATCTTTACCAGAAAAAGGCAGCATACTACAGTACCAGATACTGGCGATGGATTCTTTACGTTTCATATTCTCATATGTGTACTATTCATCGTTTGAGACGCTTCTGCAAGGGAATTAAACCAAATCAGACGTTGACTCAAGCATATGTGTTTGAAGGCATTTATAGACTAACTGTCCTTCACATGTAAATCAGGCATTTCTATCAGATCTACATCCAGTTACAAAATAGAATATGAATGACCACAGTGTAAATGCAATCAGCTAAAAAACATAACCCTGAAATATTATGTTTAATATATTAATATTATGTTTAAATTGGCCACAAATTAGGAATTGCAGATTTATTTTTTTACGTTTTGCCTAACTTTTACAAGAAATTGTAAATGCAATCAGCTTAAAAAAAAAAAATTAAACAAAATGCATGCTAATGTTATGTGTAAAGACAATTACAGATTTATTTTTCTTTTGGCCCAAGTTTTATGTAACTTTCACAAGACATTGAGTAAAGCACACACGTCTAAAGAGTAAAATATGTCCTCACCTTTAATCACAAGTGTAGTCTGTCATCACTGCTGCTTTCACATATTATCCTGAGACGTGACATTTGACTTTAAGTCCCAAACAAACATAGCATTCCTTGATTAACCTGGCAGCTCAAAACCGCTTGTTGACTCGAAGCAGAGCGCAGTCTGGACTACAGAACATGATTATGTCATATCTAAAATAAAGTGTTTGTGTAGATTGTTGACAATACAGTGGAATCTCAACACTTAAAACTTAAATCAACCATGCATTCTGGGGTGAGGTGGGGTCTTTTGAAGCACTTTAGCACATTTATTTATCAACCACCCACAATACTGCTTTACCAGGATCTGCTAGCACTGAGATTGTGCCATGCTTTCAATAACACTGTGTCCTAAACTGACGTATCAGATTACAAGTGATTTGTCTGTCCACACCAGAACAAACGACACGACTACAAAACATGACAAATCGATCAAATATCACAGCGAATCAGAAGAGCTTGTGGGTGGAGTCTCTCTGCAAGCGCTCTGCACTCACAACCAAATCAATCAAGAATCACAGCCAATCAAAAGAGCGTGTGGGTGGAGTCTCTCTGCAAGTGCATTGAACTCACAACCAAATCAATCAAGAATCACAGCCAATCAGAAGAGCGTGTGGGCGGAGTCTCTCTGTAAGTGCACTGCACTCACAACCAAATTAATCAAGAATCACAGCCAATCAGAAGAGCGTGTGGGCGGAGTCTCTCTGCAAGCGCATTGCACTCACAACCAAATTAATCAAGAATCACAGCCAATCAGAAGAGCGTGTGGGAGGAGTCTCTCTGCAAGTGCACTGCACTCACAACCAAATTAATCAAGAATCACAGCCAATCAGAAGAGCGTGTGGGCGGAGTCTCTCTGCAAGTGCACTGCACTCACAACCAAATCAATAAAAAATCACAGCCAATCAGAAGAGTGTGTGGGCGGAGTCTCTCTGCAAGTGCATTGAACTCGCAAAGAAATGGATAAGTACATAAACCAATTCATAAATATTACACCTTTGTAAAATTATTAAAAATACAAACTGAGTGACTGAAACTATCTTTTTCACAGAATACACTTGTTTGTTCACAGTTTGAACATTCTCATGTCCTTTAATTTATTTTCAATATCTGAGGTGAATTATCCATTGTTGCTTTCAGTATGGCTATAAAGATCAGACAAAATTATATTTCAGTCAGGACTACTTTGAGAATTAAATATATGGACAATCTTTGGATTTGGTGAGAGGCTTAGGCTCTAGTGCACGAGCTGCCATATACAGACAGCTTGAGATACATCCCTGAGACACAAATCCCCCAAGCCTTTTAATAACCAAATGTTTCTTAGCATATGTTTACAGAAGGAGATACAATGATTACGTGCATAGAGTTTCTATACAGAATCCACTGCTCATTATGAAGATGCTAGGAGGTGAAGGGGTGGAGGTGTGTGTGTGTGTGAATGAGCTTAAATACTATAGTTGATTAGAGTCATCATCTGAGCATCCGCTGATATAGTTTAGCGGTCACTGGTCTGCCTGACCCACGCTTCAATTCCATTCGATCACTCAAGCTCTATTTAAACTTGTATTAGACACCCAAATAAACATGAAATAAAGCATATGATACCTGAGATTATCATAATTATACTTTGTATAATTAATTATACAATATTATATCTAATATTAGGGCCGGGCGATATGACTAAAACATGATCTGGAAATTGTTTTTCACTCTAAAAAATGCTAAGTTGTTTCAACCCAATTTTGGGTAAAATATGGACAAACCCATATGTTGGGTTACATTTTTACATTTTTAACCCAACGTTTGGGTTTGTCTATATTTTACCCAAAATTGGGTTGAAACAACCCAGCATTTTTTAGAGTGAATGTTGATCAATATCGATATTTATCATGATATATAATTTGATAATGCTGACAGCTTAAATGCACAGTAAAATTGAATTTAATTATATATGTTAATTTTATGATTTTATTAATGATTTTATAATAATTTTATTATAACATATTAAATATTGTTACACCTCTAGCATATGCATTCTTTATTGTGTCTTCATCTGCTTTGAGTCCAGTAGCATCTGTTAAAAAATTCATAGTTAATCAATTTGAATTTTAACGAACAGTAGTCTGCCATTTCGATATGAACTGCTTCCACATTTCTTCCTCGATCATAATCCATAGGTCTCTTTCCCAAGCCACTTTAAGCCCACTAAAGTCAGGGGCATTGCCGTCTCTATATAGTATATAGTCATACTGTATTGTCACGGGTATGGTGCGGATGAAGACAGGCTGAGGCCCAAAGTTCCTAATTCAAACTTTTACTATAATAAAACTTAAACAAAACTGGTACAGGCAAGGGTAACACTCTCCATACACAATAACATATACAAACAAACACATTGACCGACCACTGAAAGAAGAAAGACAGGAACTTAAATACACAGAGGATGACGAGGGTACAACAGGTGATGACAATGAAAGATGATTAACTGATTAACTAGACAGGTGATGAAAATGAACTAATGAAAATGACGACAGAGATGAAGAAAAAACACTGAATGAGAAAAACAACCTAAAAGTCCATAGAAACAACAGAAACACATTAACAATGTGACAGAACCCCCCCCTCCCCCCAGGCGCGTCCTCGCGCCGTAAAACATCCAAAGGGGTGGGAGGGTGGGCGCCCTGGAGGCTGATGAACAGGTGGCCGATCTGGAGCAGGAAGCCTCCAGGGCGGAGCAGGACGTGCAGGTGGCCAGGGCGGAGCAGGATGAGGGCGTGGCCATGGCGGAGCAGACGGACCCTCAGGCGTCCATGGTGGTGAGGACCCTTCGAGTGGCCACGGCGGAGACGACCCCTCGGGCGGCCACGGTGGTGAGGACCCTTCGGGCGGCCATGGCGGTGAGGACCCTTCGGGCGGCCATGGCGGTGAGGACCCTTCGGGCGGCCATGACGGTGAGGACCCTTCGGGCGGCCATGGCGGTGAGGACCCTTCGGGCGGCCATGACGGTGAGGACCCTTCGGGCGACCATGGCGGTGAGGACCCTTCGGGCGGCCATGGCGGTGAGGACCCTTCGGGCGGCCATGGCGGTGAGGACCCTTCGGGCGGCCATGGCGACCGTGTCGGCAGGGCCTCCACGATCCCCTCAGAGGACTTATTGCCCCCCCCCAAAATTTTCTTGGGGAGGTCAGCACTGGACTGGACCCGCGGCGAAGAGGACTCTGAGCTGACCGGGGCCAGCGGCGAAGGCGGTCCTGGGCTGGACGGGATCAGCGGCGAAGGCTCTGGGCTGAACGGGACCAGTGGCGAAGGCCCTGGGCTGGACGGGACCAGCGGTGCAGGAAGCTCTAGGCTGGACGGGACCAGCGGTGCAGGAAGCTCTGGGCTGGACGGGACCAGTGGTGCAGGAAGCTCTGGGCTGGACGGGACCAGCGGTGCAGGAAGCTCTGGGCTGGACGGGACCAGCGGTGCAGGAAGCTCTGGGCTGGACGGGACCAGCGGTGCAGGAAGCTCTGGGCTGGACGGGACCAGCGGTGCAGGAAGCTCTGGGCTGGACGGGACCAGCGGTGCAGGAAGCTCTGGGCTGGACGGGACCAGCGGTGCAGGAAGCTCTGGGCTGGACGGGACCAGCGGTGCAGGAAGCTCTGGGCTGGACGGGACCAGCGGTGCAGGAAGCTCTGGGCTGGACGGGACCAGCGGTGCAGGAAGCTCTGGGCTGGACGGGACCAGCGGTGCAGGAGGCTTGGAGCTGGACGTCAACCGTCCAGGGTCGGAGAGGGACCAAAGCGGAGAATGGTGTCGGGGTCCATCTCGACCACCGCCTCTACTGCGGCCTCCACGGGTCCCGCGAAATCTGGCCAGACGGGTTCCCTCATACGACCCTCCATGGGCAAAGGCTGGGAGATCTTGGCTCTCCTTGGCCAGGACGATAATTTTTACCCAATCGTCCATTTTAGGGGGGTCGGTCAATCTGTCACGGGTATGGTGCGGATGAAGACAGGCTGAGGCCCAAAGTTCCTAATTCAAACTTTTACTATAATAAAACTTAAACAAAACTGGTACAGGCAAGGGTAACACTCTCCATACACAATAACATATACAAACAAACACATTGACCGACCACTGAAAGAAGAAAGACAGGAACTTAAATACACAGAGGATGACGAGGGTACAACAGGTGATGACAATGAAAGATGATTAACTGATTAACTAGACAGGTGATGAAAATGAACTAATGAAAATGACGACAGAGATGAAGAAAAAACACTGAATGAGAAAAACAACCTAAAAGTCCATAGAAACAACAGAAACACATTAACAATGTGACATGTATATGGCATCTATATATATATGGGCATGGCGTCTCTCTAATAAAGGCAATTTCCAAAACCCACAGACAGACATAAACAACCATTACTTGTGGAAATGAAAAAGTAAAGTATATCTAGTCTTTGGAGTTTGGTGTGTTGGTTAACAGGGGTTTGGCCGCAGTATTGCATTAAATCTGATAATGTTTTGCAACTTATCAAAACTTGATCAAAGAAATATCAAATGCATTTCCATTTAGCAGACACATTTATCCAAAGTGACTTAAACATGAGGAATACAACAAGCGAATCATCATAAAGAGGCAATGCACACAAGAAGTGCTGGTAATACAAAGTTTCAGACATGGTTACAAGCAAGAATAGAGAGAGATTAAGGAATAGTGAAAGCATATAAGGGAAGATTTTCTGTTTTTTATCTGACGGAAGAGACGAGTTTTCAGTTGTTTCTTGAATATAGTCAGGGATAAATGCAGAGAAAGGGTCTACAAATGTACAAGTGGCATAAGACTATAGTTACTTTAGCCCTCATAATATGAGTTGAATTATTTATGACCTGTTTACAAAGATCACTAAGAAAATAGTGAATTTATGCACAGCTACCCACTACTGCAACGACTATTTTCTCCTAATAGCAACTAAAACTTTTTTTTGAATGAACTATTCTTTTAATAATGATTTATTCTCATAAACGTTTATCTCTATATAGACATTTTCTTATTGAAGTGGAAATAAATGAGCGCTGACATGAGAATGAATGCACTGGAAGATGTTTTACTACAAACAATCCTGCTTTATCTAAAAATAAACAGCATGGGTTCCCAGGATGATTGTAAACTTTTTTTGTGTGTGTGGAAAAGAGGGATGCCCAATTTTTTTGCTCTTTTTTCCCCCTTTTCCTATTTCTTTTTCAGAAAACCTTCAAAGCCGAAGTTGTTCAAAGGGCCGGGGGTTTGGGAGGAGGACCAGACAGGGCTGTTTTTAATTCATCCTTCTTAATTAACAGTCTGGGCAGCAGCTCCCAAACACTGAGGCTTGACTCACTGTTTTCTCTTATTTTCCCCAAACAGAGCAAGGGTTCAGCATGAGAACGAGTGCTGGGAAGAGAGGGTGTTTAACACACTTCCTGAAGCATCTCTGCCACCTTCATTCAGATCCTCTTTTCAACATTTTGCTGGAAGAATCCAAACATACTGTAGTTGTTTCGATTTTGAAGTTTGCTTAAAGTTCTTTTAAGAGAGAATATCAAGTGTGTTTATGATATGTTATGGTGTATTCAAACTTGTAGCTCAGTTCTCTTAATTGGTTCTTTTGGTCTACAAAAAATAAAGAAATGCATTTCACTTTTATTGGCAAGTTTTGTTTTATTTATTTATTTATCTTTAGATCTTGGTATAATTTTTCTTTTTAAGTCCAGACCAAAATAACAAAACTCCAACCTTAGTGATGCAGATTTGAAGTGACTGTTATGAAAGTGAACCAAGAACCACACCAACAATTACAGGTTTTTTTTCAAAACTTTACACACAAATCCAAGAATTGCACACACAAAATGCCTCACATCTCTTGCAAAATGAAGCACTGCATTCAACATATCACAAACATCTCAAAAGCAAACATTTGTCTTGCGTAGCAAACCTTTGCCATAATATAATATTTTTGGATATAACATATACTGTACACAGAGTTATTCAAAACCTAAAGCTATTCTTTCATGAGCTCATATGTACATTTCTGTACAAGATTGAAAGTAATTGTCAGAGAGATGTTGAAAAATTCACGGTAAACCCGAAAGCCAGACTGAAACCAAACTATTTGTATTTTCACTGTAAGCATTTGTGGTTGTGAATACAGTATTACACAGTCTGAAAAACCTTCAACTCGACCTTTGGCCTTTTATAGGCCTATTCTAAAGCCATGGTTGGTTGGTGTTCGGTAAAGCAATGAGTGTTTTCAGATGTGAGGAGTGTGTGTGAGCGTGTGTAAGGAGTGTGTGTGAGGCTCTGATGAATTACTGTGGCATTTTGACAGGTTGTGTTTGACTTCCTGTTATATTTGTGTGTTACATAGAGAATTGTGTGTTGTTGTTTTTTTTTTTGGCATTTATGGTTTTGCAGATTTGGTTTGTGGTTCTGGTGTCTGAGTGTCAGGTTAGTGTGACAAGTAAGGATTTTGTGTGTTAGCAGTTGGAAAAAAAACCCTGCAACCATGTTTTCAGCTTCCCCTTTTCCCAGATGTACCATTTTGTTTATTTCCGTTCTTGACACTGTGGCAATAATGTGTCTCGCTGCTAGTTTAATTCTGGCGTCAGACTGTAATTAGAATAAACGCAGTTCAACGTCTTCTGACGAGAGACGGTCCTGACAGGCATGACTTCACTGGTTCCCGTCTCACATGTCCCATGCTGTGGATACATCAGTGTTCTTCATCAGCTGAGCTTTCACCTGCGATCAGTGCTCAACATCTCAACATCTCACTGATTGGCAGCACTAATTACAGCGAGCCGCCAGCTCTCCATGTTCGCACCAAACCCTGTGCTCTGACCTGACATGCCTTTCCCGTTCAGAGCCTGACGGATGTGTTTAAACATTGATCCGGTCACTATTCGGAGAGAAGGTGTAATAAGGACTGTGGCCACACATTTGTGGGGATTACTTTCTGGCAAGAATTGCAAAAGCGATTTCAAGCTGAATTTTTACTGTGTGAATTTAATTTCTTTTTTAGGATATTATATTTCATGTAGTGTGTAATAGAGCTTTTTGTGAATGTAAAATGTCTGCAAAGTTTTAAAGATCACACTGTAAAGGTCTTGTCTCCTAAAAGATATAATCAATTCTGAGCTGCCTAAAAATTAGTCGTCAGCAATTTCAGTCTCACTTCCATAAATTTGCATAACGCCCATCTCTGGTCTTGATTGGCTGAGCAGCATATCTTTGCCCCGCCCACAAACACTGTAGTGTATCTGAGACTGGAAGAGTTTGGTTCATGTTGTTCATGTGGAGAAGACACTGTTTTCTGCTGACAAAGCAAATCCACTTTGATGAGATTGATACGGTAAAACCCACGCCATCATTACTGTTCGTATAACTGTGATCAAGAGCTGAGATTCAGATATGATAATGAGCGTTTGCTTTCTGACCAATCAGAGCAGAGCAGCTCTCAGAGAGGCGTCACACTGGGCTGTCAGTGACAGCATTCCCTACGGTCATAGCCCAAGCTATATGTTTCACAGGAAAACTTCCATAAACATAGTTTAATGAAGGCCTACCTGGGTCTGCTCAAGAGCCTAGGACCACAACATCAAATTAGAAGCTGTCTCTTCTAGGGAATGTGGCTAGGGAACCTGAAGGAACCCCAGCCAGTCACTATTCGGGGACGTACCACCCAAAATGCCACCAGGACGGCCTGACCTGGTGTCACTTACATAAACACTTCAGTCTGGCAACTTCCTGTCTGTCTGAAGTCAGAGCCTCTGGACACTTGTCTTTAGGAAAGGCATCCAACCCGAGGGACTGCGAAGCTGGCAGTGAACCACTCGATCCGGATCTCCGAGACTCAGCATAGTGCATACAACCCTTGCTAGCGAGGGGAGTTACTCTGCTCGATCCACGGATCTACCCAGTGCTTATGTTTCAAAGCACTGAGGAGGTCTGAGAAGGTCTAAGGACTGATCTAACTGGGAGGCCTCATGAAAGGCCTACGACCGTCTGACCAGACTCCGGAGTCTGCGTACTCATAGTAACCCTATGATAAAAGGGGGGCACATGGTCCGCCTGGTAGGCAAACCAGGCTGTAGGCAGGATAAAAGAGGTTCCGGGAGGGAACCAGTAGCAGAGAATGAACACTTTAGTCGAGCCAGGGCGCAAGCTCGCCTTCAGCAGCTGCCTGATAAGGCCAGATGAACTGATAGGAAGCAGCCACTAGCTGCCTGAACCCAGCACTGCTGGGAGACCACTCACAGGGAGGCCTGGTGAGGCCTACTACCTGATAACCACCATAAGTGGAAACTCCTTCAGGGAGGCCGGGTGAGGCCTACTACCTGGTGACTACCATGAGTGGAAACTCCTCCAGGGAGGCCTGGTGAGGCCTACTACCTGACAACCACAGCATGAGGGGACTCACCTTCAGGGAGGCCTGATGAGGCCTACTACCTGACAGCTACAATATTTGAGAGCTCACCTTCAGGGAGGCCTGCTAAGGCCAGCCAGTCCTGGGGCCCAGTCTCGGAGCGGCCTGTTTTAGCCAGCCTCTTGAAAGTCTTCCTATGAAACCTACCACGGACCAGAGAGGTCGGGGACTGAGCTACATGGTGGCCTGATATGGCCAACTGCTGCTGGGGACTCGCCTATCAGGGAGGCCTGGTCAGGCCTATTAGCTGATAGCAAGTATATTGGGAACTATACTATTTAAACATAACTATTGGGCCCACCCACAGGAGGCCTAATTAGGCTAGCTACCTGGTCGCGAACATAATGTATGTCCCACAATGTTGGGACCCACCTCCGAGGAGGCCTGTTAATGCCTTCTACCCATCAGTGAGTCTACTGCCCGAACCACAAAGGCCAACCACCTGAGGCAAGCTGGCCTAAAAAGCCCTCTTGGAGGCTGCTCGGTCAAGTAGGCCTGCTGAGGCCTACTACCTAAACATGCAGCCTTCGTTGGCAGAAAAGCTGTTTATACAGCGCCTACAGCATCCTGGTACCTAATCACATTGCCAAAGGCAGTGTACTCAGCAACAAAGCAATACCCTTTAAGCAAGGGGAGTACAGCATACGCCACTCTGCCTCAGTAGAGGCCCCAGATTGAGGGGCCTACCATCTAAACGCATCGGCGTGAAGGAGAGTGTAATAAAAAAACAGAATAAAATGAAGTTTAGAACTCTCCGCTCAACCGATCCATCGTGGTGTGAGTTAGACTGATACAGAGCTGAGAATGGAGTACTCAGAACTACCCTGAGTCGACGGGGGAGCAACAACCATCTGCCCCTGATAATTTTAACAGGGTGCCTCGACTACCAACCTGCATTACTCTTAACACTCCTGAATTCAGAGAAGGGGGCGGGCCTTTGCCGAACAATTATTATGGGAGGAGACTGTAATCTAGGGAGGAAGGAAGCCCTCACATAGTGAATGGCAAAAATGCTTCAGCAGAACGTCTCCACTATCTCTAGCGTAGCCTAGGCCAGCTACAGAGGCGGCCCAGGTGAGGGCCAGCCTGCAAGCATAGATCTACCTGAGGGCTCAGAGAAGCCACAGCCTTACGAAAAAAAAATATCGACCCGATCAGATCCGAACAGCCTACTGAAAACCCAAACAGAGCTCAAGGGGGCGATGAACTCAGGATAAAAATGTCAGACCGTCCCGTGGGCCGTAAGGAATGCCTGGGGAGTCGGGAAGAGAGGAGAGGGCTGTGATGTAATGAAGCCCTCCGGGGAGATTATCCATCAGCGATGCTGTGTGCGCTTGTGCTGGATAACCTCCCTCAGATCCCTGTTCTTGCGGGAGTCATGCCTCTTCTGCGCCCTGCTCCTCCATGGAGGGGGCGCACGAGAGGGCTCTTCAGAGGGCGAGACCGGCGAATCGAGGAGAAAGGCCTTCTCTATCTCCCAGGTTTAACCACAGATGCCTCTCCATGGCCACCATCGCCGCCATCGACCGACAGTTTGTTTGGTGGCCTGGAGAGCAAGGTCAGTGGTATGGCACAGCTCAGTGACCGCCTCAGGGGACATCCCTGCCCCCTGGTCGAGATCCCGCAGCAGGTCGGCCTGGTACGCCTGTAGTACCACCATGGTGTGCAGAGCAGCACCGGCCTGACCCGCTGCCATGTATGCCATTCAAACGTGCTGATGTTTTTAACGGTTTGAATGGCAGAGTTGGAGCTCTCAGTGTCGACGCCCGCCCAGACACAAGATAGTTCGCAAACGTCTTGTCAATGGGCGGCATCGACACATACCCATGCTCTGCGATCCCCTCAACATCAGCGAAACTACCCCGCTGATGTCTGTGAATACGGGCAGAGTATGGGTTCTTCCATGCCCTCTCGATCTCTGTGTGAAGATCAGGAAGGAATGGAAGGCTCACCGTTCGTCAGTCTCTCCCCTAACGCGCCACCAAGGAAGCTGCAGCCTGCCGGCGGAGTGCTCCATAACGTCCACTAGCTCCGCATATACGGGGTGGAGTGGTTGAGAGGGCTCAGGATCTACCTGATTGTCACCCTCATCAACCATCTCCTGCTCGTCCTGAAGAACACTCGCTGCAGGAACAGTAGGAGAATAATTCTCATCATCCACCTGCAACTCACCCTCGTCAGCCGTCGAATAGTCTGAGAGGTTTACACCCCTCCATCTGGGAACCCCATGATGCAAGTCGCCGCTCTGCTTCAGCATGAGCGGGACCTGAACCATGAGGTCCAGATGCTGAGCTCTCTTCACAGTTTGCTCGAGAACCTCCCGTACGTGCTCTACACCCAAGTAGAAAACGCAGAGTTCGTGTGTGTCACCTGGCGTGAAAAACCGTGGGCACGGGTCGGCACACTTCAGAAAACGGTCTCCGTGCGTTTCATTGTAATCTTACCGTATCTCCTCTTTAGAGATACAGACAGAACATTCCTTGTCATGTTTGCAAGGCGCCCTTTTATATATCCAGGTCGCACGTTAATCATTCACGCTAATGATTCACGGGCTGCCTCCGGTCAACATGATTGCCGTGATTTGATAGTGATTTCAGACACCTGTCACGCCTGAGGCATTCCCCTAGCGTCATTCGATGCAGTGCGAGTTCCCTTTCGAAAGGGAACAATAATGTTCTAGGTTCATGTTAAATTATATCAACAGCATTTGTGGCACAATATGGATTATTAAAGAAAACAATTTGGACTTTATAGCAGCTGCGCCTATGATGGCAAAATTGACTTCATATATCATCGTTTGTGAGATGGAGTGTAATGCAAAAAAACAAAAATACAAAATATTCCCTTTTTCCATGTTTCTAATCAGTGATTCTAATTGCAATGTCTTGCAACATTCTGCTCTTTCTTTGTATCTTCACATTATGCAATAAACTTTAAATAGCAGTGTTTAATCACTTGGGGACAATACAATTAAAGGCAAACAAAATCAGTTTGTCATATACCTTGCATCATTAGTTTCTTACAGCTCTCTAGAAACTGCAAACCTATATCTTTTACTTTCCACACTTTCATTTATCCCCTTTCAGTAAGCCAGTGGTGTCCACCAGTCAGCATTCCCTGCTGGTTTAGTTGATGACAGCTTCAGTATAGCAATTTTTTCGTACTTATACATTTTTAGTTCAGTGTCCATATCAGCAGCGAAATTTGTTGTTAGTTTCATTGTCAAATGAACTAATTCTAAGTGACTGTGCAATTGCAGCTGAAATTTATCGCAGGGAAAACTTATATTATTGCAATATGATTTTGCAAAGCAACAGCATAAAACCCACAGCTATCATTGTCTTTGTAGTCGGTAACATGAGAATACAATTCTTCAGTCATAATATAACTATTATATTATATAACTAATATAAGGCTTTCTGTGGTGTAAGGCCTTACTTGTATGTGTGCTTGTATGTAAAGAGAGAGACCAACAGTCAAATATACATATTATATACACATACTGTTATACAGGTGAAACTGGAAAAATTAGAATATGGTGCAAAAGTTCATTTATTTCAGTAATTCAGCTTAAAAGATAAAACTAAATAGACTCATTACATGCAAGGTGAGATATTTCAAGCCTTTATTTGTTATAATTTTGATGATTATAGAATATGTGAAAAGGTTTTCATAAGCTGTAAGTCATAATCATCAAAATTATAACAAATAAAGGCTTGAAATATCTCACTTTGCATGTAATGAGTCTATATAATATATTAGTTTCACCTTTTAAGTTGAATTACTGAAATAAATGAACTTTTGCACTATATTCTAATTTTTCCGTAATTTCAGTAACTTCAGTGGTGTGATTGACTAATCAGAAAGTATTCCAGAGAATCATGTAAATCAACCTTAAGGATTTATTTGATAAATTCAGACAAAAATTATATCCTTAATTCTATCCTCATATCCCTCATTTGGATTATTTTCCTGTTTGTATTCAAATGTTGTGCTTCCAGTCTCCTTCGGCAAGAGAATATAAGATGAATGTGAAAGTTGAATTTTTTCTCTGACTATGAGCTCCTTATATATTAGGAGACTAATGTAGCATGTCCGAGGCTCTCAGTGTGTGTGCAGCACTAGAACGCAATAGTAGGAGGCAAATGGAAATGCCATCACTCAATCTCACAAGTGATTAGACAGCCAGAGACTGTGCTTTGCTCTCAGCTGATTTCTCTCACCCTCAGGGAGAATGTTAAAGTGTTTTGTCTTATTATCAGAAGTGGAAGAGGAAATGATCACCCCATTATGAACTCATTTGTGTTGTAAATTCACTTTAAAGTGCTGCCATATGCTGTCAAATGCCCCCCCCCCCCCCCCAAAAAAAAAAAGAATAAATCAATCAATCAATCAATCAATCAACCAATCAACCAATCAACCAACTAATCAATCAATCAATCAATCAATCAATCAATTGGGGCATGTTGTCATGTACACTTGTATTGCTATAGATTTGATCCCATCCAGTGATGATGTGAGCAAGCCTTTGAGATCTGATTGTATTTTCATGTGTGTGTCTTAACTTCTTATGTACAAAGAACTGAGAATCTGTAATCAACCCAGACAGCAACAAAATAATTACAATCCACATGTACCAGATGTGGCTGGGCCGACACTATGTTGCTTTCTGGGAATTGAAATGGGTAACTGGAAGCTGGGTACAAGTGACAGTATAAAATAATTTACCCAAAGCTGAACTTTTTTTTTCACTCAACTTTAGACCATAGACAAAGACGCTCAGGACCTGCTGGCTTTTTTAATTAAGTGGCGCTCCGATTGCAAACAATAAAAAATATATGCTGGCATCAGGAAAAAATACGTTGGAGACACACAGTTGTAATCAAGTATCAGTGGAGGTGGTGAGGACTAAAACTGACATTGATTTGTAAGTGACTTGTTACTGTAAGTGAGGGGAAAATGTACAGATAACATTCATCCGTCGCATTTGAGACTGTCATTAATAGGTTAAGTTTATGAACATGCAAATGGTTTGTTTATAATTGCAGTGTCTGCAGAGCTGCAGTATCATGCTCAACCAGACCTGTGTAAATTAGTAAGTTATTCATTACAAAGCGGTTTATGTTTCAGTAAGATTAAGGAGATCGTAATTGTAGTTTTTTTTTAAATGTTGTAAATCTAATTAAGAGAGCAGAACTTCTTGCAAGATGTGTTATTTATGATAGGGGTGACTTCATAAACTCCATGGTATTTAACTTTTCTAATGTCCTAGTTCAGAGCAGTATTAATTACAGTACATTTTAATCAGTTTTTTTCTTGTCATGTTTAATTTGAGGGAAAGATTTTGAGTGTAATATGGTAGCCAGTGCACATGGAGTACTGGTCTAGTGGGATTAGCCTTTTGCCTAGCACATATTTTGGTGCACTTGTAAACATGGTCTGGTCTTTGAAGCAAGGCAAGGCTTTGCAGTTGACCTTATTGCTAATTACATATATCATTCTGTTTTACCTAGTTATATATATAGCCGCTCTGGAGAGAAAACAGTAATGTCATTGTCCAGCTCAGTTCAGTTCTCATATAATGGTGTCAATGCAGGCAGATCAATAATATTGTTGAATATTAAGTGTCCCCAACTAAGCAAGCCAAAAGCTCAGTAGACCGGGCTGGAGCCAGAGGGAAAGAAGAGCCTGGTGGAGTCGAAGGGCTGAAGGGATGAGGCAGAGCCGGAGGACCAGAAGTCAATGGCGCAACCAGGGTGATGACTGACCAATGTGGAGCCGGAGGGGCGAGGGAGCCTGGCTGGGTCTGAGGGATCACGGTGGAGCTGAGGGAGCATTGAGCCGAGGTGGAGCTGAGGGAGCATTGAGCCGAGGTGGAGCTGAGGGAGCATTGAGCCGAGGTGGAGCTGAGGGAGCATTGAGCCGAGGTGGAGCTGAGGGAGCATTGAGCCGAGGTGGAGCTGAGGGAGCATTGAGCCGAGGTTGAGCCGATGGGTCGGATGGCCGAGGTGGAGCCGATGGGTCGGAAGGCCGAGGTGGAGCCGATGGGTCGGATGGCGAAAGTGGAGCTGAGGGAGCATTGAGCCGAGGTGGAGCTGAGGGAGCATTGAGCCGAGGTGGAGCCGATGGGTCGGATGGCCGAGGTGAAGCCGATGGGTCGGAAGGCCGAGGTGGAGCCGATGGGTCGGATGGCGAAGGTGGAGCTGAGGGAGCATTGAGCCGAGGTAGAGGCGATGGGTCGGATGGCCGAGGTGGAGCCGATGGGTCGGAAGGCCGAGGTGGAGCCGATGGGTCGGAAGGGCGAGGTGGAGCCGATGGGTCGGATGGCGAAGGTGGAGCTGAGGGAGCATTGAGCCGAGGTGGAGCCGATGGGTCGGATGGCCGAGGTGGAGCTGATGGGTCGGATGGCGAAGGTGGAGCTGAGGGAGCATTAAGCCGAGGTGGAGCTGAGGGAGCATTGAGCCGAGGTAGAGGCGATGGGTCGGATGGCCGAGGTGGAGCCGATGGGTCGGAAGGCCGAGGTGGAGCCGATGGGTCGGAAGGCCGAGGTGGAGCCGATGGGTCGGATGGCGAAGGTGGAGCTGAGGGAGCATTGAGCCGAGGTGGAGCCGATGGGTCGGATGGCCGAGGTGGAGCTAATGGGTCGGATGGCGAAGGTGGAGCTGAGGGAGCATTGAGCCGAGGTGGAGCCGATGGGTCGGATGGCCGAGGTGAAGCCGATGGGTCGGAAGGCCGAGGTGGAGCCGATGGGTCGGATGGCGAAGGTGGAGCTGAGGGAGCATTGAGCCGAGGTAGAGGCGATGGGTCGGATGGCCGAGGTGGAGCCGATGGGTCGGAAGGCCGAGGTGGAGCCGATGGGTCGGATGGCGAAGGTGGAGCTGAGGGAGCATTGAGCCGAGGTGGAGCCGATGGGTCGGATGGCCGAGGTGGAGCTGATGGGTCGGATGGCGAAGGTGGAGCTGAGGGAGCATTAAGCCGAGGTTAGGCTGAGGGATCCATGCTCCAAGGCAGAGCTGACGACTGGGAGCCCAAAGGCTGATCTGAGCAGCATGGCTGAACCACTGGTTGACCTGCGAACTGAAGGGAGACATAGGAATAGGCTGTCTTTGGCAGCAGAGGAGGGAGAGGGAGGCTGGGCGGGACCATCCACGATGAAGGAAACTTGGGGCTGGACAACAAAGACTTTTCATAAACTTAACCCATTGATGACCACCAGCAATACCAGTAACAGTAATACCGGCTCACACACCTGGTCAGACTTGGCAGGCTTTGGCATTGGCTCTGGGTTTGAGGCTGGTGAAAGGAGTGAGGAAAGACCACACTCAGTCCTATATAAATAGAAACATAATTTTTGTTATTGCAACACATTTTTTGTCATTGTAACAGATTGTCATTTCACACCCCTTTCACATATGCAAACGTTTGTTTTCATTGGTTATCGATCAACCTTTATTTAAATCTCAAATTTTTCGGAATTGCTGAATATAACTAAATAAAAATATGGAGCTTTAGGCATTAAAATGTCATCTCAAAAAAAATCTGCTGGACAGTCCAACTAAAACCAGCTCAAGTTTCTGGTCCAAGCTAACCTACACATTTGATTGTCAACTAATGTGGACCTAGCTGAGCTGGTGGACCTTCTTTTACCAGAAAAAGAGATGCCAGACCCCTCTGAATCTACTCGTGCACTCGTCCATTGCACACTCCCTCCTAAATCTCCCTCGTATCTGGGTCACGCGGCACTAATGTAACTGTTCGGACTCGCACCCGCCCCGAGGCCAGGGGACTGAGGTTTACCAAGCTTTGCTAACCGGCCTCCATTACACCGGCTTGGACCAGCAGATACCAGAACATGCTCTGCAACAAACCTATAAACTAAAGCTGGTTTTAGCTGGATTATCTACAGGACAGAGCTACTGTTATTTCAAATGTACCTTGCTGTACAAGTTAATTTATTTGGTTTGCGTTGGCAAATTTAATTTACCTTTTATTAATTACCTTTAATTTTGAAATTAATTTACTGAAAGCTACACTTACACATACCCGATTACACTTTATGTACTATAGTGTTATTTAGGACTATGGTTTTTATCACTGCACCAGAATCCTGTGCTGGCCAATCAGAATCTCATGCAGGGAACCAGACAAAAAAATTACAAAAAAAGAAAACCGGTAACACTTTACAATAAGGTTCATTAGTTAACATTATTACCTACCTTAGTTAACATGAACTAAGAATGACCAATAGCATTTATTCATTTTAGTTAATATTAGTTTCAACATTTACTAATGCATTATTAAATCAAAGGTTGTATTTGTTAACATTAGTTAATGCACTGTGAACAAACATGAACACACAATGAACAGCTGTATTTTTATTAATTAACATTAACCAAGATTAATAAATACTGTAACAAATGTATTGCTCATTGTTAGTTCATGTTAGTAAATACATGAACTAACGTTAAATAATGAACATTATTATAAAGTGCTAATTCTAAAGTGTTCATTCATGTTGTCCTAATCCTGCACTTTTTTTTTTTTTTACACTGAAACTGTTAAATCTGTGTAGCCGATTTCACTTCTACGCCACACTAATATTATTGTGTGCTTCTTCTGCTGTACGGGACTGGAGGCTTACATCATGAGGCTGGTCTCTGTTCTCGCCAATTGCTCAAAATAAAATCTAGGCCAACATATATTTATATTGCTTGTTTAAAAATGAGCTAGATTCTTCTTCTGTTCTCCTACAACAGCCGTACTATAAGTATGACAAATAGTTCCACAAATACCACAAATACTTCTCATGTTGAATTTTAGGATTCATGCTCCCCCAGTGCTGAGGTCATCTAACTTTAATAATAAAGGCTGTGACTGTTCTGATTGGCTGTCGTTGCGTGAGCTGCTGTCATAATAAAAGTTAATAGTCTGTAAAAACTGAACAACTTGTGAGCAACAAAGCAGAAATCTGATCCTCTCAAAATGAGCTCGAGCGCTCCTTGGAATATCAATTTCTCGAAGTGCTTTACTCTTCCTCAATATGTATGAAATTGAGTCATTTTTCGCACAAAAAAAAAAAAAAAAGGCATTGTAAGGACCTGGGCCACCTTCAGGTTAACACACCATCTATATTCATACACCATACACACTCTTTTAAAATGACAATGACTTTATAATAAATGATGAATGGATGCATGAAACCAAATACTATTTAAAAGAAAAAGATCATCTGCAATAACTAAGATGCATCAGTATTGGTCCATTCAACATCAACAGAGGCAGCGCAAAATAAAGAGATTATTTCATCCGAGCTTTTACAGCATTGACTAAAAAGCCATGACATAGATTTGTCAAAAACAAAGGAACCAAAAAAGACCATTTCAAAACACTTATTAATACAACATACTTGCAGAAATGTGACATGCCAAAAAATACAATAATAAAAACTCCATGTTTCACGTGTCATGACACACCACAGACGCTCTGCTACTGATGTTCAGTTCCTCGCTTGTCCTCTGTAGAGCCATCATAACTCTACAGGCCAATTCATTAGCAGAACTAACAGAGAACAGAACAGATCAGATGTTCAGCACCTGTCGGTTTTACACATTTCAAATACATATATTTTACTGGGCATGTGTGTGTGTGTGTGTGTGTGTGTGACATCAAGATACAGTTGAAATGATTTGAATAAATGCCTTAGCTAACAATGCATATCCTGGCCTACCATGTGCAAAACACTGATAAGAGAGTGTGTGTGTGTGTGTGTGTGTGTGTGTGTGTGTCTGTGTCTCTCTCTGTGTGTGTGTGTGTGTGTGTGTGTGTGTGTGTGTGTGTGTGTGTGTGTGTGTGTGTGTGTGTGTGTGTGTGTGTGTGTGTGTGTGTTTGGACACATTTATTATCTAAACAACATTTAGGACTGATCGGCAATGGCAAGTATTGCAGCTTAACATTTTTATTTCACGAAGTCTAAATGTCAGTACAGAACAAATGTCACAGATATGTGGCATACACACATTAAGGCTTAACATTTTGGTTTAGGGCAGTACAAATACTAATATTAATAAAAAATAAATAAAAAAAAGTGCCAGTTGAATTTTGGCTCTTAGTTATTAGGCTTCCAGGCTCTGAGGTAATGCTTTATTGAAACAGATTTACAGTTAGTTTGCGCTGCGCCTGAAGTGATTCTGTGATTGGTTGAGTCCTGACGACTCCCGGGAGAAAGTCCTCGTCTCGTCCTGATCAACCCCCCGCCAGACTACATTTAACATGCCAACCGGATCCACGAGCACAAGCTATTATATCACAGCGGCGGTGAACGCGGGCCACGGGGAATGTCACAATATGGAAATCTGCGATGTAACCTCTAGGCTGAACCGTATGGATATCAGCTAAATATCACATAATAGAGGAACTTCCAATAAAATAACATTTGTGATTGCATTCTGAACTGAAAGGTTTGTATGGAATATTTTAGATGATTGTGAGCGTGCATTTAATAATTAAATTGTGTCATCAGATTTTGGTATATAAATAATTTGTTGTTCCATTTGACAATCAGAACTAGATTAATAACGCAGCTCCATTGGGACAATTAAGGAGTTATTAGGAGATGAATTATAATTTCTGGCCAGAATCCACCAGGGCATTTATTAATCCACGAACAGGTCAGACCATTATAATCAAACATCATCATCTGAGCACCACTTAAAAACGTGAAATTGCTTATGTCTCTCTTAATCATACAGCATATATATTTTTTGTAATGATCAAAGCTTTAATGTTTGTGCACCCAAACACTTTCTTCTGCTTCTTATTAAACATGTATTTAGCAATGTCATAACAGGAGAAAAGGATAACATTTAATTAAACTAACTTAACCATAAAATGAATTTTGACAAGCACTAAATAATTATTTGACACAAGACATAAAGCACACATTATAATCTATAATACTTTATTTTTTTTTTAAATCAGATAACATATGGCAATCATGCTTTTATATAACACCATCTAAAGACATTTATTATATATATATTTTTCTTTACATAGAATATTTTACATTAGGCCCAAACAGTTAGAAATATACAAAACAATATTTTGTTCGACTAGACATATTATCTATTCTCGTATAATCTTCCATCATTGTTATTCATTTGTTATTACTATTCTTTTTTACATTTCATAAAGATATGTGCTTTAGTTTCTGAGATCGATGCATTATTGCAGTAAACAGCAAATAATATAAGGTTCTTCAACAAGACAAAAACCTCAAAACGGACATCCACAGGTACTTTTACACGGTACAGTTTTACAACATTGTTTCAGAGAGAAATCTGATGAATGGTAAATTTATACAATTTCACAAAAAAAAAAAAAAAAAAAAACTCTTATTGATTGCACATTTTCATCAGACGTCTTGCAGAGAATAAATCGACTAATTAATCCAGATCTCTGTCACATGCAGCTGCCGTAGAAGCAAACTAACAGTGCTCGTTTTCAGATACATTTGTGGCTTGTGAACTTAAAGCTTTGTGCTTTTCACCAGTGGCATTTCAAAATAAAACAGTGGAAATAAAACACTCACTTCTCTCTGTCTCACACACACACACACACACACACACACACACACACACACACACACACACACACACACACACACACACACACACACACACACACACACACACACACGTATATGCCTTTATATTATTCAATGTAAATGATTTATTGCCCAACTAGTCTTCTGTAGATTTAAAAAGAACATAATTTTCCTTCACATTTTCCTCATTCGAACGACGGCTTTGTCTGCTTTTGACACATAGTGCTGGTTTTCAACGATGTCTGAAAAAAATGACCCTAGAAACCATGGCAACAGACTATAGCTTCTGCTCAGGACTGATTATTCGCTGAAGGCTGCTCACAGCTATAATCGTTTTCGATCCAGGAGAGCAAATTTTGGTCACTTTGGCCATTTTTCCTGAGGAGTGGCACGCAAATGTGGTGAGCAGGATTAACAGTGGTTTGGCGGGGTACGTCTGCCCCAAAAAACGATTTTTCGGACCCTGTGCAGTGATACGGTGCGACGCAAAACAGTTTTTCAGATCTGTCAGTAGCATAAACATGAATTTGGTCCTTCTTACTCTCACATAGAAAACATGTACTAAAATGATCCTAAAAAACACATACAAAGTTATTTTTTGTCTTAGAAAAAAAATGAAAAAAAATAGTAACAGTCTTTTTTGACGTCAATTTGCCCCCGCGGCTGGTAATGCATGACGGCCCGGGGCGTTTGTAAACCCAAATCCATACTGGTCTTGTGCTTTTCAGGGTTTCACCCGAGGGCTGGACGGGAGAAAAGGGCTTTTTGAAACTGTAGAGTCTTGAAAAGTGTATTCTGGCTAGTTAACCTTGACGTCCAAGGTTCAGTGTCGGCCCGTTGCACACTCCCATATTCTTACTCTCTGCTTTTATATAGCTATATAGATATAGTATATATATATAATTTTTTTCAGATACAATCAGATACAATTCGATTCTAACCTACAACTGCATTTTAATACATTAATTACATGTAATATCAAATTAACACTGTGCTGTTGGAATTACGTTGGGACGCCAAATCTTGAATTATCATTTAAATCCTGTGCTTACACTGTGACCCTTTGTTTGTTTTTTTTAAATCTTGCATATGAAATACAGATTAACCATAGAACATTGCTGGATAGATTTTTTACACCATACGTGTATATATATATATATTTATATTTATATATATGTACCAAAAGAAGTCAAACTGTAATCAGGTTGGGTTTCCCTCGGAGGTAGGTGAATATACTTTAGACATGGAAGTCCTTGGTTGTGATCGACTCTTTAATTCTCTCTCTGAACGCTGACCTTTGATGATTCGGGTGGAGGAGGACGGGGGTTAGATGTAGGCCTCGTCGCTGGCTGGGATGGGGTTTTCCGGCTGTTGCTCGGGACCGTTCTCTTGAGTCCGAACCACCGATGTGGGCTGGATCATTATCCGGAGGCGCTGCAAACGGGAAGGAGAGTCGTCAGCTGCTATTTCAGGAAAGACAAACTACACCCTAAAGTCCTTCGTGGGATCGATGGACGTTGCTGGGTTGTTTCAACCCAATTGTGGGTCAAATATGGACAAACCCAGCCGTTGGGTTACATTTTTTAATTACATTTTTAACCAAACGTTTGGGTTTGTCCACATTTGACCCACAATTGGGTTGAAACGACCCAGCATTTTTTAGAGTGTACACTGTAAAAACATATTGTTGGTTTAACTTAAACAAGTCACCTGGTTGCCCTAAAATTAAACATTTTAGTTAATACAACAAAGGAGATTGGTTTAATAAATAGAAACTCAAAATATTATGCTATCTGAAGCACATTCATTAACTAAGTTGATTTGACAGAAGATAAAAAGTTGCGATAACAAATCAAGAACATTATTTTTTACAGGTAGCCTATGTAATCACGGTATGTTTTACGGTATGTTTTTATTTATTTATTTATTTGTATCCAGTTATAATGAAAAATGTAAATGCTGTTTAAATTGTGTTACAATTTTTGATAAATAAAATTACAACTACACTTAAAAATGCTGAATTGTTGTTTGAACCCATGGTTGGGTCAAATATGGACTAACCCAACCATTGGTTTACATTTACATTTAATCATTTAGCAGATGCTTTTATCCAAAATGAGGAGAGCAATAGAAGCAGTTAAACTAAGAAAATAGGAAAACAATATACACTCTAAAAAATGCTGGGTTGTTTCAACCCAATTTTGGGTAAAATATGGACAAACCCAAACGTTGGGTTAAAAATGTAATTTAAAAATGTAACCCAACGGCTGGGTTTGTCCATATTTTACCCAAAATTGGGTTGAAACAACCCAGCATTTTTTAGAGTAGTGCTGTGACCCTTCCCAGTTTAGTCTAACACAGTTTTTTTTATTAAATAGATATAGAATAGAAGACAAGTAAAAGTAAAGAGAAAATAAAGTATGCATCAAGTGTTGCCGAATTCATTTTTGAAATAAAACATTTTAAACCAATGGTTAGGTTTGTCCATATTTGACCCAAACTTGGGTTGAATCAACCCAGGATTTTTTTAGATTGTACGGCAAAGAACGTACAAATGAAGAGTGAAAGCATAAATCATGACCTTGATTGGTACAATTAGGATGTAATTGAAGCCAAATCTAAAACAGTGTGTCAGGATCATCACAAGCTGCAACCACAGTGAATTGAGATTGCTGCTCTTTGTTCCTAATTACCCGTCTGAGAAACCTGAGGTAGTGAAAAACACCTCCAGCCGAATCTCTCATTTCTACAATCAGTCCAAGTCGGTGATTGCATGCTCAAATGGCAAGAAGTGAAGACTAATTGATGCAATTAGAATGAATCCGATATCCACGAAACAGAAACAGTGCATGCTTCGCCCCATGCTGGAACATCTGCATTAATAATGCATGCAGTCTGAATCAATTACGCCACTGTCGTCAGTGGAGAGACTTTCATGTTCCCCGACACTCGCACCTGTGGCTGCGGGGACATGCAGACGCTAGCGATACCTCTTTATATGAGCCCTTCAGGGTGAGGAACATGTAGCCCATGTATCCTGGGATAAGAACCATGGATGACAGGGCCATGCACCAGCCCACGCCTTGGCCCCACTTCGGGAACACGTAATTGTTGAGTTTGAGCGGAACCATCTGAACGGCGCTGAAGATGAACACACCCTACGACAGAAGGAACGAACACTCAGTCTGTATTTGCATCTCGAAAATGCTTCCAGTGCACAAAGACTCGCTGACTCAACTTACCCCCACGATCAAAGGAGTGAACACGACCCAGCACAGCTTCCACCAAATGCAGGGCTGGTAGCCAATCATCTCCTCAATATTGCCGTAGAATTTATTGACACCTGCAACCGGCACAACATGAGAATTAAGAGGCGAGGTATACGGTTACAATTGGGGTGTGCACAAATATCCGGTCTGGAGTCAATTAATCATATTATTCTGGAGTAATAATCATATTATTAGGGGTGTAACGATTCAATACATATCACGATACTGAACTCACGATATGATATTATTGCGATACTCTAAGACATCTGGTAAAAGGTAAAAAAAAAAACTGTTTATTTGTTTATTTATTATTCTGTTGATTAAAATGCAAAATTTGGTATGTGTGTAAATGAATAGACTTGGACTTGGTGCTGAAACCCAAAGCACAGGACAATAGTGACACCAGAATAACAATATTCATGATTCTGAAGTATTTTTCCATACATATTGTTGACAAGATATATTGTTACACCCATAGTCATTATTTTTCGAAAAATAAAAATACTATTCAGATTTTACTATGTCGCTTTGCTGGTCGTAAATCCATGATAAATCCCAAGCACTAAAACTCGCAGTTATGAATAAATGCACTAGGTGGCGCTGTGGAGCGTGTTTAACCAGTGGATTGTTTTTGATCTCATAACGTTTTCGTCTGCTTCCTGAAGTTTGGAATTACTTAGATTAATATTATCTTACTAAAGCTTGCTTTATAAGCGTTTCCCCGTTCGCGCAGCGCTTAAATGCTTTTGTTCTTTATATTTTTTGTTTACACATATGTGACCCTGGACCACAAAACCAGTCATACGGGTACATTTTTTGAAATTGAGATGTATACATCATCTGTAAGCTGAATAAATAATCTCTCCATTGATGTGTGGTTTGTTAGGATAGGACAATATTTGGTCGAGACACAACTATTGAAAATCTGGAATCTGAGAGAGCAAAAAAATGTAAACATTGAGAAAATCTCCTTTAAAGTTGTGCATTTATGTTCACAATTGTGCTGCATTCACTCACAAAAATACATGTTTTATATATTTACGGTAGGACATTTACTAAATATCTTCATGGAACATGATCTTAATATCCTAATGATTTTTGGCATAAAAGAAAAATGGATAATTTTGACCCATACGATGTATAGTTGCTATTGCCACAGATATACCCGTGCGGCTCCAGACTGGGTTTGTGCTCCAGGGTCAGATATTGTTTCATGTTTTCAACTAAAATAAAACCTTAATGAAAGCTTCTGTGTATATTGGCTAATTGGAAACTTGTTCAGAAATGGCGACAAAAACTTGATAAATACATCTTGAACACGAACATCTTTCTAGTTAAACTTCATTTAAATAAACACATATTCGAGTATTCGATTTTTCTGAGCTTATATTCGAATACAATATTTGTGTAAAATGGCCATTCCTAGTTACAATGCATGAGCAGTTTGAGGATTACTGGAGGTCTGCGCCTCGCTTCATACATGCTAATGGAGAATCGTGCAGTAGTTTGCATAATCAAGCCTGCCATGCACAACAATTAAGATTCTACAGGTTCATATTCATTCAAATCAACTGACTGTGGAAATGAGTCTGGCACCGAGATTAGCATGAATTATATTATCTGTGATAATAATTAGCATGCGTTGTGTGTTATGTCTGGATGTGAAGAATAAAAAGCAAACGAATGCATAATTACAAAAACCTATAAGCAAAGCATTCTTTGATTTCAATGATGGTGTGATGAACAGATCAACATATTTCAGATGTGATCACTTAATAAATGACGTCATTTAAATAAAATGCATGTTAAATATGTCAGGTCACTTCAGATCATGCTTGAAATATCAACTTCTCAGCAATGTAATATCGGCTTGGAAAAGGAAATGCATTGATTTATTGGATTTTTTGGCATATTTACCATAGAACCAGGATATGGAGACGCATTCGAAGAACACCAGGAACAGCAAACACATCCCACTGGCAGAATAGTAGTCGAACAGTTTGAACACGTAGAGACCGCCCTGTGGAGAGAGCAATCGCCACGGTTAGCAAGCCATGTGGACTCGATTGGTTCAGAAAAGCGCTCGCTCATCTAGCTAGCAGTGTTAGCGGGTTTCAAACATGCACTCTAAAAAATGCTGGGTTGTTTCAACCCAATTTTGGGTCAAATATGGACAAACCCAGCCGCTGGGTTACATTTTTTAATACAATTTTTAACCCAATGTTTGGGTTTGTCCATATTTGACCCAAAATTGGGTTGAAACAACCCAGCATTTCAACCAGGATTAGCAAAACCAGCTTCTCTTCTCTGCTTTGTTGAGTCACATGACTGTCCTGAAATATATGCAGTATATATTATTGCATATCCAACGGAGCATGTTAGTGAGACGCTGTATTACCACATGCACGTGTGTTCTTTATTAAGTCTACAGGAAATGATGTCAACAACACATTTTATTTCTGTAATGTGAAGCATTTCTAAGTTAAGCTGCCTGTTCAAGAAGAAGAAACCCAATAGAAATGGACTGGATCATGGCCATCATCATATACAATCATTCATGTATGCTGACTTTAAAAGACAAACATTCTTATTCCATTATTTTCCTGTAGCCTACATATCTAATCTAACCCTAAAGTTTCATTTAGATACATGTAAATCATGGACTAACACAACTATTTTTATTTGCTTTATTATCTATTAAATAAAAAACATTTCTGCAGTGTCCAAGTCTTCACTACACTCTAAAAAATGCTGGGTTGTTTCAACCCAATTTTGGGTAAA
Organism: Phoxinus phoxinus; assembly: GCF_949152265.1. Lineage (NCBI taxonomy): Eukaryota > Metazoa > Chordata > Actinopteri > Cypriniformes > Leuciscidae > Phoxinus > Phoxinus phoxinus. The sequence goes on from NC_136897.1 coordinate 1,504,667, forward strand.
ATATGGACAAACCCAAATGTTGGGTTAAAAATTGAATGTAAAAATTTAACCCAACGGCTGGGTTTGTCCATGTTTTACCCAAAATTGAGTTGAAATAACCCAGCATTTTTTAGAGTGTAGCTTTTATATAACAGTTTGAGGTTATATATAATGGTTGAGCACTTCAGATTCAGCAAAAACACTCCAATGCTTCTGTGCTATTAATGCGACTTCAAGCACTCTTATCCTGCGCTCTTTATGTGTGTCTGCCATATATCCCGTCACACGGTTCAGAATAACATCAGCCTCCGCGATGTGAACGTGTATGGAGATGAGATGTGTGCTTTCACCTGTGTGATGTTGGACAGGCCGATCAGATACGACACCAGGCAGACGACAGCGATGAAGATCTCTCGTCTTCCTCGTAACGCACGGGGAAACTCGTCTACGAGAGCCGTAATGAATCCCTCCACCGTGCAGAACTGCACACAACACAACAGCATTCGGTTTAAACCACATATGTGACCACAAAACCAGTCACATGGGTCCATTTTTTTAACTTGAGACTTATACATTATGAATAAATAATCTCTCCATTGATGTGTGGTTTGTTAGGATAGGACAATATTTGGTCGAGACACAACTATTGAAAATCTGGAATCTGAGGAGCAAAAAAATGTAAACATTGAGAAAATCTCCTTTAAAGTTGTGCATTTATGTTCACGATTGTGCTGCATTCACTCACAAAAATACATGTTTTATATATTTACGGTAGGACATTTACTAAATATCTTCATGGAACATGATCTTAATATCCTAATGATGGCATAAAAGAAAAATGGATAATTTTGACCCGTACGCTGTATAGTTGCTATTGCCACAGATATACCCGTGCGGCTCCAGACTGGGTTTGGGATCCAGGGTCACATATGGAGATTTAAACAGGACAACTAAACATTTGCTTGATTTGGAAATCTCTAAATAGACTGGGTTTATTTAAGTCAGAATTCAGCATATCATGCTTCACACTAAAGGGATAGTTCACCCAAAAATGCATATTCTGTCATTATTTACTCTCCCTCATGCCGTTCCAAACCTGTAAGACTTTCCTTTATCTTTGAAACATAAATGGAGATTTTTTTCAATGAAATCTGAGAGATTTCTGTCCCTCCATTGACAGTCTACGCAACTACCACTTTAGGTAAGGAGTAAACTAATGCGTCATTAAAATAATCCATGTGACTGCAGTGTTTTAACCTCAATCTGATGATGTTTGCACAAAAAACATCATAATTTACCACTTTACATTCATGCATTTGGCAGACACATTTATCCAAAGCGACCCATTGCATTTCAAGGTACATATTTACATTCTTATCAGTTCTTTGTTTATGAAATATTAATCTCCAACGCGAGTTCACACAACACGCCAACAACATGCACGCATCGTGGTGCTCTCGTGATTGCATGTTAGTGATTAATATTTTGTAAATAAAGTGGTCAATTATGTTTTTTGTGCAAACAAATCATAAAATTGAGGAGTCACATGGATTACTTTAATGATGCATTCACAGCCTTTCTGGGGTTTGAAAGTGGTAGTTGCGTAGACTGTCAATAAAGGGACAATAATCTCTCAGATATCATCAAAAATATCTATATTTGTGTTTTGAAGATGACAAAAGTCATTTTTGTGTGAACTATCCCTTTAAGACATTAGGTTACAACAGCTGTGATTTTAAGGGTCAGAAAATTTATAATTTCTACTAAATGTATGGTATATACAGTATCACAGTTCGTTTAGAGATTTGACTTGTAAAATAAAAGCTTCTCTAGCTTAGTTGTTATTTAGAAAAGACTGGAAATGAAAGGCTGCTTAAAGAGATGTAGAAGACTGCATGCCTACAGACACATGTACAGTAGTGCTGTTCTTTACCTGACTGTCAATGCCAAGCATGAGCAACATGGAGAAGAACAGGATTGCCCAGAGCGGGGAGATGGGAAGCTGTGTGACGGCCTCGGGATAGGCCAGGAACGCCAGACCCGGCCCTGGAGAAAACAACACGCTTTATTCCCTCTCATCCGCACGACGGCACAGATCTGCAGGACTACAGCTGTGTGTGACGTGTGTGTTCACTTGTGCTTGCGGTTCACTGTGTGTGTCTTCATGGGTTTGATCGTGTGTCCGGTTACGTCATTTATCCCGGTGTATTTAAACCCTCTGGTCATTCAGTGTCTTTGTCTATGTTGTGTTTGAATGATTGTTGTTCCGGTTATCTCCTGGTTTGATTTATAATTAAAGACTTTATTATTGATATTCATTTGTCATGCACTTGTCAGCCACTCACACCATGACTAGAGTAATATAATATTCAACAAATAAATCTCCAATGTTGGTCAGTTTTATGCACAGCACATTGCATATGTTTATTCCTAAGATGTTTGTTGAAAGGAGAAAATATGGATCGTAACTGTAAACCTCAAACGAAATATTAAAAATAGCCGTTTTATTTACAATGCATTTTATGAGGTTTGTAATATTTGCAACCCTGTTACTAAAAACCCTTATATGTCTGATGCTGGGTATTTTCATAATATTGTTTCATTCTATATATATATATATATATATTTTTTTTTAAAATAAAAGATAAATGATCAAAATGTATATACAAGTCATTTTTTCTGTTTTTTTGTTGTTGTTTTTCTACAATAATTTTGGCAGCAGGGTTGATGGTTGATCTTGCAAAATGCATATTGAGTTTGTATATTTGTCTTCATGTAATAAAGGGTCTAAATGATGGTACTTGTTTGAAGAGATGTTATTTATTTATTTATTTATTTGTTTATATTGTAAAGGGAATCAATAATATAACAGGGTGATGTGCAAAATGTTGGACAGAGCTGAACATTAAATTGTTTTGCTTATTATTTAAATTATTTAATAATTCAAAACATGTTTTACAGCAATGAACTGAACAGTGCAGCAGATTATATCAATTTCAGCACGTTGTATGATTTTGATTTTGGTTATTAGATGCAGTCGTGAAGATTGAGGCCATATTCATGATTTTTTTGTTAGTTACCGTGCACTGTAAAAAACAATCTAACCTCCCCAACTCAAAATTTTGTAGTGACTGGTCACATCTAAATTTTTCAATTGGCCCAAGTGAAATTCTGCTAATTTAATTTGATCAATTTGTAGAATTTCACTTGGGCTAATTGAAAATTTTATACAATTTGAGTTGGGGAGGTTAGAATTTTTTACAGTGTGACTTTAATGCAAAACAAATAAATAAAAAAGCATGCATTCTTCTGTACAGTGTTGCGCTATCATGAACTGCACGACTGCTTATGAAGGACACCAGGTGCCAAAGCCTGTGCAATGTCTCTATCCAGTGATGAAACTGAAGTCCATCATAATTACCTGACGCCGCCACGTCTGCTATGGGCCGGTGTGTGATGTGCGCCATGAAACCTACGATAGAGAAAATGACGAATCCAGCGAACATACTGGTGAAGGAGTTGATGCAGCAGACGATGATCGAGTCTCTGAGAAACACACCAAAGCATGAGAGCAGCGCTTACGTTATTCATCCCACTCGCAAAAATAAAGGTTCTTTATTGGTATTGATGGTTCCATGAAGAACCCATTGCAAAAATGTTGTAATATATTCATACGAAGAGGTTATTTTAAGAACTGATCACTGAAAGGTTCTTCTATGGCATCACTGCGCAAACCCTTTATTTTTAAGAGGTTATGATCTATCTATCACACTGAGGAAGCATTTTGTGTCGGCAAAAACTGTTTCAGAAATGCTTGGCTGTTTTGAAATACAAAACACAGAATAAAAAAATTCAGAGTGTCTGTACAGATCAAATTAGAGTTGCCATTTTGAATGCCCCTTAATAAATCTTACAATTGCTGCATACTTGTAAACATTGTTGTTGAACGGGTTGTAGCTCCCGAGGGCGATGAGCGAGCCCAGACCCAGACCGTACGAGAAGAAGATCTGAGTGGCGGCGTCCAGCCACACCTGCGGAGAGCACCAGCAGATTATACGCCTGTGAGAACACGTCCGTCACGCATGATAATTACACAGCGCTCTACCTCGGATTCCTTCAGCTTGCTGAACTCGGGCGTGATGTAGAACAAAATGCCCTCTTTCGCCCCGGGCAGCGTCACTCCGCGGATGAACAGGATGAAGAGCATGAAATACGGGTACGTCGCTGAGAAATACACCACCTGGAAGACACATGAACAGCGCTTTGATATCGTGCGATAACGATAATCGAAAGAAAGAGCTGCGTAAAGCATGACGGTATTTGCATAGATTGTGATCTCAAAGCCTTGCTTGCAGGCCTAATTTTTTTTCTCTCACAAAAATCAACATGCATACTTTTTTCTAAATGCCATAATCATGTTAACAAACAAGTATTCATTGCATTCAAATTATAACATTGTTTAAATTAGTGAATTTTTCGCTAACTGTGCACAATTTATATGCACATTTCTGAAATGCATAACTTGACAGTTTCCTCCCGACTGCAATGTGGACTCATGCATTTTCTGTAAAGCTGCTTTGTAAAGATGAGTATTGTGAAAAGCGCTTTACAAATACATTTTAGTTTAATTTGTCATTGTGTGTGTGTGTGTGTGTGTGTGTGGGTCATTCTTACCTTTCCAGTCCAGCCTACGCCCTTCCAGATGCAGAAATAGACCAGGACCCAGGCGATGGCCAGTGTTATAGCCAGTGGCAGTCTTATCTCTCCCGGCTTCTCCAAACCATCCGTCATCTGGTGCATGTTCCGTCTGACAGAGGAGAAGCATTATTAGAGAACGCAGATGAATATAATGCATATCTATCAACCCACGTAACCACAAACAGAGCAAGTCTAATTGCTGATGCACAACATTCAACTAGGGTTGTCTGCCAAAAATAGCACAATAGCCGCATTTTTGAGAAACAACACTGCTTCTTTTACACGGCCGAGGACAAAAGAAAGTGTTTGCATGTTGCTTGAATACCAAAGCGTTTCACCAAAAAAAGAAAAAAAAAGAAGGAAAAAAAGCCCTTACTCCCAGAACTCCACGACGGCGCTCGTCATGTTGATAGTGTTTGCCTGGCTGTAGTTTGAGAAACATTTGTCTGTATTCCAAGGGTTTTCACAAGATTTCCAGGGGAGCTCCTGAAACACCACATTTCAAGCAGGACAATTCACTTCTAGTCTAGTCTTAGTCATGAGCTATTCTGATACCGGAGCATGTACTTACTGTGGTGAAGGAGTTATACAGATAGTAAATTGCCCATGCAATGATGACTATGTAGTAAATGTTAAGCCAGAAGGACAGGACTGCTGCTGCCAGGCCAACACCTATGGAGACATGTGCGCTTAACAACCATATTTCACATCATTTACACGCGTAAACAGGGTTTATAGTAGTTAATCATGTTGGTTACCTTTGAACATAGGGGCCAGTTTCCACACTCCAAGACCCCCGATGGACGTGTACTGACCGAGAGACGTTTCCAGAAGAAACAACGGGACCCCAGCAAATATGAGGGTCAAAAAGTAGGGAATCAAGAACGCCCCTATACAGACAGAAGAGTAATATAATGAGACACATTCAAAATATGCATCCGTTCATAAAATCCACTGTTTAGGATCTTTGCGCTTCCAATGATCGCGCATGTCCAGCGCACATGTTATTGTGAGGGATTTTCGAAATCAGACTTTTTTTTTTTTTTTTTTTTTACTCCGTTCGTTTCGAGGGGGAAATAGTACATGGTACAAACAACCAGGATTTTTTTCTTTACCTCCTCCGTTTTTTCCGCATAGATAAGGAAATCTCCAGACATTGCCAAGTCCAATGGCATAGCCAACACATGACAGAAGAAAGTCAAATTTCCCCTGCCACGTTTCTCTGTCCGGAATGTCATTTTTCTTCTGAACTTTAACCACCAGAGTTTTTGGTTTGTCATTGGCGGTGGGCGCTTCGTTGACCTCTGTTAGCACGTGTCCATCGGAGGCTTTGGTGCCGTTCGTGGCCATGTCTCTGGGTTTGGTCCTGGCGGTCGGACGGAAGAGTTTAGCACCGGTCCACGTAGACAGCAGCTTCGCGGTTCGATTAACCAACGATTAGAGTCGAAAAACGCCGATGAAGCTTGACACTGACCTGGAAACCATTGAGAGAAAGTGTCATTTAGATATGCACATTATTGTGTTCGTCACATGCATTTTTATTAATACAATAATATTAAGATTAAAAAATATGCATTGAATAAAATAAGATGCAAACAGCATACTAAATAAAATACAAATGGGTGCATGTGAGTTTAGCGCGCGCGGCATTAAAAGCGCGTCTGTATATATTTCTTTATTTTTTGCATAACTTAGAATTGATGATGTGAATTTCTGTTATCTAAAACTTCTCTATGATGGTTTGCAAAATAGTTAGGTTACTAGAGGGCAAATTATTTGCATGTATTTCTGAATTCAAATTATTCAAACGGTGGATTTTAAATCGGTTTCTCTCGAAGCCAAATGACAGATCACACGTTATGTCAAACAAACCGTTCGAATAATCTCGTCAAATTCTAATTTAGAATGTTCTAAGTTCCAAGCGCGCGACGCGTTTGCAAAAGCCCGGAGTTGCGCGCGCGCACAGACGGTGAGCTCGCGCTGAAGCGCGGACTCAAAAAGTCGAGCAAAACTGTCAACTCGCAGCCGCGGGATCTTTTTTATCGGGATAAATGAGTGTGAGACTAAAATATTGATACAAAAAAACGCAAAACAAAAACTAAAATACATCCGACTAACATGCACAAGCAAGTCTGAAATGCGCGCACAAACATCGCGTTTTACAGGCATACAAGTCAGGCAGATGTGTGCTAAAACAGTGCGTTTTAGATGTTCAACTTTCAAACGACTCAGATTTTCCCAAAAGCATTAAAATGACTATAGCAGTTAAATATGATCTACTTACACCGGAACAGTTTTCCTGCCAGTTTGGTTGCGGCGGCGCGTATCCGTGGGTTCCTCTCAAATTCCAACTCTGGGAATTTTACTTGTCCAAACCAGTGCAAAATGTTTCCATAAAGTGAAGTGAGGCAAACAGCTATCCTGAGGGGAAAGGTGAGTGAGGGTTTGTCTGGTGCTGTCCAGTTGTGTGGTGCTGAAGGACAGGGGAAAGAGCCAGAGACAGGAGCAGCTCCTCTACCGTGAGCGTCCAGAGATGTTACATGAAGCACACACCGTCACTCTCAATGTCAGCTCAAAGTCGACCCTCCCCGAACACAACATCTCCACCACTGAAATCCCAGACACTGCATGGCCACCTTCTCTCCTCAGCGCGCTTTATATGCTTTGTATATGTTTTTTTCTTTCTTTCTTTTTTTTTTTTTGACCAACTTGCATTGCTCTGTGTTTGAGAGAGATCGTGTTTATCAATTGACGGACACTGCCCACTCACTGTAATAACGATTTAATTGTTCAATAATGTTAGTCTTGGAAGTTGCATGCATATGCGTTGCTCTAATAAACATGTGAATGCATTTGGCGCAGACAGAAAACAAACACAAAACAATTAAAATACATGAAGAAATGTTACAATTTTAAAGCACAGCCTCTCGTCATTAAACGAATTTGCTAGACAAGAGCAACTTTGACTACATTTTATAGTCGTCACAAATAAATATAGCCAGGCTGATTATTTTTCAGCATGGATGAAAATCCATGACGCATGTAGTTCTGTCAGTTCCCAAATCTTCCAACAAGCCGAGTCAATAGATAATAAACTTCATGTTCTGTTCTGAATTATTGTGTTAATATAGTGTAAAATATATCTAAGCAAAGTTAGCAAAAAAAAAAAAAAAAAAAAGATAAAAAAAAAATGCATTGCATGCATGCACATGCTTGTTATCAGCCATTAAAACCCCTATAAATGACGGTAACACATATAGTGTTCGTGTTACATGTGATTTTAATTAAGTGCAATAGCAAACACGTATTTACAAGCATGTGAATTACTCAGTACTGTAATGTACTTACTCTGCAAAATAAACATCAATGTGAAGGGTGATTAAACAGGGGTGAAAAAAAGGTGATTTTTTTTTTTTTTTACCTGACATGAAATTATTTCTCTTTGTATATTTTCATAGTTCAGAACTGCATAGAGCTCAAACAATGCACCACAGCAAACACGTTTTGGGTTGAAAAAGGCCTGAACTAATTTACTCTCGAAAAAAACATCAGTTTCCAAAGTGTCAGATTGGGATGACGATGCCAGTCATTCTCTGGATTCTGGTAAACCGTGATAAGGAAGTCAGTCAATAAGGAGAGTCTGGGGGTGGGAGATAAATTGAAAACTGGTCTTATAATCTTCTTAGCTGACTGCCTCCCGAAATAAAATACCCTTGCGGGGAAATCTAAAGGAACACTGTGCTCAGAAGTTAACTCCTATACAAGCGTAATTTAGTTCTCTGTAATTAGATGTTAAAGCATTCACCGACCAGACGTCTTCAGACTAGATGAGGAACATGGATTGAGGAAGACAATAAACCAGGTCTTTAGGACCGTCATCTCCAACAGGACCGCTGATCACGGTAACATCTCTGATGCTTCATGGTGTCGGTGATCACATCAGAAGGGTCGAGTAAAGAACATTTGGCTTTTTAATCTGCAAAAAATAAGCATGAACACAGTACATAGGACTGAAGTGTGCCATTTCTTCAGTGTGAACACTTCTCATATCCCAGTTAAATTGGCAGAGACAACATGTGCATTTATGTATTTTATCCAGAGAGACTTGCAGTGCTTTCAGGGAATGAGGTTTAATCTTTAAGAATTGAGCTTATAGGAATGGTTGATTCGGCAAAGGTGTAACGGATGATGACTATCAGTAACGTGCAGAGATTTAGGGGGACAGGTGCTCAAGTAGAAAAAAGGGCATCCTCCTCATAATTATTTATTAAAAATAAAGTGATGTACTCTTGAACATCTTTGAATTACACAAATGAAAGGTGTAGAATCCCGAAACTCCTGTTATTAGCGACACCGGTGGCTGTTAAGTGAACTGCAGCAGCGTGTTCGTAATAACTCAACGCCCTGATATAATCATGATCAAGATATTTTCGTTCTTCGCTCAGAAGTAAAAAAATAAGTTGGAAATACCTTTGCAGCGATACTATACTAATATACTGTTAACGAAGGAACTGCTGAGAGCGACGGTTAGATGAATATGTAAATATGTGCCGTACGCTTTCCTCTTATTAAACTAAATAAACACAGCGGTGAGAAAACAGCGGTTCAGAAAGCAGCAGTGATGTGGATGTGTTCATTTCACTGTTATGATTGATTATAAAGTATATTTGAGACTGTAGACTATATAGATCTGGCAATGTGAGATTATAGTTTCAAAGAATCCCTTTTCTTTGCGTGACACATTGACATTACAGTCCAGAAAGGCTCTTTCGACATTAACCTGAACATTGTCAAGTCAAGTCTCCTTCATTTATACAGCGCTTTTAACAATATAGATTGTATATAAGCAGCTTTACAGTGATAACAGGAGATTACAGTAACAGAGGTAGTTTATGGCTTTACAGCAGCTCTAGAATACAGTTATTGTCCAGATAAAGTTAGTTTTGATTGTTTCTCTTCCGTCGCAACGATCATTAGTTATTAACATAGGAGCCGCTAACACGACACCGCTCTCACAGAAAACACTTAATGCGATCCGGCGGCTCATTCGCACAAAACAGTGTCTGGTGTCTCGAGAATGCAAACCATGAAATACTTCTTTTTTTCTGCTTCCGCATAGCCACGTGAACCGGAATTATCCCAACACAGTTTTATCTGTACAGAGGTAAAGGAAGGTGGAGTCTCTTCACTAGTCTCTTCACTAGTCTCTTCACAGCGGAGAGACTAGTGGATACTTCAGCACTGCATTGTCGTCGTGTCCTGGCACTGGTCCTTCATCAGATCTGGATACGGCCTGGATCCGGCGGACTGCGGTAAACCTCAGATAAACAGAGACTAATATTAGCATAGATGCCATCCTTCTAATGATGTACTATGTATATTAGGATTTATGGGAAGTGTTCCCAGTTCCGGCTGACCTAATCTATGCAGCCTAACATTGAGTTATAGAAGTCTATAATGCATTATGTGTATGCTAGGTCAAAGAGATGTGTCTTTAGTCTAGATTTGAACTGACAGAGTGTGTCTGCTTCCCGGACAATGGTAGGAAGACTGTTCCAAAGTTTTGGTTCTAAATAGGAAAAGGATCTACCGCCAGCAGTCGATTTTGATATTCTAGGTATTATTAACTGGCCGGAAGTTTGAGATCGCAGTAGACGTGAAGGACTATAATGCGTTAAGAGCTCGCTCAAGTACTGCGGAGCTAAACCATTTAGTGCTTTGTAAGTGATCAGCAATATTTAAAATGTATACGATGTTTAATAGGCAGCCAATGCAGTGTTTTGAACGAGCTGGAGTTTGTTTGTTAAGCGTGCAGGGCAACCACCCATAAAGTGTTTATATAAGCATTCGTTCGATTCATGTGTCACTGAATGGAAGAGAGGCTCTCCGGAGTGTAAACGTCACATCCTTTTGATTTCCAGGCAAAAACCTCCCGAATCCTTCACATAAAAATCAGTCTAAGGCTTTTAGAGACCGCCTAGGAAGACGGGGAACGTCTCGTTTTTAAATGTTGAGAGAATCGTGAGTACAGAGGCGTTGTGTGCGCTGTGTGTGAACATGATGTGTTCTCTACATCTAGACTATAATGTGAGCATTTACTCATCTTACTTGCACAAAAACAGATCCACTATTCCTCAAAATGAATAAAAACAGTCAAATGCAAACTCTGAATATTACACAAACATGCAATAATTAAATGTTACATTGCACTAATACACGTTATGTATTTAATCTCACTTTATCAACCAATGTCTTTGCTGCTGACCTTCAAACTAATAAGCAAAACTGACTTTAAATAAACCATATTTGTGTTTTTATTTTTGTTTAACCCGCTGAAGTAAGAGTGTTGAAGTGTCTTCTTCTTCTGCGACACAGAACGGCAGCAGCCGAACGTTATTTGAGCTTTTGAGTCATTTTTACTTTTTTTTGTTATTAAAAACAAACAAGCAAGCCCCGCCCAGATGAGAAAAAGCAACGCAAAAGTAACGCAACACATTACTTTCCATAAACAGTTACTAAGTAACACAATTAGTAGCTTTATTAGGGAGTAATGCAAGTTAAAAAGTAACTTTCCCCAACACTGCAAGCCGTTCACACACTAAATAATACAAATCCATCTTACTAATTATCAAAAACAATTTATACTGAAATTACAATTGCATAAATAATTTCACAAGATTAAAGTATTAAATATAAGATATAGAATCACTTCTATTAGTATATATACAGGCAACTAATTAACAATATCTTGGTACTTGATAAATGATCAGAATTATGCTAATTCATGAATTAAATTTCCCTTATGCCAATCCAAAAGAGAAGAAAAACTATTGTAAAGCTAATTTATGAGTAACATTAAACACGCAACTGTTCACCAATTACTTCTAGCAGCATGACTTCATATCCACGGCCACGCCATCTCGTTCCACTTCAGTAAAGCATCAGCGCTGGCGTTGGAGAGGCGTCACAGATCAAACTTCTGCGCTTCTCTCAACACTGTCAGTGCAGGGATGGAAAGCCTGAGCTGATGGCAGATGGCGAGCCAATGAGGGGTGAACTAACCTACTAATGATACAAAATGAAATTTTGCATTTAGAACCCATCTGGTTTCTTCTGCCTCTGGGGAAAGACGGAGCCACACATTTGTGGACCTGTAGTGAGAATCAGTGTCTGGTGATTGTTGGTGGCACACATGATTACTCAACTGTGCAATGAATCTCATAACAGCAAACGCTGGCAGTAATCTCCACCTTCTGGACCGGCTGTATCCCTCACTTCATACTGCGAAATGCTAACTGTATACAGTCCCGAACTATACCTCTGTAATTATGTCATATTTTATCTTAACACTTCATCATTAATGAGCCATTTAGTTCCAAAATTGTTGAGATGTTGAATGCGAAGCTCTAAAAAGACAAAAACTCCAAAACCAGACTTGAAAATGATGTAGTCATTTGAATACAAATATATTTTGACATTAAAATATAGTCAAGCGGAGTGTTTATTGTGTGTTGTGACATCCTTAATCTGAGAGTCTCAGTAAGAAAAGACTGATTCCTTCAATGTGCTCTTGTTTCTGTGTTCTTATAACACACATGTACAGTAGTGGCCAAAAGTGATGTCCGGCTTCACAATTTATTCAAATATTATTATAAATATGTTAAAGATTTTGTAAGCATATTGCGTAGCTGTATCAATTTGTGATAATGCAATGAAACATGTCAAATTCTGCAGACAGACATCATTTGTGGAAATTATGAACACGCGAAAACAAGAGAGAAACAATGCAATATTAATAACTAATGATGTTGTATGCTTTTTTTCCTGAGTGTTTTTTGCGTTTCTATGCATTTTTTTTATTGCATAGTAAAATAAAACCTGTAGCTGTAATTTGCCTTTTTTTTGCCAAATAAGGTCATTGTAAGGTCATTAAAAGCAAATATCCCCTCAAGACATCACTTTTGCTAACTATAACATCTTTGTTTCCATCCTTTAACTTACTAAGTGTTTCTACAGTCATTCGGTTAGTTATACTATTTTTGACTTAAATAAAACCATTCATAAAATCCCAATAATCCTTGATTTTATGAATTTGCCAGCTAGAGAAATCTGTCATCAACAGAATTAACTGATAAAACGCATCATGCACAATGACCGAGGGAACGATGATTCACTGCGTTTGTCCTCTTCTCATCCAGTCATACACGATATATGTTGGGGAAGTTTGCGAGGGGAGACAACATTACTTCTTTCATCCATTGAGGCGTAGAAAGCCAGGCTTGAGATGTCACATCTCCTTATGCGTGACAGCGGCCGCAGAATGTGTGCGGTGGTCATTGGTAGGGCAGTCAGGTAGGCTTGCATGAGTCCTGCAGAAGAGGCTCAGCGCTGGGCTTCCGCTCGCTCTGAAAGACTGGGACAGACTGGCGTGTCTGTTGCTGGGTGATCAACAAGGTGGTCTGGGGCCAGTTCAATAGAGAGAGAGGGGGAAAAAAACTGGGAATGGGCACAAAACAAACAGATACCTCTTCCCACAATGCAGGAATAGGAATGGGAATATGAATGCGATGGTGAACTTGTTTTAAAGATGTTTTTCTTTTGACTTTGGGATGTCTCCACTACACAAGTGGCTTGCAGTGTGATTTCTTTATTTGATAATATCAGTGTTGAGGGAAGTTACTTTTAAAAGTACAATATTGTGCTACTCCCTAAAAAAGTTACTGGTTGTGTTATTTAGTTGTGCAAGAAATATGTTGCGTTACTTTTCCCCATCTGGGCTGGGCTTGCTTGTTTTTAATAACAAAAAAAGTTATATTTTTTGCAAATGTAAAGGCCCTTTCATGCCAAAAGTGAAATGAATAAAACTAAATCTCAAAGATATCGTGCAGCTGCTGCCGTTCTGGATCGCAGAAGAAAGTCTCTCACTTCAGGAGGTTAAACAAACTAAACACAAATATGGTTTATTTTAAGGCACTTTTTCTTATTATTATGGTTAAATTGGATCATCGAAGGTCAGCAGCAAAGACATTGGCTAATAAAGTGAGATTAAATACATAAAGTATGTTTGTATTATTTATATCACATTTAATTATTGGAGATTAAATGCCTTCTCACATGTATAATATTCACATTTAAAAGAAATGTGTTACTTTATGTTACTTGAAGAAAGTAATCTGATTACTTAATTGCGTTTCTTGTAATGTGTAAACCTGTTCACCGATAGGAAAGCTCTGCTCGTGATCTACTGACGACGCACAAATTAATGGGGGGGGGGGGGGGGGGCATCTTTGATGTCCCCAGAGTGTGTGTGTGAAGTTTTAGCTCAAAATACCCCACAGATATTTGTATATAGCATGTTAAAGTGTCACTTTTTGAGGGTGAGCAAAAACACACCGTTTTGTGTCTGTCCCTTTAAATGCAAATGAGCTGCTGCAGTGGGCGGGGTTTCAAGAGCTGGTGTGTGTTAGCAGCTGCGCTTACCTCACACACACACACTAATGACAGAAACTGTTCTGCCTTTAATGTTAAACCGGAGTCAGACAATGAAGGAGAGACTCAAGAAGTGACAACATGTAGAGCAACAGGACGTCTCTGAAAGGTTAGTTGATGAGTTTATGTCGCTGATGTGGAGTTAACTATCTTCAATTAGCATATTCTGTCATGATAATCTATAAATCGCTCGTATAGGAACTGTTGTGAGACGCACACAGAGTGACTTTCTATTGCATGTAAAAAGACGGATGCTAAAGTTTGAGCTGACTCACAAACGAAGGGTCAATTGACTAGAGCAAACCGTAGTAAATCAGCTTGCATCGTTTATTTAAACACTCTCCTCCCATAATTTTTGCGTCTGATAGAGAAACTCCTACAAATGCAAACCCAGACAACAACATGTGTCGGCTCAGATCCGGCCCACATCTGGGATATGAGGATTCCCCGCACACCAGATCTGGGCCGACACTGGGGATGCATTAAGGTCAGTGGCAAATATAACTGCCCACGCCTGTCCAGTGCTAATCTTTCACTGCATGTCTTTAGTAAATCCTGACCGTCTCCTGCATGTCGCAAGCTGTTAGTAAATCCGGCCCTTGGTGTTACAAAACCATGAAGAATTAAGGAAAATAGTTAACCATAAACATTACAAACTGTGACTCGTGTTCCTGCTGGACCATCTCATGGTATCTGCACAGATCTGGGTGAAAAAACTACATCTCCAGTCTCAATCGATCTCATCCTCCCAGAAATCCCAGCAACATTGCGTTGATAAAGCATCCAGGACTGGAAGAAGAGTCTGCTGGAGAAACACAAGGAGACAATCATGGACTTTCACTGTTTCTCCCCACTGGAATGATCTACCAATGTTGATAGACACATGTGACCCTGGACCACAAACCCAGTCTGGAGCCGCACGGGTATATCTGTGGCAATAGCAACTATACAGCGTATGGGTCAAAATTATCCATTTTTCTTTTATGCCAAAAATCATGAGGATATTAAGATCATGTTCCATGAAGATATTTAGTAAATGTCCTACCGTAAATATATAAAACATGTATTTTTGTGAGTGAATGCAGCACAATCGTGAACATAAATGCACAACTTTAAAGGAGATTTTCTCAATGTTTACATTTTTCAGATTCCAGATTTTCAATAGTTGTGTCTCGACCAAATATTGTCCTATCCTAACAAACCACACATCACTGGAAAGATTATTTATTCAGCTTTCAGACGATGTATAAATTGACCCAATGTGATTGGTTTTGTGGTCCAGGGTCACATATCTCTTCCATGAACCATTGCTTTAATCCTGTTAATGAGTCTCTCTTAATAATAAACTATTCTTTTTCTATTCGTCATCTCCGGGAACTGAGTATTTCTCATGCTTCCTTTGGTTAAATCTTGTTGTATTCCTCATTTGTAAGATTATTGAATTAAAGTATGTTCTAAATTAATAAATGTAAATGATATTTATAGTGAGTGTTGGGATATGGGACATTATTTACGTCCCTTTAACTACACAGGTAAACCCTTGTTTATTAAGTGACAATGTTATGAGGATTTTTTATTTATTTTTTTATGTCACACTGATTTGTAATTGTCTAATTTCTTATGGATTTTGGTAATGTTGTTTTTCTGATCTGATTAATTTAAACCTTATTAGCATACAGCACACATGGATTATTTCATTGCATCCCGCTGTATTTATCATATAAAGTGTCTTATTAATTTAATTCTCAAATCTCATGCCACAAAGGCAGAGGAGGAGGTTAGTCCAAGGATGTTTGATATCTTTGTCCTGCTTTTGTGTGTGATTTGTAAATTACCACATTTTTG
Source organism: Phoxinus phoxinus (assembly GCF_949152265.1). NCBI lineage: Eukaryota > Metazoa > Chordata > Actinopteri > Cypriniformes > Leuciscidae > Phoxinus > Phoxinus phoxinus. The sequence goes on from NC_136897.1 coordinate 1,520,678, forward strand.
GGTGAGGCCAAAGGCAATGACAATTATTTTAGTTTTTTCTGAAATAATTTAGTTCACGTTTTTTGTCAACCAGTCTGCCATGCTGCAATAACAAGCTGTTTTTCCCAGAATGCACGTGCACATTTGATTGGTCGACACAGAGCTTCCCTCGAGTGAGTCTTGTCTGGTTGCTCTATTTGGGGTAATGGAGGTGGGCAGAAATAAATTCAGCAGTCAAGGCGAATATCAGGAGTTAATGACTTTTCCAGATCCTCCCCGCATCCCCTGCCCTCACAGCGGGACACAGGGAAGAGGACACAGCAGGCGGGAACACCGCTGCTCTTTCCCGGGAGTTTTTAAAGAATTTATTATCATATTATATTATATTATATTATATTATATTATATTATATTATATTATATTATATTATATTATATTATATTTGATCATATTATATTATAGTATATTTTATTATATTTTATCAAATTATATTATATTTTATTATATTATATTTATATTTTTAATCCAAAGCATTATATTCTTAATTATAGTCTTTTAATGGCCATACTTTAGGTGTTAATTTGTTTAAATTAAAAGATAATATATATATTTTTTAATAATAATAATACAAAATAATTAAAATAAATAAATAAAATAAAATAAAATGAAAAGAAATAATGAAATGAAAAAATAAAATTGTAAAAAATAAATAAATAAATAAATAATAAAATAAAATAAAATAAATAAAATAAAATAAAATAAAATAAAATAAAAATGTAAAATGTAAAATGAAATGAAATGAAATTAAATGAAATAATGAAATGAAATGAAATAATGTAAAATAAAATACTACCAACACACACACACACACACACACACACACACACACACACACACACACACACACACACACACACACACACACACACACACACACACACACACACACACACACACACACACACACACACACACACACACACACACACAAGAGTAGACACACTACATTTGAAATATTAGTGATGGGTTGCTAGGAAACAGACTCATCTTCAGTGTGGCGATGTCTCTGGCCTCCTGTGGATGGCCTCCACTGCAGCTGCTCAAATAGGTTCATTAAGTTTTATAGAATCCACTAAATGCCTAGATTAGAGCTCAGAGGTTAATACACATTCAGATAAGCCTTTGAAATGCTTGCTCTTTCTTCAGTAGTGCTCTGACATATGTACGTTTTTGTCTTTCTTCAATTTGCAATTAATCGTCTTGAAGAAATGCATTAATTCTCTTTTGTAATACCGATGTAATGACCACAAGAAGAGATCTGTAGATCTTTAAACATCATCCTTTTGTGCCAGTTTGGAAATATTCGGTGTGAGACTGCTTTTGTTGTCTTGACAAAGCCAATGCACTGATATTGAAGCTTATTGGGAACACAATTACTTCAAGTTCTCCTCCAGCTTTCAAGCTCATGTGTTCAGTAATAATAATAATATGCAATGCAAAAGTAGGTCAGAGTTGAAACCGTTAGCCAGTTCAGAAGTTGTCCAGAGCTCAGATGCCTTGGCTTGAGGTGTCCACATAATCTTTTGTGCAACCATTTTAGGTCACTGCCTCTGTGAGGAAGCTCCTCTTTTTGCAGTTACACCACCCATTGACCATCAGCATTATCATCAGCTCCGGCAGTGACTGAGCGCTCGGGCAAAGACAAGCAGCCAGAGGCGTCTGACTGGCAGATCTCCAGAGAACAGCACAGTCTTTAGGCTCTCTTTAACCTATACAGAACCTGTGAGGTTTACTTGGGACTTGGTTCCCTTGAATAACCGAGTAAACGGAGATTTGTCACTTGCTGTTTCCATCCAAAGCTGAGAGTTTAAATTACAGACACCATTGGAATATTGCGTGAAAGATTTGCAAATAAAGCATCCCATGTGTCGAAGAGAACACAGTCGTGACTTCCTGAGAAATTGGCACAAAATATATAAAAGTAATAAAACTGTTAGTTTCTGCAATCGGACTCTTTTCCCTCCATCATGAACGAGTGTGTGTCGAGCGTCAGAGAAACACAGTAAACGCTGTCGTGTTCTCTAGCAATCGGATGCTGGTGTTCGGGAACACACTCGTGTGTGTGAGACGCTTCTGGAGGGAGTTACACCACATCATTCTGATCACACACTTTGACTTTCAGAAACACCAAACCAACATTAGAGACGCTGCGATGCCATTGGTCCGCTGGTTACTCCAGTTATCAAGTCAAATCAAGTCACCTTCATTTATACAGCGCTTTTTACAATACAGATTGTTTCTGGACCGCAGATTGTAATACTGGACCGCAGCTTTAGAAGAAAGTCATTGTTCAGCTTAAGTGCGTTTTTGATTGATCATTCCCGTTGTAAAAATCATTAGTTATTAACTTAGGGGCCGCTAACACGACACTGTTTTCAATTGAAAACAGAAAACTTTGAATGCGTTCTTCTGGACGTTCATTTACATGGCAATGGCGTTTTGGTGGCCTGAGAACGCAAACTTTGAAGTATAGGTTTCAAAGAGAACGTTTTTAAAAATGAATTTAAAAAAAGTGAAACCGTTATCATCTCTGTGTAAACTTCAAGAACGTGAATCTGTGAAAACGGTGACGGCATTTACATGCGCATTACGTGTTAAGTCTATAGGCATGTGCATTTATACAGCGTTTTTAGACGTTTCCGCGGATCCGCGTGAAAGGGAATCACTCTGATAATGTTTTCATTTTTATAAAAAAAAATAAAAAAATGTATCTGGTTTTGTATGAACGAGATTGGTGACTCAGACGGTGGCCAGATTTTCACTGTTTTCAGTAATGCTCTTCCTAAACAAGATTTAGTAATAAAAAACGTTTGTTGTGAATAAAAAAAAACTTTTTCCGTGTCGATGAGGCCTTCGCAGGGGAAAGTCTAGTTGACACGGTCTCTGCTGAAGCTTCAGGGCTGTGTTGTGGTCATGTCTCGGCGCAGGTCTTTCATCTGATCCAGATCCGGCTGAGTACGGTGGACCAGTGTTCCCAGTTCTGGCTGACCTAATTTATGCAGCCTAATAATCATTTTACATGATTTGAATAATGTAATTATCCAATCACATCCTCTGCTGAGGAGAAGTCACTTGATGTTTTTGTTGCGCATTGAAGGATTTTATGTGGCAAATGCATTTCCATCATAGTTAATGCGCATGTCTTTTTATTGGATAGAAAATGATCTGCCTCAACTGAAGACATATGTTTTTTATGTGCATTTTGGCATCCCAAAATTCACCTAAAAATAAGTGGATGGAAACGTAGCTAGTGATATATTTTCAAATCACTAGTAAATTAAAATATTGTGTAATAAACATGGGTGCCAAAATAAGAGGTTATATAATATGTTAGGAAATTGCACATTTGCAATAAAATGTTCTATGTAGTCTGATTTATTTATTTTGGTAATTCCACAGTTGGTTAAATTTCCATGTTAAACAATAATTGCATTTGAGTTGTACACAGTAAGGAGTTCCCCAGGGTTCAGTGCTGGGACCACTTTTATTAACAGAATATGTAGAGATTTTATTGTATTTGAGATATAATATCCAAATATAAGTTTGCTCTGCATGTTCAATGTAAGTTCATCAAGCTTGTTCAAAAATGTTCAAAAACTTAGTTTTTTTCTTACTCTAGGAAACTTACATTTTAAATTTCAAATAGATAAAATAAATTAAAATATATATTCACTGAAGACTATTTTTCATCAGACACAACACTGTATGCTTATAGTACAAATTGAGGCTGGTATACTGAGTTATTTGCTAAACTAAGACTACACACATTATTTGCAGTTATTTGGGCATATTCTTTGGCTGTAATTTAACATTATAATTTAAATAAATGATAATGCCCATGGCAATGTAAAAGGTTTCATATGAAATTTTTATTTGTAAGATTTAATGTATGAATGTTTCAGTTTAAACAACAACAACAACAACAACACAAATACACTGCTAATGGACAATTGCTTGTAGGACATGCATTAAAACTAAGATCTCACTGTTTCTTACAGTCATAAATTCTCACAGAAAGGAGTGAATCCTTTGCCTTATATGTCCCTTGTGTCGTCTTGTTGAAGGGTCTGTCCTCATAAGACCCTTTCCACTCGTTAATTGCCCTTTCAGAGCCCTTTTAAAGAGGACAAAGTGTTCCGGAAACAATACCTTTATAGCCATTTAAAAGTTGTACATAAAAAAAACACATTTTAGCCTTCACCACATATCATCTAGAACTACGTCCTCAACACTTATCTGCCCATTGCCAAATACTTATTGCTTCAGTTTCAATCTCTAATATTCTGTTCATTTCCATGTCATTCTGTTATGTGCAGCGTCATGGCCAGGGGTTTGGTGTTTTTATTTGGCCATGTAATGATCCAACCCGACCCTGCTTCACAGATCAACGCCACAGAGAGTGATCCAAATGAACCGAAGACATGCATGAGGAGAATGTGACACCGTTAGTTTGTAGAGTGATAGCATGCATGATGCTTGATGCATGAAGTTAGCCCTCTAACGTTAAGTTAGCCCGCTAGCATTTGCACGCGTGGTCTCGCCTATCGACCGTCTTATTTACACTCGAATCACTGGAAGGATACGGGTTCTATCCATGATTTCAGTCCTAAATTAGTAGTGATATTGGTAGCATCACTGCTAATTTATTGTTCATCTGTCATAATGGCGAATATATCGGATGTGTGTCTACCTCTGAGTGCAGGTGAGGACACGTTTGAGCTGCATTCGGTGCGGTTGGAGCTGGAGTCCGTGGAGAAGCAGATCCGTGATCTGCTGGGGAGGCAGGCCGAGCTGCGAGACCGACGATCAGCGCTTGAAGTATCACGCGCCGATGCTCACAAGTCAGTGGTTAGTAACTTTTCGACTCCGGCCTCCTCTACTCCGTGTATTTCTCTGCACAGGACCCGAGCACCCCTGGTTTCGTTTACCCCGACACCGACACAGCACCATGGACCCTGGATGATGCCACAGCGGAAGACACGAGCCAGGACCAGAGCAAGGACCTCTCCGCCCCTCCCGGTCTTCGAGATCTCCACCCGGAACCGCTTCTCCCCTCTTCGCGAGACGGAACGCGACGACGCTGTGATCATCGGCAGTTCCATGGTCCGGCATGTCCGCGCTACCTCAGGTAAAGGTATGGTGCGCACTCACTGCTTTCCTGGTGCTCGTGTTCTCGATGTCGCTGCGCAGGTCCCCGAGATCCTGAACGGTGACGAGCGCGTCGGAGCTGTCGTGCTGCACGCGGGGGTGAACGACATCAGGCTGCGGCAGACGGAGGTTCTGAAGAGGGACTACAGGAGCCTGATCGAGACGGTACGCAGAACATCGCCTGAAGCAAAGATCGTCGTGTCTGGACCGCTTCCCACGTACCGACAAGGACAAGAAAGGTTCAGTAGATTGTTTGCACTAAATGAATGGTTGATGTCATGGTGTAATGAACAGAGACTGCTCTTTGTAAATAATTGGAATCTGTTTTGGGAGCGACCTAGGCTCTACCGTGCTGATGGCCTGCACCCCAGCAGAATCGGAGCGGCTGTTCTGTCGGACAACATCTCCAAGACGTTACACACCATATGACTAGTAAGTCAAAGTCCTAATCACATTCTTTGCTGTCCCAAATTAATTGATATAAGTACCAGTGTAGAACACTATATAGAAACTGTGTCTATTCCTCGTTTAGTGAGGCCAAACAATAAATCTACTGCAGGATCTAAGAAAAATCTAATTGTGATTAAACCAGAAAATCTCAATATTAGTGAACAAAAACAATTTCTAAAGCTAGGTCTTCTAAACATTAGATCGCTTACACCTAAGGCGGTTATTGTAAATGAAATGGTCACTGATAATAGCTTTGATGTACTCTGCCTTACTGAAACCTGGCTTAAACCAAATGATTATTTCGGTCTTAATGAGTCCACTCCACCAGGATACGGTTATAAGCATGAGCCCCGTCTGATTGGTCGTGGCGGCGGTGTTGCAACAATCTATAGAGATATTCTTAATGTTACTCAGAAAACAGGCCACAGGTTTAATTCGTTTGAAGTACTTGTTCTAAATGTTACGCTCCTAGATGTAAGAAAGAAATCCCTATTATCTCTAGCCTTGGCTACCGTATATAGACCGCCAGGGCCTTACGCTGATTTCCTAAAAGAGTTTGCAGATTTTCTCTCAGATCTATTGGTCAATGCCGATAAGGCAATAATTGTTGGAGATTTCAACATACACGTTGATAACACAAATGATGCGTTAGGAGCTGCGTTTACAGATTTATTAAACTCCTTTGGGGTCAAGCAAAACGTTAGTGGTCCCACTCATCGTCTTAATCATACTCTAGATTTAATTATATCATATGGAACCGATCCAACCGATATAGATATTATACCGCAAAGTGATGATGTCACTGATCATTACATGGTAACTTGCATACTACGTACGGCTGAAATGTGTCATGTTGCGCCACGTTATCGACCAGGCAGAACAATCCTTCCAACCACTATAGATAGATTCTTGAATAGCTTACCTGATCTATCTCCGCTCCTCAGTGAACCCAAACAAACAGAGGAACTAGAGGAAATGACTAGCAGTATGAGCACCATTTTCTCTAGTACATTAGAAACTGTTGCACCAATTAGATTAAAAAAGGTTAGAGAGAAAACTAAAGCACCATGGTACAACAGTGCTACGCATGTTATCAAGAGAGAAACTCGTAACTTAGAGCGCAAATGGAAACAAACTAATTTAGAGGTCTTTAGAATCGCGTGGAAAGACAGTATGTCACGTTATAAAAAGGCTCTAAAAGCAGCCAGGGCTGAGCATCTCCGCAAACTAATAGAAAATAACCAAAACAATCCAAGGTTTTTATTTAACACCGTGGCTAGATTAACAAATAAACAGACATCACCTGAACAAAATATTCCGTTACATTTTAATAGTAATGATTTCATGAATTTCTTCACTGAGAAAATAGAAAGCATCAGAAACACAATTGTAAATGTACAATCTTTGACAGCGTCTTATGATTCAGCCTCAATTATCGCCCCTCAAGAACAACTACAGCGCTTTACAACTATAGGACAGGAAGAGCTAAATAAACTTATCACTGCATCTAAACCAACAACATGTTTATTAGATCCAATACCCACTAAACTACTGAAAGAAGTGTTACCTGTAGTGGAAGAGCCTCTTCTCAATATTATTAACTCGTCTCTATCTTTAGGACATGTTCCAAAAACATTCAAGCTGGCAGTTATAAAACCTCTTATTAAGAAACCACAATTAGATCCAAATAACCTAGCAAATTACAGACCCATTTCAAATCTTCCATTTATGTCTAAAATACTAGAAAAAGTTGTGTCCGCTCAATTGTGCTCTTTCTTGCAAGAAAACGATATCTATGAAAAGTTTCAGTCAGGATTCAGGCCACATCATAGCACAGAAACTGCGCTGGTTAAAATTACAAATGATTTACTTTTAGCTTCTGACCAAGGCTGTATCTCAATACTAGTTTTACTCGATCTTAGTGCTGCGTTTGACACTATAGATCATAAAATACTCTTAGATCGACTTCAAAATTACACTGGTGTTCAGGGACAGGCATTAAGCTGGTTTAGATCGTACCTATCAGACCGTTACCATTTTGTCCATTTAAATGGGGAAAAATCAAAGATAACGTCAGTAAATTATGGAGTGCCGCAGGGATCTGTATTAGGCCCCCTGCTATTCTCAATTTATATGCTGCCACTTGGTAATATTATAAGAAAACATGGAATAAGTTTCCACTGTTATGCTGATGACACTCAATTATATATTTCATCTAGACCAGATGATAACACTAAATTATCTAAAATGACAGAGTGTGTTAAAGATATAAAATATTGGATGACGTGTAATTTTCTTCTATTAAATTCAGATAAAACGGAGGTATTACTGATTGGTCCAAAAAACTGCCCTCAAAATCTCTTACAATACAACCTTAATCTAGATGGACGTCCTGTTACTTTATCCTCTACAGTAAAAGACCTGGGTGTTATACTAGACCGCAACTTGTCTTTTGAAAATCATATTTCAAATGTCACAAGAACAGCCTTTTTCCACCTTAGAAACATTGCTAAGCTACGTAATATGCTATCAGTTTCTGATGCAGAAAAGTTAGTTCATGCATTCATGACCTCGAGACTAGATTACTGTAATGCTCTATTAGCTGGTTGTCCTGCATCCTCAGTAAACAAGCTACAGTTAGTCCAAAATGCAGCTGCTAGAGTTCTTACTAGGTCAAGAAAATATGATCATATAACACCAATTTTATCATCTCTACACTGGTTACCTATTAAGTTCCGTATCAATTACAAAGTATTGTTACTGACCTATAAAGCCCTAAATGGTTTAGCTCCTGTGTATTTAAGAGATCTTCTATCGCCATATATTCCATCGCGCTCTTTAAGATCGCTAAATTCGAGGCTTCTGGTCGTACCTAGGATATCTAAGTCCACTAAAGGAGGGAGGGCGTTTTCACATCTAGCTCCTAAACTCTGGAATAGCCTTCCTGATACTGTCCGAGGCTCAGACTCGCTCTCCCAGTTTAAAACTAGATTAAAGACGCATCTCTTTAGCCAAGCATTCACATGATGCATCTCATACCTTTTATACTACAGTTAAATCAGATCAAATGCATTCATATTAAGAACAGCAGCTACGCTAATTATTTCCCATCTGCCTTTTTTGTTGTTATCTCGGGACGCCTGTCCCGAGATAACTCAAATAGAGTTTGTCAGCTCCAGTTAGTATCCAGCCTCTCATGGAGACTTCAGATGCCCCAACGCCTGTGATGAGACGACTCGACGCCTGTGAAGAGACGACCCAACGCCGGCGATATGTTATGCCCTAAATTTCATGATTAACTAACTGTATTTTTGTATGGATATTTTTGAAATGCATTTTCTGTAAAGCTGCTTTGAAACAATGTGTATTGTGAAAAGCGCTATACAAATAAACTTGAATTGAATTGAATTGAATTGTTTCAAATACGTATACTTAAATATGCTGCATTTGACAGGTTTTTCATGGGAATACTGTGGGTTCCAGAGGTCTGAGATATTACCTGGAATGTAGATGTATTAAATTGAATGACATTGATTGACGTTTTATTACAAATCATGCTGTGCTGTAGAGAACCTATTGTGTTTTTCAAGATTTTAAGATGAAAATTGATCAGTGTCATGTCACGAGGACATAATTAACAGAATACAGACATATGCGGTACTGCAATTAAGCTCTTTTTTCAAGCACAGGTGTCGGCAATCTGTTCTTCACTTTCCTCCACTCATCCTGCTCTCAGCCCATTCATCGCTATGGAAACAGACTGGATGGATTGCTCGACTGCTCAGTGATTGGTATGACGCCACAAATGACAGTGCAAGATCATGACTTGCTACATTCAGCATCTAAGGGACTAGCAAGTTCACAAGGGAGAGAATACAAAAATACATCTACAGATTGTGTTTTATTGTTCTAACCAAATCACTTGTTAACTATAACCAACAACAGATTTTTGAAGACTTTTTGTGCAACAAAGTTTTACTTTAAACCCTTTAAACCCAAAGTTTTACATAACCCTTCAAAATTAGAGAACACTTAAAATTACAACAATCGACTGCCGTGATTTCTGCCAGGTCAATTGCAGGTCTGTGTCGTTGATTGATAAGCTGTGGCAGAGGCAATTGAAGATCCCAGTGTAACAATCTAGCCTTGCAGGAACTCGCGCGACCAGCTGCACTAATTAGTATGGTTGTAGAACACAGAAAAACGCTATCATCACCATCCGTCAGCTGTCACAATGCACAGTATATTCATGTACATGGTGCTGCCACTGGTGACACTAACTCAAGATCGATAGATTTTAATTGCTTTTCGCCACTTTTTCTAGTAGCATGGGAAAGAAGCTCTTGAAGGAGTGATATAAGAGATACTCATGAAATGCCCAGAGGATGCAGATAAGGTCATTCAGGGTGTAAAGGATTAAAGAATGTACAAATGCATTAATGCAAAGACATTTGATGCATACAAGTGCATACAAGTTTAATTTGATTGTTTTATGTATAAACAAATAGTTTCATTTCTGATGGTTGCTGCATAATGGTTCTCAAACAGTTAACAAGTACTGAGACCATGACAGTTTTCCTAAGCTGTGTAATGTTGAACAGTCAGCAAAAAACGATGTGAAGAATGCCTCAGAGCAACAACTCAAATGAATACGTTTTCTCAAAGGTGATGGCAAAAATCTGCAGATTCCACATAACATATATTGCACATAATATAACACGATGTATTACAGCAAACATGATACGGGTCTTTCCTGTTCTGTGGTATCTTTTAAACTTTGCAACATGCTTGTATTGTCATTAAAGGATATATGTAAGCATATGTCAGATTTTCAGAAATATTTTTTGGTCAAGCTCTGATAGTTTATTAATAATAATTGGATTATTTACAAATTGGCAATAAGATTATCAGGATGGAAATAAAAGAGCTAAAGAAATTGTGAGGGACAGAGAGTTCATTATTATCTTTTTATTAAACCATTTTCTGTAATTCTAACAAACAGGATGGAATAAGCAGACAAAACTACCACAAAAAAACACATCCATTGCTAATACTTAGATTATTATTATTACGCGTCCACGTGCCGAAGGATATTTTTCCACCATTTTGAATGTTGAAAATCCTAGGTCGTTTGTTCGATTCGCACACATTTTGGCATACATCATACCAAAACCCTTATGACAATTTTTTTATCAAAAGAAAATTGAGTAATAAAAGCATTGCAAAGATATTAACCGCTCAATCAGTCTGGCATCACCCATTTTGATTATTTGACTTACATAATTCTGTATCTGCTCAATGCACGGTCCAAACTTAACGAAACTTGACCCACATAGACTACACGTCATTCTGTTGATGCACACCAAGTTGCGCCAAAATCTGCCAATAGGTGGCGCTACAACTAAAAACCTGTCAAAACTCTGCGACAGGCCGATCAAGGAAAATGTAATTTGATGTGTAGTCTATCTTCTTCAGGGCAAGTGCTCACAGCCAATCGGATTTCAGCAGCTAATAACTTTCATTGTGAATGATTTTTTAAAATGAAATTCAACAAGTGCTACTATAATAAGCTAATTTACATTTTTGCAAATATCTCTCGAATCGTGGTGGCTAGAATACAAATTCATCAATCCTCTGTTTTTGCCATCCACTAATTTGCCTATTTCATGTTAACACAATGTCCAAACTTCCCTAAATAAACGTTTAGTTTGCAAAGACATCTGTGATCTCCAACATGATTATTGATCATTTAATAGTACCTTCAATGTATATATATCCTAATGATACTGAAAACATATTTATATATTTGTCAGTTGCCACACATGACCAATTGAAATGAGCAGACAATATGATTATTTTTCTTAGAATACATTATTTATTTAAAGAGACATAGATAGATGGCACGGTTTCACAGCATTCCCTCAAACCCAAAATAGTGCAATTATTTCTTATGTTCACTTAATTCTGATATTGTGAAACTTAATATGATTTCCATCTTTTAAAATGTTTCATACAATGTATTAAAGAGGACCTATATTATGTGTTTTGCCTGTTCATCTTTCTTTAGTGTGTAATGTTGCTGTTTGAGTTTGAAAAAGCCCCTCCAGCGGGAGTTATTCTCTATATCGGTCACGGTAATGGTGCACAGCAAGGGACGAAGATGAAGATGAAGATGAAGATTAAGATAAAGAGTTAACACGGTATAACAATATCCACAAGGTAAATCTATATGAAGAAGAGCAAGACCGGACAAAGGTGAACTGAAAACACAGGACTTAAATACACAGACAAACGAGGTGATAACGACAACACACATGAACATTATGATACATACAAACATACAATATACTTTATTGTCCCCTTAGGGAAATTTGTCTTGGGCTTAGTGTATGCTGCATTTCCAGAATAAAGAATAAATAAATAGATAAGAGTTAATAAAAAAATTCTAAATCAATCACAGAATAAATCAATCACATGTATCTCACCTAAACAACGAATGATTTGATGAAATCAACAGGCAGGGAAATAGTGCAAACAGAGTCCAAACAGGGTGATGGCGTGACAATATCAGGCCCTGTTTACACGAGAACGTTCGCGGGTGAAAATGTAAAAATATTTTATCGGATGTGCCTTTCGTTTACACGGCAACAGGGTTTTTGGGGCTTAAAAACGCAAAAAAGTGAAACCACCCTCCAGAGTGGAGAATGTTGCTGTTGGTGCATGAACAGTATCTGCAAAGTTGCTGCGCTGAAAGTTCAACGTAAGCAGAGATATTGTCTTTTAAAAATCAAGAAGTTTAATGCCTACAAAAACGACTCGAATGGGACTACAACGAGATACTTCCCGGGTTTTATACGTAGCTAACCCATATATTTACATCAACCCTCCCTTCGGAATATGCAAAAAATGGGGCATGGCCATATTTCGGCGGCGTTGTGGAAGTGGAAGAATTATAGTGGAGAGCTGTAGCCATGCCGTCGAAAGTGTGTTATTTTCACCCAGCTGTCATGTCTTCTGTGCTCGGCTTCCTATGGACGCTGTAGTTCGTCAACAATGGCTACAATTTCTGTTTTATTATGTTCCTGAAAATTACAATCGTAGCTCTCTGTGCTGCGCATTTTACGGAAGACAGCTTCCAGAATCTCCACGAATTCAATTCCGGATTAAACAAGAAACTGTTTCTAAAACATGAAGCAGTTCCAACTTTAAAACCAGAGGCAGCCATTGTTGGGCCACAATCTGTAAGTAAGACTTAATCATTTTAAATGTTTGCATGTATAATTTCAGACGTAATGTTTTAGTTTTATCAAGGACGTAAACAAATGCCAGCGCTCGCGTTATAGCCACTTAATTATGCTATTTCGTGTGTCTATGACAAACGCGTACAAACATTTTGAACCTGCAATTTGTAATTATGTACTAATATTGTAAATGTATTTTCCATGTATACTTTATGAAGTAATTTTTAAATTTGATCAAGAACGTAAACCAATGCCAAAGCTGTTTGTTTATAGTAGCCAGTTAGTTCGATGCTATTTTGTGTGTAAGACAAACGTGTAAAGTAAAAATATATATATATGTAATCGCAACAGCAAACTTCAGCTGTGGTATTACTCGGTCATTTATTCAGTTATATTAAATGTTTAATCAGGAGAAACCCGTATCTCAAAAGCTAACAAGTGTCAGCAGTGGCATTTTCAAGTAACAGCGTATCGAAATTATTATATAATAATAGTAGAATAGAATAATAATAATAATAAAAATTTACCATTCAGAAACGTTTTGTAAGAGCCGTGTTTGGGGAGGTTCTGCTTGACTCTCTTCAGTGCCGCTTTCTGGGTCTGATCTGGCTCAAACTGACGGCAGTATTGAAACCATTATTTACATTTGACTGGAGCACATGCAACTTTCGCCCGTAAAGGTGATGGGCGTGAAGTTTCCGGACAACGTGCACTGCGCAGTTTAGCCAATTACAACGCACCAGCCCAACTAACCAATCTGAGCCCATGCCTGTTTCTGAGGGAGTGGTTTCATAGAATCAGGAAGTCAACCGGTCGTTCAAATGACAGAGGAGAAAGCGGCTTACAATAAAGGTCAAATTTATGAAAAATAAGGCTTAAAAAAAAAAAAAAAACGAAGACATGTTATATTGCACCCCATAAACACAATCATGCAAAGAAAAAAAGCAGTAAACCACCCCTTTAAACATGACAAACTGTGTCAGCGTCTCTTTCACTTTCAGTGCTCCACATCGCCACCTAGCCGCCTGGAGTGCACACTACATCCAATCTCACACACTTTTGCATCACCATATGCACGCAGATTCCCCCCCCCCCAATAACGCTCGTCTAAACGCAGAATAAAAAGTGATAACGCAAGGCCACTTTCGTGTTTTCTCTTCAGATCGTTTGTTTCCGTGTAAACAGCCTCAGTGTCAGTGTTTCTGAACTCCAGAAACGCCTCCATTGTAGTCTTGAGTTTTTTCTGTGAACAGACACGTCACAATATTCCTCATTTAAATAATTAATGCGCAGAATAAAGGGGCGGGGCCTAGTTGAGGTGAGTTTTTGGGACATTTCCCAAACACACTCGAAGCGCTCGACATATCAGAACACACTGCTCCAGCCGACCAATCAGGGCACGGTGTGCTTTTCAGAAGGAGGAGCTTCATAGAGACAGGAATTAAAAAAGGGTACGTTCTCATACAATGATGTAACTCGCTGATTAACTACAGGACCATTGAACAATGCATTGTTGGAGAAACTAACCAACTAGTCACGACTGTTTTCCAAAACCATAGTAACATGGTCGCCCCTCTGTAGTTTGAACCACATTAGTTCAACCATATACTGTAGGCCTACGACTGTCGGTAATGGAGGAGTAATAACTTCTTCAAAATAAACTATTTGCAATCTCTGAAATCTCAGTGGTTCATGTAGGTTGTCTACAAACCGGAAGGTTGGTGGTTCAATCCCCGGTTCCACTTGACCAAGTGTCGAGGTGTCCATGAGCAAGACACCGAACCCCAGCTGCTCCCGACGAGCTGGATGAGCCGTGCATGGCTGACACTGCCGTCGGTGTGTGAATGGGTGAATGTGAGGCTAAATGTAAAGCGCTTTGGTGGCCATTAGGTCTGTGAAAGCGCTATATAAATGCAGTCCATTTGACCATTTACCATTTATTTAATGATTGATTCATCGCAGGTTTCCTCATTCATCATACTCTGGGGTTCCCTTGCGCACGCACATGCGCACTCCTCATATACAGCGTTGATTGTTGACACGCTAAAATATACACGGATGCATATTCAGATTTAATTAATGATATAGAAAGCACTACATATTAGCTTTGCCCAAGAGCATGATCTATTTATGTCCACATGTCATTTAACAATATGCTTCTAACTACAGGTCGAGAGCGTAAATGTGCAATGCTGTTTGTTGGAACTATGGTTGACCGGATTGTTGAACTATGTTAGCAATGACAGAACTTGTGATCATAGTTGGCTAGCGATGCTTTTGGGAACATTCATGCATGAAAACCTATATATGCCAATAATATGCCCTCTAAAAATTGACCTATTTAACAACAGAGAAATAAAATAAATTTTGATAGAAATGTGTCCACTGACATAAGCCATGTTCAATCAAACCGATGCGACTGCTAAACAGAAAGAACATGAGTCAGATGCCCTAAAAACAAGCATGCCACAGCACACATCCTCTGGTTCTGATACCCAGGGTGATGATGACAGCTCCAGTAATGAAATGACCCCGGCTCCCCCACTCCAGGGCGGTGGACGAGGACAGCCTCGGAGGGCTTTTCAGGGGAATCAGTGAAGTCAACTCGCCATGTGACCCACAAAGAACCAGCATCATCCAGAGAACTCTAGCGTGTCCAGTACAAGACAGCGCTGGATGAGGAACACATAAAGAAGCGTACATGGGTACATTAGTGCACTGAGCTGAACAGAGCAAGTGTGTGTGTGTGTGTGTGTGTGTGTGTGAGAGAGAGAGAGAGAGAGAGAGAGAGAGAGAGAGAGAGAGAGAGAGAGAGAGAGAGAGAGAGAGAGAGATAATGTTGCGTGTTTGTCGAGGTGGGGGGGCACTACATTGATTATTGAGACAGATTTGATTTGACGTCGCTGTCAGGTTTCTGATCTCAGTGTAATTCAGGATGTCATCTGCAGATAAATGAGAGAGCTAGCTGAGATATAACAGAGGCAGAGCAGCTGCCATCGACGCCATATATCCGTCCCATGATGCCCGAGGACGTCCAGCCACTGAGGGCCCAGACAATCATGTCTTTCTGAAGGACATTTATTTTGTCTCAGTGTGTGTGTGTGTGATCGGAGAACTCCACTGACTGCAGCAAACTCAACAGATAGGGGCTGATTTTGAACCAAGATCCCCAAAAGAATGCATGCAACTTTTTATGAATTAAACTTAAGGTAACACTTTATTTTACAGTGTCCTTGATGTTACATGTACCGTAGTAATAACAGTAAATTATGCATAATTACATGCAACTAACCCTCAACCAAACCCTAACCCTATAGTAAGTACATGTGGTTAACTAATATTACTCAGTACTTAAATGTATAATTCCACTGTAACAATGACACCTTAAAATAAAGTGTAACCAAACTTAAATATGAGTAATTAATTATATATGAACAATTGCACTGAGGGTCATTGGAACAAGTTGTGAATCATTCAACATTTAATTTAGAATTGCTTTTAAATTCAGTTTGAATTGAGTTTGTAAACAGGATTAAGAATTGTAATTCAAATTTGAATTAATTAGAATTAAAAATCTAATGAAATTCAAACAAATTCAAAGCTGAAGCCATACATGTTTTTATGTGGAATTTGACACAATATTATACAGTACACACTACATATGGAATATTTTCAGATGATTTTAATAATAATCTAATTTCTTTCTAAATTTATGATTTTATAAAGCAGTTGACATATTGAATCTGGGTAACACTTTATTTTACATGTACTTACTACAGTAAATTATACAAGTTATTTACCCTAAAGCAAACCGTAACCTTAACCCTATAATAAGTAATGCAGTTGATTAATTTTACCCAGTACTTATTTGTGTAATTACACTGTAAGGACACCTTAACCAAAATCTGTTTTGTTGTCTTTGTGAATTGTTAAATGTAATTAATTGACCAGAATGTACAGCTGTTCTACGGTACAATACTTGCGATAGTAATTAAATCTGTAACAGAAGTATTTTTGAATAATTCTGACCCATACTCTGGATCATTCAATAGTTTTTCTGCATCATTAAAACACATCATGTCACTGAATATTAACCGGTTATGCAAAATTACACTTAGTGTTTTTTAGCCAAATAAAAACATAGAACACTCAATTGATCTGTTGCATATGTTGTCTCCTGATATCAAAATATGCCTTTAGGGATTTGATTCGCTTTGGAGGCGATGATTAATTGTGTCTGGTTTACACAATTGACTGAGGTTCATACAACTTTATTTATTATGCAAAATGCAAGATCTGTAAAAAAATTCTCTCCAAACTCCCTAAACAGAGGCATTTTTCCACTCTAGTTATCAGACGGGTGATTGATGACAATAATTAATCCTTTCAGTGGAAAAGGCTCATTTGCGGCAGTGTACCGCACAACAGCATGATGCATTTACTGAGCCGACATCATAATTCCTCCATAATTCACTCCTTCCTCGATGCTCACATCGCCATTTCTCTTTGTTAACATCTAAATATCAGGACAGGCGCTTGATAAAGCTATTTAAGCAATGCCACATTGCCAAAAGAGGAAGAAGGAGGAGGCAGAGGAATGAAGAAGGGGAGGACATCGAGCGCTGGAAGTGCTGGCGGCCGCAGTCATCACATGTCTCCATCAGGGAAAGGTTAACATGATGGGTTGTGACAATCTCTCCTGGCAGGCTTGCAAATAGCTCCCTTATAACCAGGAAATTAAATAGGACAAAAAGATAGATTCAGAGTGCTGGGATTTTAACAGAAGAATCCACCTGGGTCTTTTTTATGGCGATGATAATTAACTTTATGTTCATATTAGGTCAATGTTTCAGGATGCTCAATACACAATACTGATGTGCACAGAGTGAAGAATCGTTGTTGATGTCATTAGTGGCGCTTGCTCAGGGAAGCTCAGAATTATATTCTATAATACAAAGCCTTATAGCAGACATTTCTACACTGTGCATATACACATTTGTCTTACAGTACAGAAACAAATCAATTGTATAATATAAACTATTACCAAATGACATTTGATGGGAGTTTGGTATAAACAGAACAGTGATAATAAAATATTTCTACAAGTAAACTAACTTAACAATTGAATGCATTGATAGAGTAAGACAAAAATAGTAGGAATGGCAGAATGCATTATGATGCAGGTAGTAGAGTAGTGGTTAAGTGTCTGCAATGGTAATGCATTGGTTGTGGGCTGAATGCCCAGTAGATCTGACATTCTCCATCACCACTGAGACTTTTAGCCAGGCATTTAACTTGAGGTGAGGCCAAGGGACTTGTAAAGCAGGATCAGCTAGACCATTTTGCAAGTCAAATCATGTATACCCTTTGCAGAGCAATGGTTTAACAAAAACTGAAAGACTTTTCAAGGCATCATAGTCATGATCTTAACATGAAGGC
This sequence comes from Phoxinus phoxinus, assembly GCF_949152265.1. Taxonomy (NCBI): domain Eukaryota; kingdom Metazoa; phylum Chordata; class Actinopteri; order Cypriniformes; family Leuciscidae; genus Phoxinus; species Phoxinus phoxinus. Next base: position 1,538,995 of record NC_136897.1, read on the forward strand.
TGCTCCAAAAAGTAGACAGCAACATGATGACGCCTTTTAATATTTCCATTTTATGCTAAATCTAGGGATGCATTGCATGTTTCCTTTGTGGATAAGGCAATCCCAGAATGCATGGCAAAGAGCACAGCAGGGGAAAGACATTTTACGTAAATGATCAAATCAAGGTTTATGTGCAAATATTGTGTTCTATGCTTAGTGTACCGCTAACATGAAAATAACTTCTAACATCAAATGAAAGTTCATGCTTTGTTTGACACAGAGTCGCTGTCTTTTTAGAATAATCCAAATCAGTCACTTATGAAGTTTCATTTGGGTTATGATGCTAAACATTTTGTACAATGCATATATATATATATATATATATATATATATATATATATAAAAGGAGACCTGGTGTCCTCATCGTGCCAGGGAATTGTGAAGGAAGGGTAGTGAAGAGATGAGATGGTTCCAGGTAAGGGGGCGGTGTCCGACGGTCGCACGCACCTTTCTCTTTCCTTGGTCTGAGGCGCGAGGGGGGACTAGTCCTCTTCTATAGGCCCCGACAACGGCGGGGAATAGCATCCCGGCATCCCAGCCCGTCAGCGGCGCCACGCGTGTTCTCTGTTCGGACCGCGGGTCCGGCGACTCACAGCTCCGGCGGCACGGGAATCCCTCCGCGCTCCCTTCCTCTCCTCTCCAATCACCCCCACTCCATTCGGGAACCTGGCGAAGGGAGGCGAATTAAGGGAGGGGGTGGCGCTGATTACTAGGGAGAGGCAGACGATCCGTGTATATATATTTATATATGTGATGCGATATGGGAAAACCCGTCGGATGTCGCGGTGGTACATTTTCAGTAAGGACTAAAAATAGATTGGGTTTTCATTAAATTATTATTCTATAACATCTTGTTTATCATCTCTGAATATATCTTGGGAAAATTCACTAGTTTAGTACAGAAAAATAGCGATTTATTGTGGCAAGCTTAAAAGACTGTGTCTTTCTCTTTAAGAACATGCACATCGGAGCGGAGGTGAAAAAAAAAAAAAAAAAAACATATATGGTGCGTTCAAGTCATCCTGGGAAGTTGGTACGCACGATGTGTGAAGTCGTGTTTACGATGGCCGGTGCGTTCAAGTCACTTTCGTCGGAGTAAGATGGCGGAGTACTTTCTCTTAATTAATTACACAAAAATACAGCGAGGTTCTTAAACTCTAGTTCTAGAAAATGAAGAACAAAGATTTGCATAAGGTGTGGTTTGGTCCAAAGTGTGTAATGTCCCAAATGCAGTTTATTGAAATATTGGACAAATACAATGTAAACAGAATAAAAAATGACTTGAACTTGACTATGAACATAACATAAACCTGGCCTTGGCTTGGCTTGGCTTGGCTTGGTTTGGCTTGCCTTGCCTTGCCTTGCCTTGCCTTGCCTTGCCTTGCCTTGCCTTGCCTTGCCTTGACTACGGCCTTGCCTTGCCTTGATTTGACTTGTCTTGACTATGGCCTTGCCTTGCCTTGCCTTGCCTTGACTACGGCCTTGCCTTGCCTTGATTTGACTTGTCTTGACTATGGCCTTGCCATATGACTATGACCTTGTCTATGAACATAACATAAACCTGCACTTGACTATGGCATTCCCTTGCTTTGACTTAACTTGCCTTGACTATGTCCTTGCCTTGACTATGTCCGTGGCTTGCCTTGATTTGACTTGCCTTGCCTTGATTTGACTATTGCCTTGCCTTGCCTTGCCTTGCCTTGCCTTGCCTTGCCTTGCCTTGCCTTGCCTTGCCTTGCCTTGCCTTGCCTTGCCTTGCCTTGCATTGCCTTGCCTTGCCTTGATTTGACTTGCCTTGGCTATGGACTTGACTTGACTTGACTTGACTAGGGCCTTGACGTGACTTGACGATGGCCTTGCCTTGCTTTGACTTGCCTTGACTTGACAATGGCCTTGCCTTGATTTTACTATGGCCTTGCCTCGCCTTGCCTTGCCTTGGCTATGGACTTGACTAGGGCCTTGGCTTAACTTGACTTGACTAGGGCCTTGACGTGACTTGACTTGAAGATGGCCGTGCCTTGCTTTGACTTGCCTTGACTTGACAATGGCCTTGATTTGGCCTTGCCTTGCCTTGCCTTGCCTTGCCTTGCCTTGCCTTGCCTTGCCTTGCCTTGACTTGGCTAGGGCCTTGACTTAACTTGACTTGACTAGGGCCTTAACGTGACTTGACTTGACGATAGCCTTGCCTTGTTTTGCCTTGCCTTGACTTGACAATGGCCTTGCCTTGCCTTGATTTGACTATGGCCTTGCCTTGCCTTGACTTGACTTGACTAGGGCCTTGACTTGACTAGGGCCTTGACTTGACTAGGGCCTTGACTTGACTAGGGCCTTGACTTAACTTGACTTGACTAGGGCCTTGACGTGACTTGACTTGACTATGGTCTTGACATGACATGACTCCCATGACATGACTAAACAAAAAGACAAAGCTAGACAAGAGACAAGAGCTAGACATGAGGGCTATAAATACACAAAGACTAATTACTAACAAGATACACCTGTGAGCAGAGGTGGGTAGTAACAAAGTACATTTACTTGAGTATTTTTTTGGAAAATGTCTACTTTTAAGAGTATATTTAAATGTGGGTACTTTTACTTTAACTCGAGTACATTTCTAATGAAAAAACTGCTCCTCCATTGCTTTATTTTAATGTAATACATGTTAAGAAATACATAGTTTATTCCAAGCGCAGTGTATCTTTTTTTCTGGGGCATGAGCGATGCCTCATTCACAAATAAATCACTCTTTTGAGTCGAATCTGTTCAAAGACTTTGTTGCAAAGATATCTAATTAAGATAACAATAATTATTTTAATTAAATATCTATCTAACAAATAACATGCTATTGTATTTGTTTAATGTTTGTCTTTTACTTGAGTACAGTTTTTGGATACTCCACCCACCTCTGCCTGTGAGTAATTAAGATGATAAACCAATGAACCGAGAAACACCTGACAAGAACAAACCAATTGAAACATAACACATGAAATAAAGGAACCACATGACCAGATCACATAAAGGTAACAAGAAATCACATGACACAATAACAGGAAATTACATGCCTATGGCAAATTTCAAAGTAAAAGACCCCCAAAAAAAAGAAAAAAAAAGAAATAACAGTGAGTTTATGCTTAAAATAAGAACAAAATAAAATTGTATGCCCCATTGGAAAATTTGGCTTATATGTGTTCATTTTTTAAGCACTCATTCATTTTTTTAAATCCATTTTTCAGTAAACAAGACTTAATATCTTAATATAAAAGTAATTTTGCTTCTCCAATAAATGTATCTTGACATAAGAATGCTTAGATATTTGTACTGGAGAAGACAAACATAATGTGGAAGAAAAACAGTGTAGACATCAAGGCAGCTCAGTAGGTTTTGAAACAGGGCTTTACTCTATAGAGTCAGTGAAACGATTTGATTTGTATTGTGAAGACCACTGTAGAAAAACATTGTAGACTTCAATTCCTTAAGGCTTAGTCTTTGAACTGTCCTGTCGAGTACACCTCACCCCACACACACACCCTGTGCTCCCAGCCACAGTCTGTCTCCTACATTATCTGCCCTCCCCCAGTCCTGTTTGTTACACAAGGCTGACCGACCAAGATGATTCATGAGAAGCAGACTTTTTCGATTAAATCATCTGCCAAGATGCATTTGAACAAAACCATTGTCTTCGCTTCAAGTGCATTCAGCTAGCCTCCTATGTTCACAATGTTTGGTTTCTATTCTTTTGAAGATTTGCGATTTCAGATCAAGACCAGGCATGTGTTTATGCAGAAATACAATCTTTTTTTTATTTGAAGTCTCTAGGAAAAAAATATTGTCACCAGATTGAATGTATAAGGGCGTATACACTGCTAATGTTTTTCTTGCTTAGTATTTTTGCCTTGTTTTCCAGTAGAAATATCTAAACATTATTAAATCAAGAGAAGCAAAATTATATTATACATTTTATTGTTAACTTAAAATAATAATAATAATAATCATCAGAATTAAGTGAGTTTATGCTTAAAGCAAGAAAGAAAAAAATCAGAATTCAAAGGGAAAACAATATTCTTTTTCTGAACCCACAGGCATATATTTGTTCTGGTTTTTGGTTCACCACATTTTGACACATTTATCAGAAAACAAGACTTCATATAAGTCATGTTGATTCTTCAGTAAATGTATCTTGATATAAGAATGGTAGACATTTCTACTGGAAAACAAGAAAGTGTAGAGAAATAAAAAAAATACATATACCTACACTGGCAAAGTACAATTGGTTGGGATATGACCGACTGATGTTTAATGGACTTTCTGTTAAACCATAGTCTTCAAATGTCTATGAATATGCCACAGCACTGAATGTCAAATTGGGGTTCGTTAATACAAAAGCCAGCTCACACCTTCAAATAATCCAAAGTTAATCAAACAGCCCTCTTGCCAAACTTAATAACATGCCACAGGCTTTTCTGAGATGCTTTCAGAGCGTTTTTAACTGCGATGGGGTTGCGTTTGTTACATTATCCTCTTAGTCTAGTGGGATGGAATCTGCAAGAGATTAATAACATTTCACACTTGAGTAGGAGAGGGTGTCAGCCGAGGAAAGAGGCACTTGAAGATTAAAATACACACACAACATATACCATGAGGATTTGGATAAACAAATACAGGCTAGTTTAATACTAGACTTGCCTTAAGGGTTGAATCGAGTGGACCAGTCAGTTATCTGTGAACAAACTTTCACTTTATAACAAGCACTGCATATTAATAGTCATATTAATTGATGTTTTTTTGTCTAATGAGAGTCAGATGTCATGTTGAAGTCTTTAAATATCATTATATAATATAGTATCAAATTAAGTGACAATGTTAATGTAAAATGTATGTCTTTAAGCTCCCTTAATTGTAATATTTTTTTCAGAAAACAAGACTTAAATAAGTAGTTTACTTTAGAATTAAAATGTCCTAAAAGTTTACTCACCCCCACATCATCCAAGATTTTCATGTCTTTCTTTCTTCAGTGGAAAAGAAATTAAGGTTTTTGAGGAAAACATTCCATGACTTCAATGGTCCAACGGGTTGAAGATCCAGATGTGAGTTTCAGTGCAGCTTCAAAGTCTCGACACGATCCCAGCCGGGGAATAAGAGTCTCATCTAGACAAACCAGCGGCCATTTTATATAAAAAATAAAAATTGATATACTTTGTAACCACAAATGCTCATCTTGCACTAGCACTGATGCGCCACACATTACACTGTTAACCCTCGCTGTAAAAAAAGGCCAAATTCTGACATTATCAAACCATTTACCATTAAAACAGTAATATACCGTAGAAAACAAAAATAGCCTACAGGAATATACAGTAAATTAACAGCGCTCAAAATCGACACTCAGAGGCTGTTTTCCCAATCACACCCTATACCCTCAATCACTATTCTCTACATTAGTTCACTAATATAGTCCACTTGTGAGAGTGAATGAAAAGAAGTGAGACACCGATGAACACCTGATAAGCTGAATCACTGAAGGACAGAGACACAAGAACAGAAAAAGAGAAATACAAGAACTACAACTGACTTCCAGCCACACTGAGTGTGAAAACAGTTTACAAACCTGTTTACGATTATTTATTTCATACATGTACAAAAGTTATTGTTGAGAATTAACAGATATTTTTTTCTGATGTTTTATTGAATATAATAAACTTTGTAGTCAGTATTTGCTTTAATTGGGCTCTTGTACCTTGACTGTAACATTAGTTTCTCTCTGGCTGCTGTAACTGTGAGTTTATAAAGCACATTTGTTATGGCAAGAAAAGTCAAGAGAAAATGTATCATGTGTTTTTGGCTGTTGTGATGATGCCATAATCATTCTGGACATGTCTGATTCACTGTAGTAAAAGGGGGTCACTTGCGCTTCAGCCTGGTTGGTGCTCACGGAACAGGACGGAGAAATCAACCAAGGAGACCCGACTGTTTGACTCTCAAGAAGACGCATGGGCGTCGAAACGCTAGTCATTTTGCACAAATAAAAATCATTTAAAACGTTGTGTGCTCCGGTCCTGCTCCTTGGTCCTAGCTAGACCTCGGGTCTCCTTGGTTGATGTCTGATTCACTGTTCTCTTCCTGTGTATAAGCTTTGAATTTATGGATATTTAATATGCGTTAACCATATATCTGTGAATCTACAACATGAAATGTATGTTTCTGTAAACATTTATTATGAAGGATATTGAAATAATATAGTGCTTTAAAACATTTCGGACTCCTTCTTGACTTAGACACAGACATCAACATCAACAATCAGCATATGAATCTCAACAATGGTGACAATCAAAAGTTTCATTTCGCAATGCATGCTGGGTTCCAGGATAGTATAAATCACTAATTTCACAGCAAGTGAAATTACTTAACTCGAGTTTTAATTTAGTGCATGGTATTTTTACAGTAACATACTGTAGATTACAGTAAAGAACTGTACAATTAACAGTAAATTACTGGCAATACTGTTGCCAGTATTTTACTGTAAAAAAGAAGCCTGGTAAGGTCTAACAGTGTACGTAATCAGGTTGGAAAGGCCAGGCAGTAATTTTGGATCAGTTGCAAAGACTTGATACAGTAGTACATACCGGAAGTCTGGATAGAACAAGAGCTTGGAAAATGAGTTGTGTGGCCTGCTCTGATAGGAAGGGCCTGATCTTCCTGATGTTGTATAAAGCAAATCTGCAGGACCGGGCCGTTGTAGTAATATGCTTTGTGAAGCTTAACTGATCATCAATAACAACTCCAAGATTCCTGCCTGTCCTGGAAGGAGTTATGGATGATAAACCTATAGCTGAAGGGAGGAGTTGTGTTGTAGTGTTGGGTTGGCCGAGACCACAAGCAGTTCTGTATTAGCAAGGTTGAGTTGAAGGTGATGGTCCTTCATTCAGCAAGAAATGTCAGGCAGGCTGAGATGCGAGCGGCTACCGTAGATCATCCGGCTGGAATTAGAGGTAGAGTTGTGTGTCATCAGTGTAGCAGTGATAGGAAAAGCCATGTTTCTGAATCACAGATCCTAGTGATGACATGTAGATGAAGAAGAGAAGCGGTCCCAGCACTGAGCCCTGAGGCACTCCAGTAGCAAGAAGTTGTGACTTAGAGACCTCGACCCTACAAGACACCCTGAAGGACCTATGAGAGGTACGATTTGAACCATTGAATGGTTTTATTAGTTTGTCATGTTATTGTTAACGAGTTTGTTTGCCCATAAAATCTTTAAGATATTAGGTTAAACTTATTTGGCTTGCTGTCCACTGGAGAGGGGCTCGATGAAGCAGCTTCAACTCGAGCTCTGATATACCCCCCCAGTGGCTAAAATGTAGGATATGATGATTAAAAGGGGCAAGGTACCTAAGATGAAGGTGGAGTTTGGGGAGGTGGAGGGATACTGGAACAGCTGATGCTAGGGAGAGGTAAGCGGCTGCTTATATACTGTACTCGGCTGATGATTGAAAGATTATATTGGCTCACTCCTCCCTAACTTACGTTTAACAACTTCATTTAAAAAAGCAGGATGGTCACGATGCATTAAGTGGTGGATAAGATATGTAGTCTGATAAAGCTCTGTTGTGTGTTTGTTTTATATATTTTCCACCTGACAGCTGCTGTAGTCTCAATAAAAGCATACAGGACTGTATATGTCCCTTTAGCATCTTCTGTAGAAATGTTTCCTATCCGTCAGTGTCTCTGAAACCAAACCTGTCACCAAAGCACTCTTCCTCTGCTCACTTGCCATTTGATTGATTTTGCAGTGAATCGAGGTGAGATAAAAGAGCACAAATCCATTTCTTGAGGCAGACAGATACTGCATTTCCACAGCAAAACCGCCACCATTTCCATGACACTTTAATGGATAAGACACAAAAGGACGCTTAAACATAAAGACTTTAACGTGTCTCGCCCCAGTATTGTTTCATCATAGAAAAGGGCTTGTGAATTGGATGCACTCGGGTATGAACAGCCCTTGATGTGGAAGCAGCAACACTCTCACGTGTCAAAACACAATGACGACTGTATGATGCTTTTTGCCAATCTGCATTTGTGAATGGAATGTATGAGAGAATGAATGGTAATACACACAAAACGAGTTTCATCCCTGGAGTCGTAAGGCAGCTGGATATATTCTCACATCATTTACAGTATTAACACGACCAGAGTAAGCAAATGTTTTTCATTCCACAGCTTTTAATTATTCAGATTAGCGGTCTTTCTTATCATAATTGTGGTCTGCATAGTGCTATAGTAATTGATAATTTCACATTGTTTAAAGTGCTATATTACTTCAACCCCATCACAGTATGTTTGGAATTTATAATTTGAACAAAGAGCCCAAAAACTTTATATACACAAATACGGTGTACTCATATTACTTATGAATGATGCAGAATCAGTCCAGCCTTCCAAATAAAAGAGCCAATCGCTAATTAATGAAGTCATCACATCACTGGGTTCTAGCATAAAAAATATATGCTATTTTAATGCTATTTGAGCACGAGAAACCACATTTATGGGACAGTGCATGTCAGATTTTGTTGCTGAATATATATTATTTATGTTATGTTATGTAATTATGAGTTTTTTGAGATTTCAGGATTCCCAGATTCAATATGGCTGCTGAGTTAACAGACTTTCCTTGAAAGGGACTCTTTGAAACAGCCGACCGAGTGAATTCTCATAGCATCAGTTAGTTTTGGTGTACCTTATATATCATACATTTTATTAATAATGTGCTTTTCTAATACCCAAAGTGCTACAAAGAAGTAGAAAAATAATACAATACAAAGAAACAATAAATCATAAAACACTAATCATTGCAATACAACTAATCAACACAATAGAATGCTAATCATCACTATGATCTATTTAAGCGATTTGAAAAAAGAAATGCAAACTATAAAGCACGCCTGCAGACGTATATGTAAGACTATGTGCTTCTGAATTCTGGAATTCTGCACCCGTTGGACTGATTTAGCAGATAAACCAACAAATAGTGCATTACAATCATCAATCCTGGAAGTAACGAATGCATGAATAAGCCTTTCAGCGTCAGGCAGAGGTAAGGCCTAATTCTAGCATTGTTTCTGAGATGATGGGATGCAGATTTTCTGATTCTCTTAAAACGTGAGTCTAATGTCAGATGAGCGTCACAAATCACACCAAGGTTACAAGCTTGAGTAGATGGAAACACAACACTATCATCCATAATCAAATTAAAATTGCTCCCTTTGTGAAGAGCAGCTGGAACAATTCAGTTTTAAACAATTATGGTGCATCCACGTTTTTATTTCCGGCACACACTGCAAGAGGTTTGTAGAGGTGACAGTAATATCAGATTTGTAGCTATTTGAGTATCATTAGCATAAAACTGATACCCCAAGCCATATTTCCATTATTATTTGCCCCAAAGAAAGCATATAAACGCTAAACAATATAGGACCCAAGACAGATCCCTGAGGAACACCATGACAGACCTGGCCCATTTCAGATTTGTTGTTTCCCAAGACGATCAGTAATGTAAGATTTAAACCATTTGACAAGTGATACCAAGCCAACACTCTTGCCTATTTAGCAGTATATATATATATATAATCATAAAAGCATGTCTTTTTTTCCCAACTGAAATGTGTCACTTTGGTTGTCCCTAGTGTCTGTCATGTTTATATTCAAGATGCAAAAGATGTGTTTTGATTTCTCTAAAACCAGCTGTTTTATCAGAGTTTTTATATCCATTATATTTAATAAAGTATATAATAACACTCCCTTTATATAATATATTGTCAAAAAAATTAAAGCATTATTTCTAAAGGGGTAAATATCTCAACAAAGGAGGATTGAGACAGACGTGAGGGACAAAAAAAAACTAGACATTTTCTCACAAAAGAAAAAAAATATATATAATACTTGTTTAAACACTCAGTATCCTGTTAATTACCTCAGTAGCAAATCATGAGGTTGTGGACATACATTTCTGCAGGACAAATGACTGTGATTTGAGCACGAGAGCAGGAAGAACATGACTTCAATAGCATTCACAGAAAATCACTGTCCACATCAGAGAATGAGCTTGCTCATTCCGTCCATTTCATTAGAGATATCCAAGCTTATGCAGCAAATCCCGCTAATCATTAGTGCATAATTCCCTGTTTTCCGTCTGAAGGCACGTGTCTGGTGCGTGTTTCTCCCCTCGGCCCTTATCTCGTATGACAGCGCGGCCCACAGAGACACAGGGGACAGTGTTATCATAGGGGTCGGCCCTGATGTGTCTATCCGACGGGAAATGTGACACTGCAGACGGAGGTCCACATTCATTTTTTTGAGATTGGATGTGCAGCAGAACTCGTCATAGGTCAAGAGTAAATCAAAAAGAATTACACAGCTGCCAAAGCCCATTACTTCAGCAGAGCGGAGGTAAATATACTCCAAATCTAGCGCACAAACACACACAAACCCTAAAAATGCGATAAGGACTGACATTTATGATGTGTGTGTGTGTGTGTTTTTCCAGAGATCTGGATGTCTCTCGCTGAGGATTAAAGGTGCTGATGTCACAGTGTCTGACCTGTGCGCTGTTATTATTAGCATGATAAGATCCTAAGAGCAGAAACAGAGCGGATTCCACACAAGCGACACAATAAGCCTTCATTCCCCACAGCAAAACACTCTAAATTGGATTCCTTTGTTCTTTGTTTCCAAGTATCTGTCCATCCTCAACCACTGATAAACTGTTCATTACCTCAAGGTGAATCAATTTGAACAGAAGAAAGATCAATACGCTCCCCCATATACAATCTAAGAAAAATCATTTAATGGGCTATTAATGGATCAAGACCTAAATCAATGACGTGGTGCAATATCCATAACTGCATTCAATAATAAATCTTGCCATCAGGTCATGCATTATATATGAGCTTGAACAAAAGTGAAAAAGATTATTATTATTTTTTTAAAATTAAGTTAATGATATTAAAGATACAAATACTTCTGAAGAATCTCAGTTAATGTTCATTTTAAAATGTAGTATAACATTATTAAAATCAAAAGTTGAATCTGTCGATATTTTAGTTTACTATATTAACTAATGTTAACAAAATACTGTGACAAATGTTGTTGGTTAATGCCAGTGTTGGGTAATTAGATAACTGTGCAAATTACTCTCTCTAGAAAGTAGCGCTACATGAACCTCGGCCAGTTAAACAACACAGGGATAGACATTAAACGGCTCTTTTAATTCTTCCAAATAAATAATATAAAATTGCATAAATTATTCTTGAACTGACCAAAGTATGGAGAAGGTTACCATAAAAACAAACATTTTAACATTACATTTCGATGTTCAATCCACTATTGTTTAATATAGAATTGTTCTATACAGTATTTTTTAATGCAATTACACCAGAAGTAACTGTAATTAAATGGCTAAATAAACCCTTACTTCTTCAAGAGAAAAGTAATTAAATTACAGTATTTAATAACTTATGAATGCATTACACCCAACACTGGTTAGCACATCATCTAATGTTAATTCACTATTATCTATGACTTTTGTCTCAATAAACTCCTAATTTACTGTTTAGTATAGTTAGTAGGGATGTAACAATATATCGTGTCACAATATATCACAATATAAAAATGCAACAATATGTATTGTGGATAGCTCACCCCAAAAAAAAAAAAAAAAAAAAAATCAAGTTTACAGAGTTTTAATAATGTTGAAAATAATATAAGAATGCAATGGGGGAATATGTGTGTGTCCTGATAATGCCAGATGTCTGATGTTACCAGTAAAAGTGTCCGACATTATTTTAAATATATCTAGTCAGTGACAGTGAAAGCATATTCGTCTACAATAATTCAGTATTTTCATCTTCAGAATCATGAATATTGTTATTCTGGAGTCTCTATTGTCCTGTGCTTTGGGTTTCAGCACCAAGTCCATCATATTCATTTACACACACAATGTAATATCAAACTTAGCATTTTAATCAACAGTACATTTTTTGTTAACATTTTATCACGTCTTGGAGGATCACATTAATATCGTACTGAGAGTTCAGCAGTGGTTATGTTTATGTCATGCAGAATAATGCATTAATATGTGCTTGAATAAACAGTCAATATAATGCAAGCTAAGCAACTTAACAGTGAGAATTGGAACCTAAACTAAAGAGTTAGTCTCGTCACGTTATACATCTAAATGAAATGTGTTGTTGATTTATACGCTTCATAAACACAAGAATGAAGAATTTAAACATTTGACCTCTTTAATATACAGTCAAACCAAAATGTATCCAGACACCTCCAACATTTCTCACATTATCACAGTTTATTCACTATGATAATACATGACATAAATGTATGATAAAACATGACGAGAACTTGATATTTGACAGGTTTTGTCCATCCTTCTTTTAGACTCTCACACATGAATTATGTTGAATATCTGTCAGCTGGTAAATTTAACTACACAATTAGATAATACCAGTTTAGCTCAACCAGTGACCAAGCAATGCTTCATTGTGTTCAGTGTGTGTGTAAAAAGAGCATTAGCAGTTACAGACACACACTACACACTGACCAGCTCAAAGTGTCCTGATCATTTAATGTCCCAAAGTTTTACTGGTAGTCGCTGTATGAAGAATTGTTGGGTGTAATATGTCACATTTACTTTATTTTGCTCTCCTAACTTACAGAAATGCACTATAGTGTCCTGCACACACTAGTGAAAAATATCCAAAAATGGCTAAAAATCTGGCGTGTGAATAATTTTGTGTCTGACTGTTCTTCTCACACATGTGGTGTTCCTGATCTTACTGTACTTCAGTCTCACCGCTGTCTGTCCTCTTTGTGCGACCCTTTGAAGTCGTTTGCATTCATTCGCTTAAAAATAGCTCTCGAGAAAGCATGTCAGAGCCGCAGATTTGTATGGAGAGAGTCAGTGTCCCCGGGGCCGCTCTGCCTTTGACCCGAGACGCCACACTTCTCACGGGAGGCTCCGGGGCCCGGGGACATCTCACCCTGATCTTCACACACACCCAGCGACCCCGGACGTCTCCGTCGGGACCCAGAGTTCACCTGAGCCGCTGTGGGTTGGATGTGCATTGACAGTTGGCTAGTAAATGATTGCATGTGTTCGTTCTGGCTTTAGTAAACACGTTCATTCCTCTGCCAGCCAATCTCCATGAACATGTGCCTTCAGGAGCACGTTTGAAATCTCAAGCGCATGCACGACGTTTCAGCGTTTTTTCCATTATGTGGAAAATTGTCTTTTCCCCCTATTTCCCCCCCCCCCCACACATTGTTCAGTTACTATAGAAACCCGAGCCGGTGAATTCACTGCGAACTGAGTGCCAGACGAGCGATCTAAAGTGCCTCAAAATGGCTATTTATGTCGACTTGATGTTGCGCACACTGCAGATTAGGATTTTTTTTTTTTTTTTTTTTTTTTACAGAAATCAACACTGATTTTTTATTCTGAAGTCTTTTTTTCCCCTCTCCACATTTGCAAGACACTGCTAGAAAGGATTATAGCCTATGTGGTTGGTTAAGCCCCTCTCCAAATTCAAGTTTGCTCCCCCGTTCTGCTGTTCATCAGCGTTTCATTACCTGACACACTCCCGCGCCCGCAGTTACTATAGCAACACTGCACAGATAGTGCTGTCCTTCACACGCATGGCTTTGAAATCCAGGGATAATTTCAGAGCTCCAGACGTGTTAAGGGAAGCTTTAATGTGAAATAAAATACTTAGGATGTCACTGGAGAAAATACTATCGCGTTTATGCCTTTGATGTTCCACTGCGGGCTCGAGGAGACCGTCGCACCAGAAAACAGCTTCTTAACAACAACATGTCTTGTGTTTGCTGCCCTCTGCTGGCTGATGTCTCTCTCTCTCTCTCTCTCTCTCTCTCTCTCTCTCTCTCTCTCTCTCTCTCTCTCTCTCTCTCTCTCTCTCTCTCTCTCTCTCTCTCTCCAGTCTTTCTTCTAAAATGATGAAGAACAGAATCTGCACATTTAGAACGTCAATCATAATCACTTTTCTATTGGTCCATCCAGTCTTGAACATCTGGATAAGACTTTAGCATTTATTATTCATTTTTGTTTTGTTTTGTTTTTTGAATCAACATGCACCAATGCTAACATGTTCATATATAATAATTTGTTACCAAACAAGTATTCAATACTTCAATGAGCTCATTGTTTCTGCCTGAAATTATTACATTGTAATAAATCATTTATTAGTACATTATTATTTTTAGCTAACTGTGATTTTGTATATCTACATTTCTGAAATACATAACTTAGACAGTTTCCTCTGATAACAGAACACTCTAAATTGTAATGTTTGATGCTTTGAAAAGATGTGTATCGTGAAAATAAATGTGAGTTGAATGTTTTTTCTCCATGTAGCAAATTCAATACATATTTAGTAAAATTACATTTTTCAAAGGTCTTTTCGTCATTAAAATATCACAGTAATTTTGGTTCCCAAAGAGGAAAATGAAATCTGGACAATTCTGGAATGTTTATCAGTAGCCGTTCAGTCATAATCAACGTGACTGTCAGCAAATGTTACTGTAATTATCATAGTTTTTGAAAGATAATAATGATGAGTGGATGATAATCATAGGAATAATGGCACGTCATCGTTCTGTGAGATGTTGCTAGTTAACAAAAGAGACTGAATCTTATTCTCTCAGTTTGCTGACGCAAGTCCTCCGTCTCTCTCTCTCTCTTTCTCTCTCTCTCTCTCTCTCTCTCTCTCTCTCTTTCTCTCTCTCTCCCTCTCTCTCTCTCTCTCTCTCTCTCTCTCTCTCTATATATATTACTGTCAGACTTGCGCAGTCTTTGGTTTGCCAGCAGACATTAGCGTATGAATGAATCAAACGTTGTTAACTCAGGTTCCTCGTGTAATTAATTCAGCTTCAGCATCCTTACAAAACACACATCATCTCGCCCTCCTGAGAATTTAGGTCAAGCTCTGGGATTCAAAATCTGCAACACTGGATACTATTTACCCATAATTCTTCAGAAAAGTATTCAAAATAAAACATAATAAAATATGTAATGAATGAAAGGATATGAAAAGCGAGATCAGTAGCACTTGAATGTTACATTTATGGTTTATTATACAAAAACATTCACTGTACAGATGGACCAAACAGAATTGCAAATGCCATGTGATAAATGTTACTGTTACGGGTCTGAGGGAACAGTAAAGAACTGTAAAAAAAAATCGGTTATATTTACGGTAAAAAAAAAAAAAAAAAAAAAAAAAAAAAAAACCGTACAAAATACGGTAGAAACATTTTAGGTTTTACAGACTTTACTTAAATTTACAGTAAAAAATGGTATTTCATTACGTGATATAAAGTTATTTTACCAACATATTGAAGTAGTAATATCTGTTTTGTATAGTATTGTACTATACTGATAACCACCAATCACAGCGGTGTTGAGAGTCACGTGATTTCACGTGAGTTACGTTTTTCACTGAAAGTTATACAATAACTTGTTCTTTTTCACTTCCAAAAACTGTAAATGTTAACTGTAAAACAGTTACCGGATTTTACTGTAAAATTACATTAAATGTACGGTTAGATCTATCACAGTAATTCACTCAATCAACTTTCTGTTAACCAATTTAAAGTGTAGCATTTTTACAGTCTTTTACCGTTAAAATCACACTAATGTTTGTACAGCATGTTTTACTTCTACAGCTCTGCAAATGAGATGCACAAGCAGATTTTGTGACTGAAGTGACGACACTGACTCTTCATGTTTTTCTGAGAGCAGAACGAGTTCATTCTCACATGATTCGCTCCTGCATTCAGAACCAGTGCAATGCGATGGAACAGAAAGCAGGACTCGCATTTTTCAAAGAGGAATTTCTTGACACACTAAAGTATCTTAAAGAGACAGCTTTGGTCAAGGTCACCAATGATCTGTTAATAGCTTCAGATTCCGGCTCTCTCTCCATCCTTATCCCTCTTGATCTCAGCGCCGCTTTTGATACTGTCAATCACAACCTCTTATCAACCGAGTTCTTTGGTGTTTCTGAGACCGTTTCCCCCTGATTTAGATCTTATCTCTCTGATCGCCGCCAGTTTGTTGTTTAGTGGTTTCAGGTCTGAGATGGGCTCTGTCAATACTGGTGTCCCTCAGGGTTCAATTTTAGGCCCCTTACTTTTTAGCATTTACGGTATATATTTCATCTTGGATTGCTCTTAAAATCACGTGGGCTTAATTATCACTTTTATGCAGATGATACTCATATTTATATTCACTCTAAGCCTGGTAAAAACGTGGATGTTTCTTTTCTTTCACATTTCATTTCTGTGATATAAATATTGATGACACAAAAACTTTTTGTGTCTTAATATTGATGAGACAGAGGTCTTGCTTATTGACGCCAAAATGAGCGTATAGAAGTTTTTTGCACACATGTAAGCTAAAATTATCATTAAACATTCAACAGCATGTAAATCAAAACTGCCGAACAATACCGAAGAAAATGTTGAAGCCATGAAGAGGAAACGACTGTGAAACTTCAACTCCATCCGTGTATTGATAATCGTTCTGAATTTCATCCGGACAAAGTATTTGACAAAAATAAAATTTCTCAGATTTTTGTTTAAAACAGAATGAAACTTACCCACACTGTAAAAAATAAAAGCGTAATTTTTACGGTAAAAAAACGGCAGCTGTGGTTGCCAGAACTTTACAGTCAAAAATACGGTAGCAACATTATTGGTTTTACAGACTTAACTTAAAATTTACAATAATAAACCGTATTTTATTATCTGATATAATGTGAATTTTCCGTCCTATTGAAGTATTAATATCTGTTTTGTACCTCTGTAATACACTGATATCCACCAATCACAGCAGTGATGAGAGTCACATGATCAATCAAAGCTTATCACAAGCAGCTTTTCCACAAGAAAGATAATACTAATATATAAAAGCAGTCATTCACACAAACATTATGGTAAATTTAAAAAAATGCAATAAACATTAATTTAACAACATTAAATGTAACATAAAACCCTAATGTACATACAGTAACTGATTAGAAAAAACTAAGAAAACTATGAAGAAACATAGTTATTTAAAAAAAAAATACATCAAATGTCACACAGGGAATTGTGGGAATGTCAATTTACGTTTTTTCACCGTAAATTATAGAATAAGTTGTTCTTTTTCACTTTCAAAAACTGTAAATTTAACGATATTTTACAGTAAAATTACATGAAATGTACCATTAGATCTATCACAGTTATTTACCGTATATAGTAAGGAAACTTTCTGTTAACCAATTAACAGTTTTTCACTGTAGCATTTTTACAGTCTTTTACCGTTAAAACCACGATCATTTTTTACAGTGCACATTCAAGTGTTAAAAAAAGAAAGAATGAATGATGCTAGACTAAAATTTTTAAAAGCAGAGGCTATGATATTTCTTTTGATGTATTCAGATATTCATACAACAAAACATTCTTCATAATGAAATATCTTCAAATGAGGACCTTTTAGCAGCATATATTGAGGTTTCACTTTATTTTGATGGTCCCTTTAACACATTCTACTAACTAAGTAACGTTGCACCTGCATGTCTGCTAACTCTCATTAGAGTATTAGTAGAGTATTAGTAGACTGGTAGGGTTACATGTAGTTGCAAAGTTACTTATAGTCAGTAGAATGTCTTTTGGAGGAGCATCACAATAAAGAGTTTGCATATTTAAAGAGATAATGCCTAATTTGTATACATACAAATTTCAAAAACTTGTAATAATTTTTTTTTATATACTTGTGTAAGTGATCAACCGAGGAAGTTTCATGGTGATATCTATTATTTACATTTTTTACCCTACTCACATGTAGTGTCTCGCCTTAAGCAGACAGTCTAATACTCTACTGAGAGTTAGCAGACATGTACTGTAGTTGCAAAGTTACTTATAGTTAGTAGAATGTCTAAAGTGCATTAAAATGCGACCCTGGACCACAAAACCAGTCAATTTTTTTTAACTTGAGATGTATACATCATATGTAAGCTGAATAAATAATCTCTCCATTGATGTGTGGTTTGTTAGGATAGGACAATATTTGGTCGAGACACAACTATTGAAAATCTGGAATCTGAGGAGCAAAAAAAATGTAAACATTGAGAAAATCTCCTTTAAAGTTGTGCATTTATGTTCACGATTGTGCTGCATTCACTCACAAAAATACATGTTTTATATATTTACGGTAGGACATTTACTAAATATCTTCATGGAACATGATCTTAATATCCTTAATATTGTATTTTGACCCATACAATGTAAAGTTGGCTATTGCCACAGATATATCCAGGGCGAGGGTCACAAATGTGTAAAAGCAGAGGCTATGTTATTTCTTTAGAAATATTGCATGGTCAGATATTCATCCAACAAAACATTCCTCATAACGAAATTATCTTCATTTTGAGGACCTTTTTGCAGCAAATATTGATATATGTGATCCGTTTGATATTCATGTTCTTTTACTTTGAGTTTTAGGAAAACCCTTACTCCATTACATTTTCTTTTCTCCCTGTTTCTGTCTACTCTCTGCCTGTCCGTCCACAACTCCTGTCCTCCTCCGTGAACTTTGCAGAGCTGAAGGGCAGCTTGTGTGAGACGCTGGGACAGACTCGTCCCGCTGACCCTCTGCCTGCTTATCATCTCTGCTGGATGTCATTTGCATTCCATTAAAGCTCACTCGTTCTCCCTTTCTCTCGCTCTTTCTGCCGCCAAAGCCTCATCACTCGCATTATGCAGCAGAATCATTTCATACGCCTCTGCATACGCCAGCCGCTCCGAATACGCAGTGCCAAATCAAGCACATGTTTCCGGAGGAAAAGCGGGAGGAAATGCTCTGATTAGCGATTATGTATGATTAGAGCCTGGATTTTGATGCTTTTCAGTAAAAATGTAGAGGGAGCGTCCTTCCTGAACATAAGTGACAGACATTTCAACAAAGAAACACATAGGCCGGCTGAATATATATCGAATGCAGATGCAAATTAATTATTTGTTGAAAAATACAAACCTGGTTATAATATCAGATGTTAAAGATATAATTCACCCAAAAATTATGGGTTACACTTTATTTTAAGGAGTCATTGTTACAGTGTAATTATATATTTAAGTACTGAGTAATATTAATTAACTACATGTACTTACTATAGGGTTAGGGTTTGGTTGAGGGTTAGTTGCATGTAATTATGCATAATTTACTGTTATTACTATAGTAAGTACATGTAACATATGTAACAAGGACACTGTAAAATAAAGTGTTACCAAATTCTGTTATCGTCATAACTGACCCTTTTTTTCTTTTCTTAAAAAAAAAAAAATTGAAATCAAAGGGAAAATGTTAAGAATTGGTCGCTCTGGTCACTTTTTCATGCAATTAAAAAAAACGGTATCTAGAGTTTAAGCTTTAAAAAGGATGCAAAGCCACATTATGAATTAAAATTGTATTCCTTGTCTTTTGAAGCCATATGATAGCATCGTGTGAGAAACAGGCTGACATTTGAATATGTTACACTTTATTTTAAGGTGTCATTGTTACACTGTAATTATATATTTAAGTTCTGAGTAATATTAAGCAACTACATGTACTCACTATAGGGTTAGGGTTTGGTTGAGGGTTAGTTGCATGTAATTATGCATACTTTACTGTTATTACTATGGTAAATACATGTCAATTATGTAACAAGGACACTGTAAAATAAAGAGTTACCTTGAATATTTATGAGGACGCAAATTGCCAACAACTTTAGGCAATATGTTGGGAATTGTCAGTAATTTGGTGAAATAGTGTGATAGTGTGTAAATGATGTGTTAAGTCTGATACACACTGACTGAAACAAGATGGGAAAAAATGCATATTCAAAAATGTTTACTTGTATAATGAATCAGTATCACCAACAACCGATTGTTTAAGAACAGGGCTGACTGTGTCCTGTCAATCAAAAGGGGCTGAAAAACATGTCAGACTGCAACTCACACTGTGTGTGAAGAAATTGTCTCTTGTGTTGAATTCAGGACTGTCAAAGTAAACGCGACAATAATGCACCGTGTATCATGTATCATGTAATCAGTGTTTCAACCGCAGAAAGATGGTAGTAGGGGAACTTAACATTGCATTTATACCTTTAATATTTCTGTAATATTCATGCCTTTTTTTGCCAACTCATCTGCTATGTCATTGGTAACACTTTATTTTGATAGTCCACTTTAGACATTCTACATACTATCAGTAACTTTGCAGCTACTGTACATGCCAACTAACTTTCATTAGAGTATTAGTAGACTGTCTGCTTAATATCTACTTTATTGTGTTGGTCCCCCAAAATATATTATACTGACTATAATTAACTTGGCAACTACAAGTCAACTTATTCTCCTAACCCGAACCTAACAGTCTACCACCCAAACACGGAGAATCCAACACGTTCGTGCAGCTCGCTGTAACTTGCATAGACATGCTATTAGCTCGATTAGCAGCTATTTAAAAAAATGGCGGTCACAAGTTTCTGTTCATTTTGTTACCCCGGCCCCAGCCCCTGACGCAAGCGGTTCTTACTTCTAGACCAGCAATGTTTTGGTGCTATGTAATAACCACTTTCCCCGGTTCAGAGCGGGTGCTTTGGGTGTCGAAAGACAAAGAACTGATTTGAAACTAAAGGCTCTGGCTCTGAACCAGCACTCAAACTGGCTTGCTGGAAGAGGGGTACAAGAGAACCCAGCAAACACATTTACGCCATGGCACCGTCTCTGGCACGTTGCATTTCTGCTTTGGCAACGTCGCTGTCTACGTGCGCGCAACATTGTAACAACGTAGAATTGTAAGACGCGACCGGGCTGTAGCAACGTTGTTACGCGAAATTCAGCAACTTAGAGACGACGTTCTGAATTTTATATGCTGCTAGATATGCCTGTAGATATCCCCCATTTAGCATTTTGTTAGATAATTATATACTGTTTTATCGTTTATTGTTTATCATTATTATTTAACGGGGCTATCCGTAAATTAGCCTAATTATAATCAACACCTGCAAGTGTACACTTTGAAAAGTAAAAATGACAGAAGGTTTTGTTAATTCAACTTTATTAAAACTGCTTATAGCCTAATCAAATTGCACTTCCAAAAGTCATACATTTCTGAAAAAAACAAACAAACAAAAAAACAATATACTAATTTATTTTAAGTAACGTTAGGCCTATAATAAATAAAACATACAAAGCAAAGGCAGATCAGACCATTTAATGACCAAAACCGGGTTCAGTATGGCAGACAGTAGTCGAGCCGGCGATAAAGGCCGGTAACTGGGGAAACATCCACAAATAATTATAATTTATAATATATATTTAAAAATATAAATATATATATATATAAATATATTTAATAGCTGAGGTAAATTAAACGCAATACTCACGTATCATTGCTCGATGATGAATGAGAACAGAATGAGCCCAACAGGTGGTTGGAATTTAAAAGGCTGATTTTCCCGCTTCAGGGCCGTGACGAGTGACGAGTGACGAGTACATTATGTAGTCCAGTTGTTGTCCAGACGCCCTCGGCACAACCTTAAGCAATGGCCCTGAACGGTGGTTTAATGTCAACATTGTGACAACGCTGTAACAACCTTCACCACACCACAACGTAGGCCTAGTTAAAGCAACCTTTTGGCCATGTTGTTAAAACGTTGTTAGAAGGTCAGCTACGTTGTGCCAACGTTCTGTGTTTGCTGGGAATATCCTGTCTCGACTTATAAGGCTTGATAAAAAAATCAGAGTAAATAACAACTTGATGCAAACAAACCTTTCATCCATTGAAAGACCAATTGAGTCTGAGGAATGTGTTAATATCATGTTTCTATTTTCAGAATTAGGTGTTTTTTTATTTTGTCCCATCCACCCAAACACAATTCGGGTCGATTGGGACAGTTCTTAAAAGCTTTGCTAATTAAGAAAAGGATTAACCTGGCAACAGATAACCATTGTGTGTGTGCTCTGCATGCTCTAAACTGGTGCTTCTCAACTTCTTAATCTGTGCAACCCATGACAGTTACACATTGACCATTTAATGCATTCCTAACTCATCCTGATTAATTGAATCTATTGCAGAGTAGAACTGCACCAGTGAGACGAGAATAGAGATGCAAGAAGACTCCAAAAGGGAGAGCAAATGGAATAAAACAAACATGCAGTTATAAAAAATACAAGAAGTTGATTGAGGAAGGGGTCCATTGAAGAGCACAAGGAGATTGTGGAGGAAGTGGGAGATGCTCCCGGAGATGCTACATTTGTGAAAAAAACAACAACAACAAAACAAAATATACGAAGTCTTAAATTGCACACATGTAGGTCAGAGAAATAAAAATGTTCACGTTTGAATGCCCGTGTCTGGGGGGGGGTGTGTGTGTGTGTGTGTGTGTGTGTGTGTGGGGGGGGGGGGGTGGTAATGTGGGCTGGCGTGGCTGCAGTGCCAGGACTGAAGTTTTGCCCCTGACAGTAGCTGTTCTAGTTAGAGCGAGTGGATGTTGCAGTGGAGTTAAAAGTCGAAGGTGACGTAGGCTAATATCAAATGTCCATAATTGTGGTTGTGATTTATTTTTGCTATAGTTGTCTACAGCCATGTTTGTGTGTTAAATTCGAGTCAGTTTTGGACTTCCCATTTTTTTATGTTTGAATTTACATTGTGAAAATCAAGGTTGTGTTCCATATTGTGGTGTTCAGCAATTTTAACATGCGAGTCATTTTTCCCTGTTGCACCTACACAACATTTGAGGGTTCCCCCACCTACCAAATCCCACTTTAACCACTGGTTATCAGCAAACGTTATTATGCCCTACCATAGACTTATATAGCTGAGGTACATTAAAGCAATTCTCTCGTATCCATGGTCGATGAAGAATGAGACGACACAATGAGCCCAACGGTGGGTTGAAATGTAAAAGTCTGATTGGCGCTTCAGGGCAGTGACGAGTGCATGAAGTCCAGTGGTTGTCCAGACACTCTCGGCACAGCCTTAAGCAATGGCCCTGAACCGTGGTTCAATGTCAACATTGTGACTTCACTACACAACATAGTTATACATTTATGCATTTGGCAGACACTTTTATCCAAAGCAACTTCCATTGCATTTCAAAGTACACATTTACATTCTTATCAGTTATTGCCTTCCCTGGGAATCGAACTCATGACCTTGGCGTTGCAAGCACCAACGCACTACTGTATGAGCTATAGTAACCTTATAGTATAGTATACCTTATATGCCTTCATACCTTCATGTACCTGGAATGGTTTATTTGTTTTGTTTTATTGACAGATCTTCTTTGTGAACTTTTTTGAATGCCTTTTGGATTGGCATTGTGCACTTTTGAGATCTGCCTGCTGGAACTATTCCTCTTCAATATTGACTACTGAGAATATTTTTTGTGTACATTCTGGATTTACTTCGTGGACTTTTGGGATTTACTTTTTGGAACTGTTGTCAAACTCTTTTGGAAGTTTTTGGAGTTTACTTTTCGGATTTATTAAATATATGAAAACATTTGCCCAGAACTGTCATCTGGTTTATCTGCATTTGGGTTCAGCTTTTTGACTGTTCATGTTTTCACACTAGTCCTATCCCTGTGTTTCTGACACTTATGAGTGACAACAATATGCATGTTGTGTGCTTCCCTTCTCATACAACACATTCTCCAGCCAGCTGACAAGGCATTCTTCAAAAGCCTGAAGTATCACTGGAAGCTGGAGGGCCAGATCTACACCGGAGAGAATAGTGGAAGGACGCCTCAGAGACCAGCTTCTCATAGGCCTGGAAAAATGCAGAAGCCACAGAATGCACAAACAGGCTTTAGGGGCAATTGATCTAGATCCCATCCGCATAGACCAAGCTCTTTTTTTCTCCTATTTTAATACCAGAACATAATGCAGCACCTGAGGCCTCCAAAACCCCTCATCATCCTCACCCAAGTCCTTCTCCAAGCCTTCATCCAGGTAATAACAAAGTCCCTTCACACAAGTCATTTCACTCGGCGATCATCTCTGAAACGCCTCTCGGGAATGCAAATGCAGCTCCGATCTTTATGAATGGGGACACATCAAGTTCTCCAAAACTGTTCACCAAGCTTACAATTAAATTTCATATTTGAAATCAACTGTCTTACATTTTGTTTCTAAACGCTCAAATCATGACAGAAAAAAACATTTTTCAGGCTGGATCAAGCGAAGCGCAGTGGAAGCGCGTGTTTGACTGACTGACTTATTTAGAAGGCGGGACTTATTCTGCAATTTTGAGCGTTGCACTTTTCCCCCATTCAAAACAATATGAGTGACGCATCTTGTGTAATTCTACAGTCTTTAGTAATACTTCATCAAGCCCTCTTCCAAACCCTTGTCAAAGCTGTGCAGACCAACTCACACTTAGTCAACTTGGTTGACCGAATTTTTTTTAATTAATTTTGGGGGAAGATAATTGGATGTGAGCATTTAAACATGCTTAATGAAATTTGGAGTAAGAGAATTCACTGGAATGTATGTATTGTGGTCAGATTTATAAACATTGAGTAATAAAGTTGAACTGAAATAAACATCATGCTGATCAGAAAACAAAATCTTTCATATGAAATGATATAATCCTCCATGTTGTCATGTGTCATTTGTATCACTGCCATTCACAACTCCTCTCTGACAGCAGAGTATCAACCAAATGCACACTTCGGAGTCTCAGGAGATAGTCGCCCTGCTACTGTTCACCGATTGCTTTTCGAATACACTGCACTCTTTTTCCCCAATACTATTGAGTAGGGAAGTATTCAACATCGGACACAGTGATTGTGTGTCTACATGATGCAGTTTTACGTTATTATGTTATAACGTCTTCTAAATTACATCAAAACATAATTTAGAAGCTTTTAGCAATTAACTGAACTGCTTCTATCAACTTCTCATGTAAATTGGTTGGCAACGGTGGATAACATTTCCAGTGAATAAAAACTTAAATTCTGCTCTGTACCTCATACAAAACTAGTATATTACACCAGAGAGGACTGCGGATTTGGAATGGGATTAGCAGATCAAAATATATTGTTTTAATGTTATTAAAACAGTAATTTTCCTACTCATTTCTGTCCATTATGTTTTATATATTTTTATATATATTCTCAATTAAGTCATTAG
This sequence comes from Phoxinus phoxinus, assembly GCF_949152265.1. Classification (NCBI taxonomy): domain Eukaryota; kingdom Metazoa; phylum Chordata; class Actinopteri; order Cypriniformes; family Leuciscidae; genus Phoxinus; species Phoxinus phoxinus. The sequence continues at coordinate 1,564,279 of NC_136897.1, forward strand.
TCATCCAGTGACTTAGATGATACGGCATATGATTTAACCGACTGGTATTTGGTTTAAATCTTCATGTTTTAAAGGCACTGGCCAATAAGGTCATGTGACTATTTCTATTTTCTAGCGTTTAGGGGCTCACTGGATGTTGAGAGAAAACACACCATCAAATACACTTTCCTAATGACTAACATACATTACTACAGAAATGACTGGTGTTGACTTTAACAGCAGCGGAAGTGAATGAGACACTCAAACAGATCTGTCCCTTTTTAACTTTTATTTTTAAAAATGAGTAAGCACACAATTCATATGTTCTGTGAATACCAAAATCTGTGTAAACAGTACATATAACAATTCCATCATAGACCTAGAACTTGATTGTTGAATGACATATCAAAAGTCCTCAGAGAAAGTTTTTTTTTTTTTCATCAAGAAATAATACACAAAAAAACTAAAGAAGTGTAAAAATATACATTTATCTGAAAAGTTAACCGGATATTAAAACACACTCAAGTTTACTTGCACAAACTGATGATGTCACGATGGAACAGACCAGACCAAAGATTGCATGCATGTGCACAGGGCTCGCAGCGAGTGAATACACACACACACACACACACACACACACACACGTGCTCTTCACTGCGATGTACAGTACAGATCCAGGGCAGTTAAACGACTCATGGCTGCTGAACTGCATGGGGTATTCGAACATATTTCCACTGCTTCCTAATGACTTCATGTTAATAACCGGGCTACAATCCCTCAAATACACATGGAAGAACTACACTGCAAAACATTGATCTACTGATAAATATATCAAAATGAGTGTGTGCTTAAAACAAGAACAAATATCTGCCAATGGGTTCAACACAATAATCTTGTTTTCCTTTTGGATTAAGTCGATCTTCTGACTCCACGGGCAGATATTTGTTCTTGTTTTAAGCATAAACACTTCATTTTGCAAAATTTTTCAGTAAACAATACTTAATATTTTATGTATTCTCCAGTAAATGTATCTTGATTTAAGATATTTCAGATATTTGAGGAATAAAATCGTTTTTTGTAGTGTACTACTTTGTGACTTTGTACTCTAAACAAAAGCGCTGATTAGTGGCATCTGATCTTTCCATAGCAAATCTATTTATTACTACATTACAAGAACATGTTATTTGAATATCCTCTACATTGTCATCATGTGCTCACCCTTACGTCTAGCCCACGTTTGTGTACGTTAAATAATGGTGCATCAATACCATCTTGTCATTTTTAATCTGAACGTGAACGCAGACTAGATTATCAGTGAATATAGTGAGTTGTCTGGTTGACTTTTATGGTACCTGAAAAGAACCGTCTGAACTGTTTAATATGTGCACTTTTGCGACCCCATTCATGTTGTCCTCACATGCAAACCATCAGACAAAAACACATCACACTATTAAGACTAAATGTTCATGAACTTTAATGAGGGCTTCATGATGAGATGACTCTCTGGATCACCAGACTGAAGAAGAAAAAATCATAGTGATAAACTGTTTGGTCTGTCACCTTCAATCAAACTCAGTTTAATTGGTGTGAAATGGCCAAGAATTCGAGCCGCGTAAGACAGCGTGGAGAATGTGCTCGCTACGTCACGCTCGCCCCGCGAGTCAATGCTAGCTGAAGGACAGCGAATCACAGCGTGTCTGACAACACTGAGCCTCATCTACAAACATACAGCCAACGTTTGGAGTGGTCATCAATACATCTCCTATCCGTTAGAACAGAACTACGGTAATCTGCACTGAGCCGACGGGCAATGTGTAAAAACATTTCACAGCACATTACACCTCGGCTTCATTCTACACGTACAGAAATGACTAAAGTGACAAAGAGTTACGCAATACCACAGTTTCATCTAGATTTAGATACACTCTTGATACAAATCATGACGTTAAATTGTGATGTGTTACCTGTTTGTGCAAAAAAAGCAACACTACAAATGTGATAATAGTTTTCTCTCTTTAAAAATAAAGGCAAAGATATTTGTTTCTTCACATTTCTGTTTGTTGTGCCGGTGATGTCCGTGTCTTGGGTTTAGAAATGCGTCTCCTTCTCTGTGATGGTGGAGATCTTGCCATCGGCCCTCATTTTGGCATCAGCATCATTGATAGCGCAAGGACCCTTGGGGGCGACGCGTCCCCTCATTTTCAGATCAGCGCTGGGTGTGGTCAGCTTCTTGATCCTCTGCAAAATTACACCCGCATTATAATAAGCAGTCTGAGAGCAATTACATTTAATCACAGTTGGGTTATCGTCCTCTACTTACAATATACTCAATATACTCTAAGGTTCATTATTGGCATCAGTAGTTCTGTCATAAAAACTCATGGTAATGGTTATGACATTGTTGATATGTTTTGTTGATAGGACTTGAAAACCATCAAACTTCAAACGTTTAAAACTACTAAACTAAAACTTAAGGTACCACTTTACTTGAAGGGGTGTGCATAAGACTGACATGACACCTTTATAATCATGACATGACACATGAATATGAAGGAGGTTTTATGCATGTTTATGAAAACTGTGTCATTCGCTCAATTATGACATTTATAAATCAAATATTACATTGTTTGAGATGCGTCTTTGTAATGACAACTTGACATAAACCAATACATCATAACCTATCAGTGTCTTTGTTATGACAACTTGACATTACCAAGACAACATAACCTGTCATAAATATGGCTGAAAATGATTAATGATCAAACTTAAAAACCCACTTAGCTTATGAGTTAACATTACATTAAACTGTCCTGTGATTGGTTTTGACATTGGCTGTCATGAGGCCGTTATAACTGTGTCAGAATATATACAGGTGGAGCTGGGGAAGGTGGAGGGTTTCTGAAAGATGCAGAAACATTGACCAAGAATTTGAAGGTTGGGCTTCACTGTAACAGTAGCTCATTGGCTACTGATACAGAAGGAACCAATCAGCTGAGCCCTATAGATAACGATGTGATTGAGATAAGTTTAAACTTTGTATTTCCATGAAGAACCTTCAAAAAGTTAACTTTGTATTTCCATGAAGAACCTTAAAAATCCATAAAACTTTTCCATTATGCAAAAGGTTTCTTGGTTTTTCTAAAATGTTTTTCACACTGAGAATAAAACATGTTCTTTTAAGAACAGATTGCTGAAAGTTTCTTTGGGGAAAATGGTTCTTCTATGGCACATGTGTCAATCTGTGCCTTTTGCCAGAATCGAGATGGGCAAAACCTCTTTTAAAAATGCCGCGGCATCGGATTGGAATCTTCTCCAGACTGAGATGAAGTAAAAAAAAAATAGTATCTTGTGGTCAATTTAAATATTTATTAAACAATCATCAGAGTAAATTAATGGTGTGTAAATGTTTTGCAGATGAAGCAGATGCGTTTTTTTTTTTTTTTTTTAAATGTAATGATGTTTGTTGAAGTTTGTGTGTTGTAACTTCGATGTAAAATACTCTATGTAAACTCAGCTGCCTATCTTGGCCAGGACACTCCCGTAAAAGAGATTTTAATCTCAGTGAGTCTTCTTCCTGGTCAAATAAAGGTTTATCTCGGCTCCTGGAGGTCCACTGATAAAACCAGCTCCAAAACACCTACCTGCAAGTTTCTAGTGCTGCTGAAGACATGGATTAGCTGGTTCAGGTGTGTTTAATTACGGCTGGAGCTGATTATAGGGTATGGCATCGCTGTGAAAACCCATTTTCAACCTATATTTAAGAGTGTAGTAACTAACATCTGTGAGCACAATAACAACGTAAAATTACGTCATGCACATGCGTATAACATGTCCAGTCTATAGTGTTTCATCGTCATCTAATGGCCTGGCAGCATAATACAGTGTTTTTTGTTGTGTTTGCGGATCCGTGTGAATGGGGATCGTTATGACAATGGTGTCGTCTGTATCAGTGATGATCCAAATAAGCGGTTACCCGTGGTTACTAACCCTAGCCCTAACCTAACCCTAACCCTTATTCACCTTTTGAATGTTGAGCGTTATTAACTTTTGTATAAAAGCTGACGCGGGACAAAATGGCCGATTTCCAACACGTTGAACTGAGCAATGCCATTGTGCCATTTTAATAGGCTACTTTTAAACGCATATAGCTCAGTAATGCCAGTTTTATGGATTTTCTGTTGCGGATTTTTGTTGGGAAAGTCGGGGGAGAGACACACACTTCGATTAGACTGGATAAACACATGCAGCATCTTAATTGTTAAGAAAATAAAACAAAATAAATGAATAAATCAAGCCTTTATTACATAACACTGGCGATATCATACAGCATTCAGAAAAATGCTGCGCCCGCACCGCTAGCTCCTCCGTCTACGGCCCAATGACGCTACTATGAGCATTTATAGCTACTTTTAAAAAATGCGGGTCAGGAAGCGGGTCGGGTACAATATATTCTTTCTTTTTTTTGCGGTCCGAGTTTCGGGCGGGTTAGTTGAAAACGTCGGTCGGGTGCGGGTTGTTAATACATTGACCCGCGCATCACTGCTCTATATGCGGAAAACGTCTTGTGTTATGACTATAACCCATGTTCCCTGAGAAGGGAACGAGACACTTCAATCGAGAACGCGTCAATACGACACTTTGGGGAATGCCCCCAGCGTAGCGCGTCTGAAGCATGAATGAAACTATTCCAATCCTCATTGCTGTTGCGTCATGCCGTAGAGTTAGCTTAAGCGATGAAGCAAGTCGCTCCCAGGCAGGGGAAGGCGTGGCGAAGGGATGCGGAAAAGACGTGCGCTTTCGCGTGTTTCAGCCTCGCACCTATTGACTTTCTTCTCGAGGGAAGAAAGCCGATATGTATTATGAATGTCTCGTATCTCGTGTTCTCGAGGCAACGTATAGATTACGAGACCGGTATACATATAGATATTATCTGGCTTTGAAGAGTCAGATCTTTTTATTCAGCCTATCATTCAGACTGTGTTTCACTTGTCTGGAGTTTATGGGTGCATTTCATTCATCAAAATGAACGAGTCTTTATTCGAGTCATTTCATTCATTTAAGTGGTTTAAAATGTTATACTTTTAACAGCCAAATTCCCTGAGAAAATCCACGTACGCAATCTTGATCATATTTTGAATTAAGCAATCATTATAATGCCGTCAAAGATAATTTACAGGGAACATACATAATTAATTTAACTTCCGAGTCTTTGGTTCATTTGTCATGTGACACATTCATGAATGACCCATCACTAAATAACTGCACTTGGGTTCTTCAAGCTCGCCTCCAATGGACTCCATTACCATTATAGTAACATAATTAATTTAACTTACACTGGGAAGTTGGGGTGTGTAAGTTCCTGATCGTGATGAATGATGGGATACGCTCTGAAGCGCTAGCAGATATTTAGACATCTAAATTGGCATTTTTAGACCTGAGACAGTCTTGCACACTAATGCATGCACACGCTCTCAAGTGGCTAAAACTGCAGATATGTGTGTATTGGGACAGACCAAGAGCAACAGGTAAGTGAGTTTGATAAGGGTTTGAGGGCTGGATTTGAGAAACCCTCCTGGTGATGCTCTGATAAATTTTTTGGGGAAAAATGCATGTTGCATTGACTTTGACGTCACAGTTTAGGATATTCAGGGTTTGCAACATGTGTCCTGCCTTTAGTTTTGTCATACCATTTTCCTGCTACTCCAGAGTAATTAAATCACATGAAATGTGTGACTCAGAAAATTGGCCCAAAACAGTTTGTGGTCGTCTAAGCAAAGATGCCAGATTTAGTCCGGATTCAAGCACCAGCTTGAAATGAACTGGAATGTTTATTCAGGTATTATAGACCTACTTGATTATTATTGTTTTTTTTTTTGTGACAAATGTTTTTTCTTCTTGTTTTAAGAAGAAAATTGGCGAAGGACATCAAGCCGGCCGTACCAACACTCATGCTGGCAGATGTTTGTTCCCTGACAACAAGTTGGATTACATCAGACTGTGGAGAGAGTGAGGGACTGCGTCGTCTACGTTTCACTGAGACGTGGTTAAATCAAAACATTACAGACGCCACAATACAGCTGGAGGGGCTATCGATATACACAGCGGACAGAATAACCTCGCTAGCCGGTGGGCTAAAGGGGAGGCGGTCCGGTCTGGCTGTGTACGCCAACAAATCGTGCCATGGTGGTTTCTACTTTTTGCTCTCCGAAAGTAGAGATAATGACTGTAAAATGCAGACCCTTCTACATGATAACAGCAGTCATCATAGCGGCTCCCAGACGGCAACATCGTGTCGGCACACGTCTGGGCTGTTTATGACCCACCGAGCGCTAACGTGAAGGAGGCAGTGTCAGGCTCTTCTATAACATCAGTGAGCAGCCGATGAACCATCCTGACACTTTCTTCACTGCAGCTGGAGATTCAAACAGGCAAGTCTATTCTACCCAAATTCTATCAGCACGTATAGTAACACACTAGATCTAGTGTACCCAAACATTAAGGACTCATATAAAGCCCACAAAGCTCATAAATAAAGAGAAATTAGCCTCAGGAAGCCACTTCAGCAATACAAGACTGTTTTGAAACCACACAGTGGGACATTACTGACCTACGGGAATATACAGAATCCGTCATTGGTTGTGTCAATAAATCCATAGATGATGTGACAGGGGTCAAGAGGCGCACCAATCAGAAACCATGGCTAACTGGAGAACTCTGTTCGCTTTTGAGGGCATTTAAATCTGGGGATACTGCAGCATACAGACTGGCAAGGAATAATCTGTCTCGGGGATCAGGAAGGCTAAGAGTTACGCACGAAAACTAAACCGCAACTTCACGAATGACAGAGACTTAGGACGGTTGTGGCAGGGTTACCAGAACATCACTGACAACAGGTGTGTCATGATGACTCTTCCTTTCCAGATGAACTGTAACTTGAGCGGCGTGTTTTCCGAATGCCGTGTCATGTGCGAGACGCTGCAAAACACGCAGGACATGAGCGATGTTTAAAGACGTCCGTCTAGTGCATGTTTACATTATAGACTGTAAAAAAAAAGATGGTCCAAATGGCCGTGACATCACCCGTAGTGTTTCTGAAGAGCATTTTTGAAGTCCAAAGTGGGCGGAGCCGGCCGTCGCCATCTTGTAAGCGCGTCACTCCCGGATAAACGAAAATGTGCAGCGAGGCGGATTAGCTGAGGTGACGTAACGCTAGCAGACAAACGGCTAGTAGAGACATCAGCGGCAATCCACCAGTCACTCAAGTGGCCATGCCCTTAATTATGCACAACGTATAGGCTTAATTTAATTTAAACGGATGAGTAATTAAAAAAATACACAAATTAGCTATATAGACCAAAACCACTTTTTGCACCAGGCTGTAAACATGTTTTTTTGCTGTAAAGTTGGGCATTTTAACATGCGGGTCTATGGGATTGACTCTCTTCTGCAGCCACTCTCTAGTGGCCAGTCGATGAACTGCAGTTTAATCTCTTCAGTGTCGGATTCAAGAGAAGAGACCAAAAGGTTGCCGCTTGGTTTACATAGAAAAACAATGGAAAGATGTGGAATGGAAAAAACGCATTCTGTGTGACCGGCCCTTTACTCAGTGTTTAGCTCGTTTCTTGTTTTAAAGCTGTTCTGATATGTTTGTGGAAAATGACTGATTTAGAAAAGGATTTCTGCAGTGTTGTACACTAACCTCATCACACAGCTCTGTGTGTTTTTTGTGAAGCAGACACAATCAATACAACATGGCACAATGGGGTCACGTCAGGGCATTGCCCGCGTCACGCCCACACTGTGCCATCACGTCTGCGCTACACTCGCTGTATCTCTACACAGCAGTGCCAGAACTACTTTCATCTTCGGCATGTCACGCACCTCAAGAGATGTGATGTTTGTTTCTCAAGTACAGGCTGAAAAAACTTTCCTCCTCCTATCTAAAATCACTGGCAGAAATATGAGAGGTTGTTTATCAGCAATGTGGAATATATGCCAAATAAACAAACTGAAGAAACCATACTCATAACTGACAGTACAGCTTGACTTGAACATAATAATGAATAAAGAAAAACAAAGTTAATTTAAACCTGGAAATAAACAGATTGTATTTTGAAAAACTGAAAGTGTCTATTTACACCAAATGCAAATAGGCTATTTATACTGACTCCGCCCACTTTTGTCTGATTGAACCAGATAAAATGACGAAAGAAACCTGTCTGATAACAGAGAAGAACGGGTGATGTTAGCTTTTGACGTCAACGACCCAAGTTCAAATTCGTCATTTACTCTTCTCCCTTTTCTCATGGCATATTACCCCGGAGTAGCATTTAATAATTTTTTTCAAAAAGTGGTAATAAAATGCGTGACGGGTGTTTAATAGTGGAAGTAAAGTGATTATAGGATGGGTCTGGGGTCGGTGTAGGGCTTTAGGGACAGAGACAAGTAATACTGCTGAAACGTTATGTAAAATTAAAAGAAATGTGTTCAGATCGTGCTCTATTTCTAGGTGTCATTAAAGCAAAAGACAAATCAAATATCGAGACATTTTCACATTCATGTTAATTTTTCAATGCAACTTAATCTGTTTTTCTGATAACTAACATGCTGTGCAAACTTAAACTATAACATATAACACACACACACACACGCGCGTGCACACACATACACATAAACACAAATACACTGACCAGGTTCACAATTAGAATAGCTAGAATATAAAAAAGGCTTTTACCTCACGGAAAGTTCCTTTCGTTTTCCAGATCTGGACTATGATTCCCACAGGAATGCAAACCATAGAGGACATGGCCATCATCCAGCCGATCCCATAACCCCAGTCCGGATACGTGTACACATTATTATACATTAGCGGTTTGTACTTGATCAAGAAGAACAGAAAGATGCCCTGAAAAGACAATCATAAGACCAAGAACTCAGCATTTATCCCTCACACACTGTACATATCTCGACTCGTGGTACATCGGGCTCAACTCACAGCACAGATGCCGGGTGTGAAGTACTTCCAGCACCATTTGATGAAGAAGATGGGCTTGTATCCAATCATGTCCTCAATGTTAGAATAAAACCTGTCGGCACCTGAGGATAAAGATCCATCATTCTGTTATTCACCTAATATATCTCTCAGACATATGACACTTATATTTAAAGGACAGTAAGATGGCTGTTCTCTCTGCTTGAATACATATTTCAATGATTCATTACATGCACTGTCTGACTCTTGCCAGCAGGTGGCATTACGGTTACAGAAATCTGATAATACTGTAAACATTGACATTAATAATTCAGACAGAAAAGCATCTGCTGGCACATCATGCATGTCTAATAATGACAGATTCTGATGGATTACAGCGGGTCTTGCTACATCGTGTGACAAAATGTGACATTGTCTGATAGAAATATAATGGATTTATTATTTCTATAGACCTTGTTTCTGTGGGAGGCTATTCATAAAGATATGCTACACATCACTGCAAAAAATGATTTTCTTCCTCAGTATTTTTGTCTTGTTTACTGAAGAATTGATCAAAAGGAAGTGAGTGCTAATGGCCAATCGAGCCAGTTGGGTCAGAAAAATTAATTCATTTATATCTGACAGATGTTTCTCACTTATTTCATTTTTCTCTCTTGATATCCTTCTCAAGTAAATGTATTTTGATTTAAGAATGTTTAGATATTTGTACAGAAGAAGAACATAGTTTTGTCAGTGTACTATCCAGGAAATTAAATAGCAGATAACATTTGGAAGTTAAGGAGTAAAAACTGCATTAGAGAAAGATTAGTTGTCGACTAAGTGAGTAAGATGTTCATATTATGTGATGAATATTGTTAATGGAGCAATGTCTTACCATAGATCCAGCCAATGCAGATGGACTCGAAGATGGCCACGAACAGCAGACACATGCCACTGGCTGCATACGCGTCGAAGAGCTGGAACACGTACATGCCCCCCTGACAGAGCACACACAACACAGAGTACTGCGGGGTCGCATGATATGTTTAGCATTAGCACACAACCAAATTATGGGATGTTGCAACAAAAACGCTGGATGGAAATGCCAAGACGTATGGCTCAATTCGCCTTTGGCTAAGCCACGCCCTAGAATGTAGATTGACCAATCACAGCGCAGCCAAGAACGAGCTCCCACAGAGGGTCCGACACTTTTTCATGGCGCTCCATTGACTTCAACGCAGGAGGCTCATATTTTGGGTCTCGGCAGGTTATTACGTCGTCGTTTTATAAAAAATATGGTTAAACGTTGTGCCTGGGGCATTTGTAAAACAGACACGCGTTTCCCAGAGAGGATGGAGGGGGTGTCCGTTTTTTCCCCTTCCCAAAACCGAAGTTAAATACTGACAAGTGTCGTCTTTGGATTAAACTGTGTGGACGTCCTCAGTCAGCGAAACCCCTCAAGGATCAACAAGCTCACCTTTGCTCTAAGATACATTTACCTTTTAACCTTACTGTGTGTGAAGTTATAGGCTACTAGTTAGACAGTTTTATGCTGTTTAGGTTATGATTTCGGTTCTCTGCCCTAATTGTTGATACGCTAGCACACGCTGCTAATACATACAACTTTATACTCGCGTAGTCCGTTTGCTTTGTAAATAATAACGATTATAGAAGTGAATAGAGACCTACCCAGCTTTGTATGAACAGTGTTTCTCCAGATATTGTTAGTCACAGCCTCCGTCTCGATTAGGATATTAGGTGGTTCATTTTTTGACTGTGACCGTTAACTTATGCTTTTGCCTGTATTTGGATGCCTTGTTGCTGCTTGCGTTTCTCCGTATGTCTTGAATAAAGCCTTCGAGCGCACACTGAGCCGCTTTTGCCTACTTCTATCCCACACTTTATTTGCTGCTTTATAAAAGTTTGATAAAATTTCAGCAGGAAGAGCGTCACAGCATAAGCCATGTTGATACCAAACCAGAGCCCAGATGAAGTTGTCGGAGGTAGCAACAGTAACTAAGGGGGGCGGGGCTTAGCCAAAGGTGAATTGAGGCGGATAAACATTGATGCACATAAACTACGATGAAAACACATTTACCGAATAAATCCCTTGATGCCTCAGCGTCAGCTGTGATTGGATAACTGGAGTAACCAGCGGACCAATGGCATCGCAGCATCTCAAATATTGGTTTGGTGTTTCATACCCTGCATCCCAATGTCCATGCTATCCATCCTAAATATCCCAATGTCCATGCTATCCATCCTAAATATCCCCATGTCCATGCTATCCATCCTAAATATCCCAATGTCCATGCTATCCATCCTAAATATCCCAATGTCCATGCTATCCATCCTAAATATCCCAATGTCCATGCTATCCATCCTAAATATATGTGAGATTAGAATAAGTGTGTCCCAAAGCATAGTATGTGGAAAAGAATGTGCCAGAAGTCCCCGGATGGTCTCCTACTTCTGGTGGATTTTAGAAGTGTGGATCCGTGATCCGTACCCATAGACAGTAGATAAACTGGACACAGCGACCCCATAGGTTTCAACTGAGAAAAGTGAAGTCGATTGGAAGCATCACTTCCTGATCGCCAGGCGTATTGATACCTGATAAAAATATATATTTATTTAATGTTATCTGTGTTATATTTAATCTGCAATAACAATGTGGACTTTTATAAAGATCCGTTTGGCCATTCACTTTTAAACGCATCATTCTGCATTAACATGAGGAGAATCTACTGCATTTCTCTCCGATACGGTAGGAAACGAAATATGGAGGATTTTAACTGGGACAAGATGATTGACAGGTCATTTTACTTGATAATATGTCCCAAAGCGTGTCTACTCTTTTGCTACACACTCAAAAGTATCTACTTTTACTTCACAAACAGAGTACATACTTCTAGGGTGTAGTATAAGTAAGCGAATTGAGACGCAGCAAAAGTGGCGTCACATGGGATGGAAACGCTTTATTCACAAATGTTTTATGCGATATTCCAATTCTGCCCATATTCGCAACTTTGGATGGAAACACAGCTAGTGACAATATCACAAAACCATGGTTCTGCTCATGTATTTCACAGAGCATGGAGAACACTACTGCCATATAGAAAATGGCTTTCAAAGCACCTTCATCTCCCTCTCATCCTAGTAACAGAGAATGTCACAGCGGAGAGGCTTCGTTCCACAGTCGGGGGCTTTATTCATGAAACACCGAGTGAAAGCGTTCACCTGACTGCACATTACTGGTGGAGAGCGTCCTCCTGTCTATTTTTACACTCACTCCAGCCATAAACACAGGCAGACACATGCCCGGTGCCGACAGCAATATGCAAGAACTCGGCCTCTGTCATTACAGATCCAGCGCAAATCTGGCTTTTTTACACAATAAAAACAGTTAACCAGCATCAGGGGGTATAGGTTAACAATTAACTAAATTAACCCAAGCATGTCAAACCAACATGTAAACAGCAAATCTGCTCGTCCTTGACGAACAAGACACCTGGATTTGTCATTATCATGCATTATGCTTATTTTACGAGATTAATTATTGTGTCGAAGCATGCTTACAACAAATCTATGTTCATCCATCTGTGATGGAAGATTCCCAGCAAGCAATTTTGCGTTTAAAAGACGTCTAATAGCGTCCAAACACAGGCCTGTCGTCTGGCTAAAACAAGGCAAAATTTGGGCTGTCAGTGAAAATTTTACAGACCTTTAAACCATCGCCCAATAATTGACTAGTCACCAATTAGATAACAAAGAAATGAAATGAGTGAAGAAATGAAACCAAACAGCTTGTAATCACTGTTGACTTTGTTTTCATGATGGAATATTATACATCTCGCAAGTTATTTAGGCAAAAACGAGACTTCACAGGGAATGACAGAAAGCACCAGGCTTATATACTGTAGGGTGAGCAAACAAGAAGATGAGACACAGGTGAAAACAATGAGTGCTAATGAGTCCAGGCAGAGAATTATGGGAGATGTAGTTTGTGAGGGAATGGCAATAGTCTGTTGTGGAAATGACGGCTACTGCTTGCTGGGTTGTGTCGTACTAAACATCAGCACAAATCAAAGGAAATACTTATACCGCTGGGAAGAACAAAGTTATGACTTTACCTCTGTCAACATTATTAGACCCAGGAAGAAGGAGACCACAGACATTCCCAGGATGAGAAGCTCTCTCCGATATCCCACGCGGAAGGTTTTGGGATACATGTCGATGATCGCGGTCACAAGACTCTCCACACACACAAACTACACAGAGGAATTATGATCATTAACTAAAACTAGAACATTTCTCCTCACTACCGTCACTTTTTGAAAAGTGTTTCTGTTATCTTTTTTCATAATAACTGATATTAACAATATCAAATATGAAACGTTGTAAATATTAATATTAGTACCTTGTTTTCAAGCAACAAGCTGATAGTGGCAGTAATTTTATTCTCGAGTGAATTATTAAAGGTTAAAAAAGTGTGCATTTGTGACCTGACTGTCGAGTCCGAGGAAGATGAGCATCATGAAGAAGAGGCAGGCCCACAGCGGAGACCAGGGCATCATGGTCACAGCCTTAGGGTACGCTATGAACGCCAGACCAGGACCTGCAACACACGTCACCAGAAAACACTTTCCCCCGGTTTCACAGACAAGGCTTAAGCTAGTCCCAGACTAAGATGCATTATTGAGCTGTTTTAACTGAAATAAACTTGCACTGACAGATATTAAAATATGTCAGAGGTATTGTTTTGTCTTTTAGGGTGCTTTCACATCTGTAGTTCGGTTCATTTGGTCCGGACCAAGGGCGAAAAATAATATAATTAATTCACACCACACTGATTGCTCTGGTCCGAATCAGTTGATGAAACGAACCAAAATATAGTCACGTGACAACATCTACATCACTCTTGGCCAGATGTGTCTTCAACGTATTTCCATAACTTCACTTCGATTGGTCAGAATTAACGTGCAGGGAAATTCCAACTCTTGGAATTAAACTAAGAGGAGGAAAATCCGGCAGACAACACGCCGCTGTTTACTATGGAGAGACGACTGCGTGGGCTGAACGTATCCCTGGTCATAGTTTATTATAAAGTTCTACACCACTTTAGGCAAATATTTACATTTGAGAATGAAGCGAGGATGCGGCTTGAAAATAATGTTTTAATCCACTGCACGCGGCGAAGGCGCATCGCAAGTCACTTCAGAGACATGCATTAATGTTGCTAACAATGACATAATGCGCAGCACCGCTGACTACGGCAGCTGGTTTAGTCCAAAAATGTGCAGTTCTTTGGCAGTTGGGTCTGTTCAAGGTCGGATCACATTCTCACTAGAAACGAACCGCTCCAGAGTTTGTTTGAAAGCGTACTGAGACCACCTCTTCGAGACCACCACTTCGAGACCACCTCTTCGAGACCACCACTTCGAGACCACCTCTTCGAGACCACCTCTTCAAGACCACCTCTTCTAGACCACCTCTTCGAGACCACCTCTTCTAGACCACCTCTTCTAGACCACCTCTTCGAGACCACCTCTTCAAGACCACCTCTTCAAGACCACCTCTTCTAGACCACCTCTTCTAGACCACCTCTTCTAGACCACCTCTTCAAGACCACCTCTTCTAGACCACCTCTTCGAGACCACCTCTTCAAGACCACCTCTTCGAGACCACCTCTTCGAGACCACCTCTTCTAGACCACCTCTTCTAGACCACCTCTTCGAGACCACCTCTTCGAGACCACCTCTTCGAGACCACCTCTTCGAGACCACCTCTTCTAGACCACCTCTTCTAGACCACCTCTTCGAGACCACCTCGTACGCTTGTTTGGTCCGCTTTTGGTGCGCACCCGAGTGAGATTGCTGCATGCCCAAACCAACCGCACCGAGGGGGACAACGAACTCTAGTGCGATTCAACCGAACTAAACGAGGCAGGTGTGAAAGCACCCTCAGGTGCATACCAGTACTGTTTTTTCTAAGGCCTGTCTGTGAAACTAGCCTTTCTGATGTTAATTATGCTGGAACGATGGTAAGTTAGTACAAAAGTTGGTCCTATTGATGGGTAAAAACATTGACCTTAACCTTCACGTTCTGTTTGGGTTCTAAGAGAGCATGCATTAGAACATCCTATTATGCTTTTGTGTTTAGTGTGTGATGTTGCTGTTTGATCATGAAAAGCTCCAGTTCCTCTCTATATCGGTGTCAGTGTTTCTGAACTCCTGAAACGCCTCCATTGTAGTCTCGAGTTTCTTCCGGGAACGAACACGTCACAATATTCCTCATTATAATAATTCATACGCAGAATAAAGGGGCGGGGCCTGGTTGAGTTAGTTAGTAGTGTGTTAAACTGGCGGTTAAGGTAAGGGGCGGGGCATTTCCCAAACACACTCGAAGCGCTCGACCAATCACAACACACTTTTCCAGCCGACCAATCAGAGCACAGTGTGCGGAGGGGCTTCATAGAGACAGGAAGTAAACAGGGGAGAGTTTCCCAAAAGCATCGTTAACCAACTATGGTCGCGAGTTCTGTAAGTTATCATCATAGTTCAACAAGTCGGTGTTTCCCGAAACCATCGTCCCAACGACCATTCACAAACAGTTGTGTGTTTGGAGCGACAGATCTCGACCTGTGGTTAGAAGCAGAGTTTCATGTTTTCATGACATGTGGACTCAATAAATCCTTATCTTGAGCCAAATAAGCAAGTTAACATTCAGTATAATCCATATCTTTTATTTAGAATACATACAAATGTCCTTTACGTCTTTTTGTTTGTCAAGAAATTTAAAGCGTTGTTTATGAAGAGTGTGCATGTGTGAAGAGCTCTAGTACGTAAGAACGAGTCTATGATTAAATCTGGAAATAAAGCAAAATAGAAATATTCCTTTAGATGACATGTACGTAATTTATAGCATCTAGCATTAATTCGATCTCAAACACATTCATTAAAAGTATTTTAATGAATCCACACCTGTGTGACATCATTAACCAACGTGGTTGACTGACCAATTTGAGACAATACGGTTTCAGGAAACAGTCGTGACTAGCTAGATGATTTAGTAGATGATAGTAAAGCAGTGAGTTACGGCACTGTACGGGAAACACACTCCAGAGCGTTACTGACAGACTGGGAAGAGAGGAGCTGCAACAATGGAGAATATGAGGAAAATACTCAACATTAAAGCAGGAAAACCTGTAGTAGACCTGATCAACCCTGTTTAAGTAGAACCCAAACCCAACTTTGTAAAAGGGCATAATACTGTAGCTCCTCTTTAATTATCTCAATGACGGTCCTGGTGAAATAACGTGCCATGTGGCTTGGCTCTGGTTTTACAGTACAGAGGCACTGTCCCAGAGCAGCAGGCAAAGAGCAGAGATCACTGTGCCATAACACTAGAGTAATGTGCTATAATATGAGCTCAGAGCTACTGTTCATTATCTAATGCCATGAGTGGAGCTCTAGTAAAAGCTCATTAAATAAGGTTTATGGGTTATTTTTTTTAAAGCATAGTGGCTGAACACTTGTTTTTCTATATTGTACAGGAACTGGTTTGGGAACCAATGGTTGTGGTGTAGTGGCTCAACAACTGAATGTATATTTTTAAATAAATAGCAAATATCATATTTTTCTTAATAAAATGTCAGAGGATTTCTAAACCCCACTCAAAGTGTGTTTCAGTCACTTAGTCTTGCTCTATTGTAGTAAATAAGTAATGCTGAATTGTTGAATAAGTCATACAATAAAAGGCTTTTCTGAGAAGTGCTTTAAATTGCATGAGTCCGAACACACAAGCCTTAGACATCCAACTGTAGGTTACTGTATATCAAACATAAACTCAAACTCATACACATATTAATTTTCTATATAAATGAGATAAGGCTAATTAGAATAAAGTCCAAACGAGAATTTTGCTCACCTGACTCTGCCACTGCCTCGATCGGCACATTCTGTTCATATGCCATGAAGCCCAAGACAGAGAATATGGCAAATCCTGCCACAAAACTCGTGCCACTGTTCAGACAGCACAGCATGAGGCAATCCCTGCACACACACACAGCAAATGCAAAAGTGTTCACCCCCCTTCTTAAATAGATTTATTCACTGAAGAAGAAACACTCAAACTTATTTTTGTGTAATCTGGTAAGTAATTTTGCTTCTCAAGTAAATGTATTTTGATTTAAGAATGTTTAGTTCCCCATCAGACAGTCACGTTCAATGTTACGTCAGAACTGTACTGACGAATTGAAAAAATACTGCGGAAGAACATCGTTTCATTGTTGTTGTTGTTGTTGTTGTTGTTTCGTTTGCAGTGGATGTCAGTTTTTTTCAGAACTTGAAGAAAACCGAACACAAAAAGACATGGCAAGGGATGGATGGATGCAAGACAATTTCCAAATCTCCAAATCTGAATGACTGAAGAAGGGAGCAGAGGGAAGCAGCCAGAAAACCAATGACGGAAAGACAGAACAGATGTTCTTTACTAGTCACAGCATTATGGGAAAGTTTATGAGAAGGGCTCTACACAATCCCAGCCGAGGAATAAGAGTCTTGTCTAGCCAAATCATCGGTCATTTTCTAATAAAAATAAACGTTTGTATACTTTTTAACCACAAATGCTCGTCTTGCGTTGCAAGGTTGAAAGGTCACGTGTGACGTAGGCGGAAGTACCGACCCAATGTTTACAAAGCGAACGTGCAAAGACTGAGTGCCATTTACAAAGAATAAAAAGATAAAAAAGGTTAAACAATGATGTCGGACGATTTTGAAGTTGGAGAAAATGAGATGAAGTTTTTCGCTCTACTCTACACTTTCTGCCTATGTCACGCCTGACCTTTCCAATGTGATTACGTAATGTATGAAATCGTGGACATACAAGATGACTATTTGTGGTTAAGAAAGTACATAAATGTAACCTATGGTTTGTCTAGATGAGACTCTTATTCCTCGGCTGGAATCGTGTCGAGACTTTGAAGCTGAAACTCACATTTGCACCTTCGACCCGCTGGACCCCATTGAAAAGAAAAATCCTGGAATATTTTCCTCAAAAAGCTTAATTTCTTTTTGACTGAAGAAGGAAAAACATGAACATCTTGGATGACGTGGGGGTGAGTAAATTATCAGGAAATTTGGTTCCACTTTATTTCGATAGTCCGCTTTAGACATTCTACTAACTATAAGTAACTTTGCAACTACATGTCAACTAACTCTCATTAGAGTATTAGTAGACAGTTAGCTTAGGGTTAGGTGTTGAGTTCGGGTTAGGAGAATAAGTTGACTTGTAGTTGCCAAGTTTATTATTTAATATGTAATTATAGTCAGTAGAATATCTATTGTGGGAGCATCAAAATTAAGTGTTAACCGGTATTAAGCAGACAGTCTACTAATACTCGAATGAGAGTTAGTTGGCATGTAGTTGCAAAGTTACTGATAGTTAGTAGAATGTCTAAAGTGGACTATCGAAATAAAGTGTTACCGTAAATGTTAATTCTGAGGTGAACAACTCCTTTAAATGTGTCATATCTCCGCAACCGGGATGTGTGGGATGAAGGTTTCTATGGTCTGATGAGAGCCAAGTTGATCAAGTCCATCCATCCATCCATCCATCTTCTTCCGCTTATCCGGGGCCGGGTCGCGGGGGCAGCAGTCAAAGCAGAGATGCCCAGACTTCCCTCTCCCCAGACACTTCCTCCAGCTCTTCCGGGGGGACACCGAGGCGTTCCCAGGCCAGCCGGGAGACATAGTCTCTCCAGCGTGTCCTAGGTCTTCCCCGGGGTCTCCTCCCGGTGGGACGTGCCCGGAACACCTTCCCAGGAAGGCGTTCAGGAGGCATCCGGAACAGATGCCCGAGCCACCTCAGCTGACCTCTCTCGATGTGGAGGAGCAGCGGCTCTACTCTGAGCTCCTCCCGAGTGACCGAGCTCCTCACCCTATCTTTAAGGGATCGCCCAGCCACCCTGCGGAGAAAGCTCATTTCGGCCGCCTGTATCCGGGATCTTGTCCTTTCGGTCATGACCCAAAGCTCATGACCATAGGTGAGAGTAGGAACGTAGATTGACCGGTAAATCGAGAGCTTCGCCGCTTTCTTCACCACGACAGACCGGTACATCGACCGCATTACTGCGGAAGCTGCACCGATCCGTCTGTCAATCTCCCGTTCCATCCTTCCCTCACTCGTGAACAAAACCCCAAGATACTTGAACTCCTCCACTTGAGGCAACGTCACCTCGTTGATCAAGTCCAAATGCAAATACGAGAGGGCAAGTAAAGGATCTCCATACTGTATAACCTGAGTGAGCTTGAGCAGTTTTGCAGAGAGAATGTAGGATGATAGTAACCAGAGCAAGGCTGATCGATACACAACAGATGATACGGTCTAAACAGAGAGTGTGTTTAGACAAAGCAAACACACTGACTTGCGGACTCTCACCTGTAGCAGTTGTTGTTGTAGCTGTTGTAGCTGCCGAGAGCCGTCAAACAACCCAGACATATAGCATACGAGAAGAAGATCTGAGTGCCTGCGTCCACCCACACCTGTGTAAATTACAGATCAATTACACCACCATAACTGCTCTTATTCATCATGATACTGGCACTGAAACAAGATCCTAAGACACATGCTATAGTGTCATGTATTCTGAATGAGAAGATGTGTTCAGTTATTGACTTTGAGTTCATTAAGTAAGGGATAATGTTCATCCAGCCGGTTGTTATCTCAGAATAAACCCCGACAGGGTGATGCATCAGCCTATTCTGAGAGAACAACCGGCTGGATGAACATTATCCTGCTTATTACACGACTACTAGCCACATAATAAAATAATTAGACCCAAATTATTGATCTGAGTTGAAATATTTTATTAGGTCTTTAAACGCAGAGCTTCCGCGGAGAGAGCAGATTCAGTAGACGGATATTTCAGAGATACGGTATACAGTCATAACACTTATTACACAGCATTACAACACATAAATCATTATGGAGATTAGAGATATTGAGTTCAGATTAAACTGTTTTAAAATCAGACCTGTTTGTATCTTATAATCCAACAGTGTACAAAACAATAGTCACAAAATGGCCGCCGTTGCGTTTGTATGAAACGAGAGAGAGCAAGTCCACGATACTGGATGGCATAATTAAATAACTGTATACAAAATATTGATTTAATTGAGTTTTAATATTTTATTAGCTTACTAAAGGCAAAACGTCCACGAAGAAAACCCGTTCCTAGCAAGCGTATAGCGCTGCTGACTTCAGTGACCCGGATGAGCCTGTGTTTCTGTTCTCAGAGGTTGTTATCTGGGAATAATATAGCGCTGGATGGAGCGTTTGACCAATCAGAAACAAGTATTCCACAGAGCCGTGACATAATGATCAATAATCAGTTCTTTCTGACACTTACAACCCATCAATTTATTTTTTGCATGTTAAAGTCACCATGAAATCATGATTTTTATTTTATTTTATGGAATATTGCAGTGTTTATTCTAAACGATTTATCAGTGCACATCATCATTATTGCTTTTAAATTCATGTTACTGATAATCTTGTATCAGAATAAGTTCCAAACCACAACCATCCAATCATCCAATCAATTCCCCACAGACAAAACCAAGCCCCGCCCTACATTTATTCTTGTTCCTGAAGCGTTTCACATACGGCACAACAGAGGAAAAAATACTAGCGAAACGTCCCTTTTATGCCGACTTTGACCCTTTCAAACGGAGTAGATAGCTAATTCGCTGATATATAGGTTAGGTCGTCCGACAATGAAAGTTACTTAATCAGCTAATTAGCTATCTACTCCGTTCACATTATTCACTCACCCTGGTCTTATTCTAAAGCCATATGATTTTCTTTGTGTTCTGCTTGTCTCTATATCATGGCAGTGAATCAGTCGAGCAGAATCTCCAACTAATCATATTTTTTACAGTAGATCTGTATCTCGTGCTTGTGATTCTGATGCACGATTCTCTCCTGCAACGGGATGAAATGTTCTCGTAGCGCTCGGATGCTCTGAATAGAGTTATTCTGCCCCAGCGAGGGAGCGAAGTGTAAAAATGTGGCCATAGGGGATCCATGTGAGTCTGTGGAAAACGAGCCAGCACCTCTTTAAAACGCTCTCACATAACCATTGAGCCACTAATCTCCTTTACTGGGAAAACAATTGACAACTGGCAGTATTTGCTTCCTCCAGCGAGTAACCGGGGAAACCCTTCTGACCTCACAAACACAGAGCAACTTCCCTCCAAGAACATCCAGTCATTTACGTCTCTTCTGTGTAACACTGGGCCGGTGCGGATGCTCTGCTTTGGCATTACTCGGACACGGCGCTACATTCTTTAAAAGCTGCTCGTTGATGTTGTGGCTAATTTGGAGGTTTGTTTTGTCTTGTTTTAGCCAGGAAGTGCATCCCAAAGAAACATTTTGATTGTAAACTCGTCTCTAGTCATTTTTTCCAAATCTTCCACACACACACAAAAAAAACGCAACTTGTCGTTCATTACACAGTAAAAAAAAAGTTGGGTTATTTTTTTAACCCAGCCGTTGGGTTACACATTGGGTCACTATGTTGGGTCATTTTTTTATCGTTTCTCTAGTAATAATTAAATAATTAAAAAATTCTAGTAATAATGTTAGCTTAGATACGTATTTTGTATGTACACTTGTATATTTTGAATTTATGTGCACAATTATGTGTATTTACGTGTATTTACATCAAATTCTAGACTCACCAATATTTGTATGAGATATATTTATTGTTTAAAAACAAAAAAACAATCTGTATTTGAAAACAAGTTTTATTTATTAAAATAATGTCACAAATAAAAATAAATAGTTAACTTAACTGTTGGGTTACTTTTAACCTAATTGGCTTTAACCCAATACATTGGGTTAAAATAACCCACAGTTGGGGTAGGTGCAGAGGAAGGTGCTATACCACCCCATAGTTGGGTTATTTTTGACCCAACATTATTAAGTACAATTCTAATACTAGACAGTCATCAATGAGGTGAATGCAACTAGTTAGGACAGTAACAAAATACGTATTAACTGTAAAAAAGAAGGAAAAAACGTCTCCCTTTTTGTCAAAGGCTTTGTGTCCAACACTATGGTACTTTGGCGCAAATTCATCTCTCACTTAGAATCAAGCCAAATCACACAAATGCCAACATGGACAGGTTGTTTGTTTTTTTGCATATAGTTGAGTCCATGCAATTTATGACAATATTAGTAAATTTCAATGATGATATTTGTCCAGTACCATAGAAATCACATAACACCAAAAATATGATTTTGTCCAAATCAGGCATAGACTTCTGTTCTCTAAACATGGATATGGAAGCTCTCTAGCACAGAAAACTGAACTGCGTGGTGATATTGTTAAGGAAGATGGTGAATAAAACAACAGACCATAGAGAATGTGAACAGACCTCGTATTGTGTGGCATGAAAGCTAATTAAACACTGGTGTCGAAGGAGCCCCGTCGCCACAGCAGCCCTTTATCACCCTCTCTCTTTCACTGCGGCGCTTTATGTCTCTCGCTCTCAGGCTATCCAAGCTACTTCACATACATTCCTTCAGTCCTGCTTTCTGTTCACTGGGATGATGAAACGATGGAGCATGACTGATGTTTAGCCATCCTGTAATCCCACCGAATGACCCGAGAGATCCCTGCTTCCGGAAAAACTGGCCACTGATTCCTTCATGTTCATCAATTTGGAAAACAAACTCTTTGTCATTCTAAATCTCAGTTAGACTAGGAAAAGTATTTACCAAAAATAGCAGTATTTGTCTTTGCACAGTGTAAATAATTGTTAGATGCAATTTCAGAACTTTAGCCAGGGATTCAATTCAGTTTGGATTCTGGAAAGGCCCCAAAATCTGGTGGTGATTTTTTTTTTAAACTGTACTTTAACCTAAAGAGAATATCCTGAGCCATGGCTTAAGCTAACCATCAACTGGCACAAAAACACATCAATTCACCTTCAGCAAAAACACAAGGCAGATTTTTACACTCATTTTAGGAGGATCAGCAAATAGAGTCACGGTTGAGACAAGTCTAAAGAAAGCAGTCAGGAGATAGTTGGCTTCATAAGACGGTTGGTCAAATCTGGATCTCGAAAAGCAGCTTTTTCAGTCTCTGCTCAGGAGATCAAATATATTTTTATTATTATTATTATTTTTAATTCATTCATTCATTCATTTAGAATGATAACTCTTCACCTGAGAAGTTCCTTTCTCTTGTTTTTGGTAAACTATTCATTAGTGCATCTCATAATATAGTAAAATGAATGTCATTTAAAAGATTTATACCTGTGTTACTTATATCTCTACCCTAACCCTAACCCTGTCCATCTCTGGTTTCACTGTCATACGTTAAGGTACATTTTCAGGTAGTTTTCAGGGACTGAATTTCTCTATCATAAATTAATTTGATAAAGGAAAGATTTGCCCCCTCTATAACCTGCAATATCTGATCATGATTGAGCAGAACGTCTGCATGTTTCTCACAGGATTGCGTGAGGGTTTGATGGATGGAACTCGAAGGCGATCTAGGGGCATGTGCATCTTTAATAAATAAATAAATTTCTATTGTAAAACAACTGCGTTGTAAAAAAAAAAATATATATATATATATATATATATATACATACATATACTATTTCATAATAAGTATAGTATTTTAGCTTACAGTATTAAAACTACAATACTGGTATCTTAACTGTGACAACAGGTTTACAAACGCTTCTCTTTACAAATCCAATGAAATGCTGTAATCATCCACAAAAAGCTAGAAATGATCTGAAAGTGAAAATAAAAGTGTAACTGGCGCATGTTGCGTTCCCAAATGCATGCACAAGCGAATATGGAGTTTGCGGCAGAACGATGAACCGAGCCGCTTCTGAGATGCTGAAAACACTGTCAGATCGTGATCTGCAAGAGTGTGAGACACAGTGCCACGCTTCGCTATGAAACAGACTACACTTATTCAATTAAATCACAGCATTTTGCGATTTTAGAAGTGCACTAAGCCATATAGTGATTTCAATTTTAGTTTGATTGACAGATGCTTTGCCAAAGCAATGGTAGAAGGATAATGAACAATGAGATGTATAAAAACGTATACATTGAAATTATTCAATGTTTCAGCGGTGTGATGTAGTTTCTATCTAAACACACAATAAAGATTTCAAGGATTTGATTTGGAAACTGGTGAAATTTCCATTCACTATTCTCGTACTGGGGTGTGTTTCCAGTACAACGCCGTAACTCGCTGCGTAACTACCATAGTACGACGCATCGTTGAAGAAATCATCTAGCGAGTCACGACTGTTTCCCGAAACCTTAGTGTCGCAAATTGGTCGTTCAACCACGCTGGTTAATGACATCACGCATGTGGTGGAGTAATTACTACTTTTAATGAATCTGTTTGAGATCGAATTAATGCTAGATGTTTTGCTATAAATTATGGACATTGTATCTGAGGGCTAATTATAATTTTTCTCAGTTATTTTGCTTTATTTCCAGATTCAATCATTGGCTCGTTCTTCCACACTAGAGCTCGTTCACACGTGCACACTCTTCAAAAATGACACTTTAAATCTCTTGACAAACTAAATTACATTTGTATGTATTCTAAATAAAAGATACAGATTGTACTGAATGTCAGCTTGCTTATTTGGCTCAAGGTAAGGATTTATTGAGTCCACATGTCATGCAAACAAGAAACTCTAGGTCGAGATCTGTCACTCAAACACACAACGATGGTTTCGGGAAACACCGACTCGTTGAACTGCTGATAACGGCGGAACTTGCGACCATAGTTGGCTAACGATGCTTTTGGGAAGCGCACCCCTGGTTGATTGTTGTTAAAGAAGGTGCCTGACATTTTTTATACAGCTGGGTATTAAATCCATGTAAAGTGCAGTTACACTGAATAAAATGGAATAAAAATTTTTATACCTGAGGATCTGACAGACGAGACATATCAGGGTACAGGTAGAATTTAATTCCATTAGCAGCTCCTGGCAGTGTGATTCCTCGAATAAGAAGGATCAACAGCATGAAATAAGGAAAGGTTGCAGTGACATACACCACCTGCAGAGGGAAAACACGGGCATGAAAAAAGCTCGTCAAGCGGCACCACGTTCACATCTTTGGAGACGCTGAATCTATTCGAAATCTATTCTAGTTATAATTTATTCTTCCATGTATTTCCAAATCTGTATTACATAGTTTTTTACATAAAACAAACAAAAAAAGAATACATTTTGAAGAATAATCAAGCAACTCTTTCCATTCAAAACAGTTTATAGTGACCACATGTGACATGTTCCAAAAAGGACAAAAAAACATCATAAAGAACCATTGTACTTTATAACCATTGTACCACCGTACTTTATATGATGAGTTGTACATAAATGTTATCATTCGATCAAGTGAAAACAACTGATGCTGCTTCTATTTCATTAAAACTTTATTTACATTTGATCACACTGAGATATCTGCAACACTAAAATATACAATATAGCTCGATCTGGAGGCTCATTTATAAGGATGTGCCAAAGCCTAATACTATGTTCGGAAAGGAAATGACAATATCTACGGAGCCCATAATGGAAAAAAAGGGAGATGGGAGGAAAAAATATATTTTAATGCTTTTACGTTTTCTCGCAATTATATGGTTGGGTAATTATATTGTATATCATTTGCGGGCACCAAGGAGCCTCAATCAATATGCAGGGTATTGAAATCACTTTTCAATGCATGCTTGCTTTTTACTTTCGCTTTCTAATTCACAATCATGCGTACTCTGTTAAGTCAAGTCACATTTATTTTTATAATGCTTTATACAATACGGATTGTTTCAAAGCAGCTTTAGAGTGATCATCTGGAAAATAATGATTTAATGATGCAAACATGGTTAAATTGTAGCTCTGTAAAGCAGCTCTAAAAAAGAAGTGTAATTGTTCAGCTAAAGTCAGTTCAGTTCTCCTCTGGCCAAACAAAGCAACTTGGTCTGGTTTAATTCCAGGCTACATCACAAGTCAGAAGTCAGATTGTGGATTGTATCTTTCAAAATACTTCATCCAGTTCCTTCTGCTTGAAAATTGGATTTATCATGCCGGTATGGAGATAAAGCTGGCCATTGGGATCTGTGCAGGGGATTGGTCTGGTTCTTGCTAGTCTCGCGTAGCAAGAGCTTTAGATGGCAGAAGGTTTGGATTCCATAGCAGTTTTAAAGGCCAAGGACCGCCTAGAGGTCTGACTGATATGTAAAGCAACCAATCACAATTAGTTTTGTTCATGGTCATGTTTAGGGCCATGAAAATATAAAGTTGATGTCGCTACAATAACAGACCGGCGTGTAAAACTTTCAGACGTATTTCAAAAAGTCTATTCTGTGAACTTCACATTCTTTTGAAAATCCAGCGTTTAGTTGATCCTGATAAGCACTAATTGTCACAGTAGTAAACACCACGGCTTTCTTCTTCCATAAAGCGTTTTGGCATCACGGCATCTTTGTTTCAAGGTCGTGTCTATGTGCAAGTCAACATCTGATCTAGATATGGCCCAGATCCGGCTGACCATGGTAAGCTCGGGTCTAAGGGTAGCATGTGCAGGGTGAAAAGCAACGGTCCTAGCACTGAGCCTTGTGGTACTCCATACTGAACTTGCGATCGATATGACACCTCTTATTTTACTGCTACAAATTGATAACAGTCAGATAAGTATGATTTGAACCATGCCAATGCAATTTCATAACATCTTTAAACTCTGTGAATAGGGAGCGGCGGTACTGACCACACATTTTACAAGATAAGAAGACGTTCAGGATCTGTTGCGCACCATAATCTGAATGTGAATAGATTCTCTGTAAAAGTCATTTTGGAAAATGGCTTAAATGGCTTCAGAAAAAAATGGTGCATAGTGTTTTTGTCCTTTTTTGGTAATTGAAAGGCATGGTATTCAAAATAGATGTGTGAAGATTTTTAAAAAAATTCTTCTTTTGAGTTCCACAGAAAAAGTGGAAGCATATACCAACAAAATATAAATTCTTGAACTATTCCTTTAAAATTAAGTTAATGGGTTGAATTGTCTGTGATCAGGAGACCAAACACATTTTCTACCCTATTTTGTGATGGGCTATCATGTGCAAATCAGATGTCTTACTAGTATACCTTTCAAAGAAAGGGATTCGAGGGAATGAATGATTGAGTGAAAGAAGCAGTGCACTTAACGTGAAGGAGTTACAGAATGCTCTGAGGGTCCGCCAGAAGGGGCAGGTACTCTCCCAAAGCCTTAATTGAGCACTGATTGAAAGAGTTACTCTAAGAGGGAGGAAGGGATGCAGGTCTGAGCCAGAGGTTTTGATGGAGAAAACACTCCACAGTGCAACACAGCACATAAAAAAGACAAAAATAGAATAGCCAGGCCACCATCATGTTGTGACTTGTCAACATGATGTTCAGAGTCTTGAATTATTACCAAGTCTCAACCAATCAGTGTAAGAGCTTTGTCTCCCAAGACACACAGAGGCTGCAATCCTCAGCGCAATCAGACCGACAGTGTCATAAGATCACGGAGTGATTCTTCTCTACTATACTTTCAAGTTTGAGAACCTAAAATGCTTTTGCAAAATGGCATTCACAACCCACAGAAATGAGTTCAACATTTTGAAGCTCTTTCAATCCCATGAACAAAACCACCCTTGGGGGCGGCACTAGGTTCTTGTTCCTCTGGCACCCGGTCAAGACCATACGAGGACAAGACAGGGTTTGGACACAAAAGCTTCAACCCTGTTTCCCTCCAGAAGGAGCCCAACTGAGTTGTGTTGGCAGTGTGGGAAAATGTGTGGCACAGAAACGTATTACCGATGACTTCAATCTGACCTGGGTAATTTACTGTACTAAACGACAACAAACGCATCTTCATATAAATGAACAAATGCGTTGCCCTTTGTGACAGGAAGTTTTTGTCCTTAACAAACAAACTCTTTCGCGTTTGCGCCTAAATGTATTCAACTGCAATATGATAATTGATGTACATTAACTTTTCTTAACCAAGCAATCCAATGGAATAAACAAACCAACTGTGTTAAGCAGAGATCTGTAAGAGTATGACAAAGGAGATCCTTTAATCCCAATGCACCTCACAGTATGAGTGAGGCAAAGCTCGTCCAGCTCACTAATTCACACCCTTTTCAATTAGTCTTGTAAAATGATTACATATCCACATCCAAAAAACCATGGCCACTGCAATGAGCAAATCCCCCACTAGGCTTTCAGATGCATGCGTGTGGTTTTACTCAATGAATGGACCAATGTTTCAACTCGGCATGAAACTTTGACGCACGCTGACTTTCTCCCAACTCTCCCTGGTCAAACATTTAAGCCCCACATTCACAGGTCAGCCCCATGCCATAAATCTACCGCTGGCTTATGGGAGAAGCGCAAACAGCCACAAAAGACCTGCGATGAACAGCTTAGCAAATGTCCTGAATGCTGCAATCTGTATAGCGGTCAAAGGAAAGGAAGAAAGCAGTTTGCTATCCGCCAGACATAATTCCTCACAGAAGAGAAGAGGCGAGTGGAGGAACTCTGCATGCTCCTCATGAACGCTCCACTTTCCCCCTGTGAATACAGAAATCAATCTTGGACAGGCTGCTAAAGCCTCGCCATGAAGGAGCATTCTTTCCCCTTGCTTCACGGCCAAACAAAAGCCACTTCAGGAGATATAGGCCTTGCTGCCGAGCTTTTCTCCTGGACCTGTACAATGTGAACCCATTTATTTTTCCCCACACATCCCTCTTCCTTTCTTTGCACTTTCTTTCTGGCTCATTGAGTCCGTTAGACTTTCTTAAAGGCTGCTGGAAGAATAGAATCCAGAGGAAGGCTAGTGACTGAGTTGCAGAGATTGGCAGAGGGACACAGGCCCTCATAATGCAATGGATTGTGGGTACAAGGCGAAGGTAGAGGAAGGCCAGAGCTGCATTTTGTGGTCCAGACACAGGAATAATGCAAACTGTTTGTTTTCCAAAGGCACTTTTTCACAGTTTGGTTTGAGTTTACCAATAAACCATTTGGTTATTGTGAGGATGAACCTTTGTGCACCTACATTTCCGTTCGGCTTCTGGAAGGTTGCCGGTTTCTGTTCAATGGCCTTTTTGATGCCTGCCAGTCTGATATGCGAGTCTGTAGTTTTGACAGCTGACATTCTCTCAATATAGGTCTAAAGCCTCAACGAGTCATTGTGCTCTCAAAGATTTACCACTTTATGTGCAGATAACCTTTGCATTTGAGCCTTTTCAAATCACTGGATACACATTGTTGCTGGACATTGTCACATACTACTGTATATTCACATACCGTTCCACATGTCAGAGTTACGCTGATGACATCTCACGCTGCATGTCTCACTCACCCAATTGATTCCATGCTGAATTGACTGCATAACATTAGGGTGCTAAGTTCTCCCATTCATCCAAGTCTCTCATTGAGACATCTCCAACTCAGCTTCTCACTCTTTGGTTAACATCTACACACATTCAACACCATTTCTGGTCACTGGACCTTTTGTTTGTACCTTTCCAGTTGACTTTGGACCTTTCCAAATGCAGAAATAGCATATGATCCAAGCTAGAAGTAGACAGAAAGCGAGCTCCCAGCGAAGGCTGCCAACTTCTTCAATTCCAGAGGATATCTTGAGAACACGGCGTCTAGAAGGGAAAACATTCTGAATTAATTACTTTTAAGCAGGCATGCAACATATAAACACAAGTCAAGAGGGCAATTACATATTGCAAGGTTCATTTGAACAGGTTTCTAAGGTTGCTCTAGGGCTTGACTTTAACTTTTTTGCTCACCAGCCACTGTGGCTAGTGGTTTTCCAAAGTTACTAGCCACTAAGCATTTTCACTGGCCACAATTATGACATTGATACCATGGGGAAAACTGCCATATATATATTTTAATATGATCTCATAATTTAGCAGCAGGTATGTTAGGCTATCACTTTAAGATCTAATGCACGGATCCATTATACTGTTACACATGTTTTCTTTCTCAGCTGTTTACGTTCACTGTGTTTACGTCATTACTCGCCATGACCGGCATTTTGACATCATAGTGTGTATTTGACTGTTTACGTGCTATAAGCAGCGAAAAATAACTAAATTTAGTATTTAGAGTCAGCTTTATGAAATGAATAAATGAGGGAAGTTGGGTTTGTGTGTCGACTCGCTGTCGCTGTAAAAGACTACTACTGAAAAGTGTATATATCATATATAAAATCCAACATCTTTAACACTCGCATCGGACTAAATTGGACACTTTCTGATGCGTGCAATGACCCCAAAACATTGGTACAGGTACAATGATATCCATCAAAATTCCAAGAGCCTCTGACTTCCAAGAGAGCCAACTGCACATGCCCAACTATTTGTCCAAACTTTACGGTGGTCTGAAGTTTTGTTTAACACTGACTGGTTGTGACGCAATGAATTGCAAGTTTGCGAGGAAAAGACACAATTCTTTCTTGCACTGCCATAGTGCCATTTATCATCTTTGACATGTTCTTGGGTGACATCCACTGCCTAGGCCATGCCCCCTTTGAACAAACCTTCACCATTGAACCTCAGAACTGACAGCTTCTGTGCCTCTCAGTACTAGAGTCCTGCATGCTCAATGTGTGAGGCTGAGGCCAGCAACATGCTAGAACTGTCTGACTGCTTCCTCCGTGTTTGGCCTTCAATATGAAAATGTGTTGAAAAAAACAAAGCCAACTATGGCAAAATGTGTGTTCATACCATTCCTAGCTGTGTAAGTGCCCTTTCAAGCTGTGCAAGTGCCCAAGACATTATCAGTGAAAAAGATTATGGATTTCCATGGATAATAGGCAGTAGTCAACTGCTCTGCAGATAAACTGTGCCAAAAGTTGCCTGGAAAGCCAGCGTGTCACTGTGCATATTAATGTTTTTTTTGTGGATTGCTGGTGATCCCAGAGATCCCCCTGATCTTTATAAGAATTTGCTCCAAACAGCTACTGATGTTTCTGGGAACATGCACAGTATTATGCATGTAACGCTGCTAAAAAGTCAGAATCATACTCACTCCCAAAACTCAATGACTGGTGATGTGGAATATGGATTGGTGAAGTTGGCAATGCTTTCATTGTTAAAATCCACACAGTTTTCTAGAAGGCAATTGTTAAAACAAATTTGTCAGTTTCATTCATGCATTACAATGTTTTACTTAATTCTTATAAATGTATCCTCAAATATACCAACCCGTGTTCCAGTAGTGACCACACGACGCCCAGGGCAGCTCTGATGTGAAGCAGTTGAACAGGTAGAAAATGGCCCAAGACAATATGACCACATAATAAACATTCAGGTGGGCTTCGATGACTTGGGTCGCATAACCAATGCCTATAAGAGGACATATAACCATTGCAGTTTAGCATCCTCTTTTTTATATTTCACTGTTGATGTATGTTCAACCTAATGAGTAATGTAATGAAGAGACAAATGTGAACTAGGCCTTACCTTCAAAGAGTGGGCAGACTTTTCTCCAACATGTGATGCCCCCTTCACTAGTGAACTGACCTAGTGCTGTTTCCAGGAAGAAGACTGGGATCCCACAGCAGATGAAGAAGATGACATAAGGCACAAAGAAAGCACCTAAAAATGGACACATACAGTTACACCTCTCTTATCCCATGGACATAAACATAAGCCATCGCATTTATTTAATAAATTCATGCAAAGTTAACCTGCAGAAAAAAATTAAACTCTGAAGGACAATGAGGGAATATTTGAGAGGTTCCATTAGTTGCTGGATGTTTCGCAGGCTGAGTGGTTTTAATAGTGCATTGTGTGCTGATATCTCTCTATAAATGATTTTGTACAGCTTTTGCACTGTTTCTCAGCTATGTCAGCTGTCTGCCTATTCTGACTTTAGTAAATCACATGGCCACAATAGCTGTCTTATAGCTGCCCTTTTAAAACACTGCAACTAAATCCAAAAAGTACCATGGCATTACCATATATTTCCATGTTTACTTATAATTCATTCAACACAGCAGAAGTTAAACCAATGTGCTATCTAGCAAAACTTTAAAAGCATGCATTGAAATAAAGATGAAATAGTTGTGGATGGACTTTAAAAAGACTGTAATGTTTACAAAAGGGAAAGAAGGAATATCTGTTGCATAAAGAAGCATGTTCATATCTGCCATGAAGGGCAAAGAAGAAGAAAAAACTGCATCAGCCTTAGACAGGAGTTGGTGAAGTGTGTCATTGAATGAGAATGAATGAATAATCTCTTACCTCCGCCGTTCTTGTAACACAGATATGGGAACCTCCAAACGTTGCCAAGACCGATAATCTCCCCAGCCACTGACAGCACAAACTCAATCTTATTATTCCACTGTCCTCTCTCATTCACAACCTTCTTATCGTTGCTGTGCACTGCGCTCGGGCTCGGCGCTTCGGGGTCCATCGTTTCATCTGCCTTTCCATTTATTATGGGGATCGTCTTTTCGGCTGTCATGACGTTCTCCAGCCTGAAACATATGGATTACACGTGTAGCTGATGCTCATGTCAAAACTGGAAGCGGGACCATTTCACACAAGTTAACGAGCATTGACGCGTTAGGGCCCGTTATGGAACTCAAAACAATGAACGCGTCTTTATATCCGCGATGATTTATCAGGAAAAAGCCTGCGTTGTAATCTCGTGTCATCGCTAATGCTAGTGTTCTATTTTGTCTCGCCGTGTCAAGTTTAAGAAGTTAAAGTTTAAACGCGCGCGCGTCTGGACTCTGCGTTCTGTTCAATATCTGTTCTAATGCACTGCGTCGTGTTGTTTATGAAAGTAACTTCGCGTTCTGCATGAAAAGCCCCTAAACTGATTCTAATTGACTCGTTAAATGTCACTGAAATGTATTTGTAGAGCGTTCCGGGTTGTCGCGTCACGTCTTGATTATAATACAAGCGTTCCAGTTTGTCGCGTCGCGTTATTGTATTCTGTGTGATTTGGCTATTGCACACGGCGTGTTAATATTTGAATAGCAGGACATGTATACAGCACAGTCACCGAAATTGAATTTAGGTAAACAACATAGTTTCATCTCAGAGCAAAGCAAAGCCCACTCACTCACTCCCATCACAGTGACCGAGCTGAAGCTCACTTACCGGTTTGTGGGACACTGAACCTCCTCAGATCACCCAAAAGCCACCCGCTTTGAGGGATGCTTCAGTCTGAACCCGTTTGATGGAAAACAAAACAAGACAAAAAAAGAATAAAAGTGAAATCCCTGATGGATGTCACAGTGTTGTGACTGTGGCAGTGAGCTGTTCACGACTGCTGTGATCGAGCTCAGATGATCTGATCTCCACCGCCTCTCACTGGACAACAGCCACGAGTCTACAGTACAGATCACACCTCCTCAAAACACAGCCAAACTCCTTACAGTCCATACCTAACTATTATACTGGGTTAGTGTTTTTATAGTGTTGTCTATGTCTGTGATATATGAGAAACAGCCTCAACTTGTTCACTGAAATCTAATTTACATACGGGTATAGAATAAAGGAAGCTGAACCTGAACTGTGTGTTTGTCAACTAGGCCTATAGATTGCTCATCAGTTGGTTGTAATATGAGCATTTGTAATATTATATTCTGTAGATGTTCAATGAAATTTAATTTTTGAACTCAATATAATATTATTCATTAGTTGCGTATGAATTGTTATTAATATTTTATTATCTTTATTTTAGTCTCAAGATAGGCTATAAATGAAAAGGATTTTGAGTCATTGTTCTCATTCTAACCTGCTTTTTAACCTGAACATCTAAATTAGGTTTAGTAGATTAACAGTTGGGTAAAAGGCGCATTTGACTTTATTCTCTTTTAACTAGATGGCACAAAAATTCAGCTCAGCACTTTTCTTAAAGTCCCCCTGTAGTCAATTTTATCCCTTAAAACTCATCTTTGATCACCAAAATTACATATTTAAACATTTATTCCTTGAAAAAAAAAAACTTCATGCCTTAAAATATCTTGAATGTAACTCGACACTCTTGTCTCATTTAGTATGCGTGGTTCTATGAATATGCAAACGAGCCCCGCCTCCACTCACTCACTCACTCAGAGATCCACTGGTGGACGATCACACGTTGATCTGATTGGTCAAGGTAGTGTGTGACGTCAGAAACACCAGCGATTTTAAAGCGTGTTTTTGAGACTGTCTTTGGTTCACTGCAGTTTTAAGCAGAAAATACTCAGCAATGCTGTCCACTTATGAACTTACACATGTGTGTGTTAAAGCAGATTAATAACACCACATACACACATAAACTACATTAAAAACTGGATTTACACCACAGGGGACATTAACAGCCGCTTTTCAAGATGCACGTGAAAATTTGGCTGATCCTTGACACGATCGTGAACAGCAACGCAAAGTTAATCCTGTGCTAATTTAATTTTTATTAAAAGTAATTAAAGCAGTTTTTCAACATCAGAAGAATATGTAAATGTATGGTATATTTGGGGTTAAAGACGCCCCTGCTCTGAGCGAAAGACACAATATTTAACATAATAATAAAAAACACTTTTCCATTTGTTGACAAGACATTAGATGACAATTATATCAAATTGGGTGTCCACCTTATAATCACCATATTTATAATGAAACCATCATATTTAAAAATATGAAATGAATCAAATCATATAATAAAATATACTACTGTAAAGCTTTATCAATTACATTATGGGAGTAGTGAAAAGCACATTTTTAAGCATGTGCATTAGGCCGTTGTACTAATGTAATCACTTATGGAGGAACTGTTGCATCTTAGCTGGACCTGTCATTTTTAATATTATTAGCTGAGTGGGTGTTACATTGTCATTGATTTCTGTCTGTGTTCTGTGTTCAGTTTAGTCTTCCTCCGCTCCTGCCTGTTTGTTTCCATGGTTACTTATTGATTAGTTAGTTCAGTTCAGGTGTGTCTTGTTAAATTGCCTCGTTAGTCGTGTCTATTTATACCCTGTGTTCTGTCTTGTTCTTTGTCAGTTATTTTACGTTGCATTGTTCTGAGTTTATCATGTTTAGTTTGAGACTGTTTATTAAATATTACTAGGCTAATGTACTTATATTCTGCTTCAACTGTAATTGTGACAGTGGGTTCATTTTCATATATTATCAAAGTTGATATATAAAGTTACTTAAACACAGTGTGTACCAAAGTGCCGTACATTTCAAACTGATTAGATAAAACAATAAGATACAAGGAAAGAAATAATACAATATAATAATACTAATATAATCATCAAATCAAAGCCTAACCGTTCTTACAAAGTAGCAAAGGCCTCATCAAACAAATATGTCTTAAGACGAGTTTGAAACATATTTACAGAGGATCTGATGAACATTGGTTAGCCAGCAGCGACTGAGAAAGCACGATCTCCTTCACTTTTTAAGCGTGACGGGGAATTTCAAGGAGCAGTGGATTGTGGGATCTCTGAGATCTCTGTGAGCAACTCAAATGTATAACCTCAGAAACATATTTTGGGGCCAGTCCATGTATATCCTACAAATCTTGTGGCACTGGTGAACTCATTGAAACATTGAAGTTAAATTGCTACAATGAAGAGGTGTATTCTGTGACAAGGCCTCTGTTTCTCCTTCACGATCACTGGCTTGACTCAGTAGTTCTGGAGAACACGACTAGCCTCGAGCCGCGAGCGCTACAAGGCGTTCTCCAGCTTAATGAGTCTCATGGATATTTGAGCTCGCGCTCTCGACAGGAAGAACGGCTTGTATGGCGGGAGCTGTTAGTTCCCCTAGTGTTCTGAGCAGCATGGAAAACACTGACCCGCTCACTAAACACCGCTCAATTAAGGGTCAGTTGTCATTTTAACTTGAATGAAGCAGGACGCTGCATAGAGAGAGGCCACCTAAGACGCTGGCAACCGCTCTCCAGGCGCTGTTAGCTGATATCTGCATTTAAGTCATTTAAGTAACCTTTAATTTACTTTTTTTTACACTTATTTGTATGGATGTGAACATATTGATTTATATTGTTGTTGTTGTTATTAAATAAACATTGCTGACATTATCATACAGTGGCTTTCCAAAAATCCACGTCTAAATGTGGCCCCTTGATTTTTCAAATCATAATTCATATGCTCCTATATTTACGAACAAGGCCAAAACTTTAGTAATATGCACCTTACTCAGACCAGTTCACATAACATATATCAAATTTTGTTTAGTGTGATTTATTTTAAAACACTTGGGACTCTATTTGCTGATATTTGCATTTTTGTCATATAAGTAACCTATAATTATTCTTTTTTGACTTATTTGTTTCTTAAATGTTTAAGAATTGATGGATTGATAATGTAGTTGTTATTATTAAATAATCATTACTGACATAATCATCCAGTAGCTTTCCAAAAATCCATGTCTAAATGGCCCCTTGATTTTTCAAATCATAATTTATGTGCTCCTATATCTACGAACCAAGGCCAAAACTTAAAGGCAGGGTATAATGCCCTTTTCACAAGATGTAAAATGAATCTTTGATGTCCCCAGAGTGTGTGTGTGAAGTTTTAGCACAAAATACCCCACAGATATTTTTATATAGCATGTTAAAGTGTCACTTTTTGAGTGTGAGCA
Organism: Phoxinus phoxinus; assembly: GCF_949152265.1. NCBI lineage: Eukaryota > Metazoa > Chordata > Actinopteri > Cypriniformes > Leuciscidae > Phoxinus > Phoxinus phoxinus. The sequence goes on from NC_136897.1 coordinate 1,600,929, forward strand.
AAAACACACCGTTTTGTGTGTGTCCCTTTAAATGCAAATGAGCTGCTGCTCCCGGCACTGGGGGCGGAGCTTCAAGAGCTCGTGTCCTTTTACCTTTTAAAACTTTTAGCCTTTTGTGTTCGAGTCAGAAAGATGGAGAGACTCGAGAAGAAGTGACAACATGTAGAAGAACAGGACATTTCTGAATGGTTAGTTGATGAATTTATGAAGCTTATGTGTAGTTATCTTCTAGTCATTGATTAGCATATTCTGTCTTGATAATCTATGAATCGTGTCCCGGGGCCGGGGTTTATGTAAATATTAGGGTTGGTGATGTCACTAACCTGTGAGGAATGTCGTGTAGTTCCTACCAGCCGTTTGTTGTAGTCCTTTTCTTTAAAAGCAAATATCTCCCTTTGCTTTGAACTTTGAGCGTTGTAACTTTGCAGATGTTGTTTATGACCAAACACAACATTACACACTAACTACAGTTAGAAAACACAACATTACACACTAACTACAGTTAGAAAACACAACATTACACACTAACTACAGTTAGAAAACACAACATTACACACTAACTACAGTTAGAAAACACAACATTACACACTAACTACAGTTAGAAAACACAACATTACACACTAACTACAGTTAGAAAACACAACATTACACACTAACTACAGTTAGAAAACACAACATTACACACTAACTACAGTTAGAAAACAAAACATTACACACTAACTACAGTTAGAAAACACAACATTACACACTAACTACAGTTAGACAACACAACATTACACACTAACTACAGTTAGAAAACACATTACACACTAACTACAGTTAGAAAACACAACATTACACACTAACTACACACTAACTACAGCTAGAAAACACAACATTACACACTAACTACAGTTAGAAAACACAACATTACACACTAACTACAGTTAGAAAACACAACATTACACACTAACTACAGTTAGAAAACACAACATTACACACTAACTACACACTAACTACAGCTAGAAAACACAACATTACACACTAACTACACACTAACTACAGCTAGAAAACACAACATTACACACTAACTACACACTAACTACAGCTAGAAAACACAACATTACACACTAACTACACACTAACTACAGCTAGAAAACACAACATTACACACTAACTACAGTTAGAAAACACAACATTACACACTAACTACAGTTAGACAACACAACATTACACACTAACTACAGTTAGACAACACAACATTACACACTAACTACAGTTAAAAAACACAACATTACACACTAACTACAGTTAGACAACACAACATTACACACTAACTACAGTTAGACAACACAACATTACACACTAACTACAGTTAAAAAAGTCAAATCAATATCAACAGCCCTTTTAAGTAATATGTATCTTACTCAGACCAGTTCACAAATGCGTAAATAAGTAACATAATATATCAAAATTCGTTTATTTATTTATTTTCTTCTATCGTATGCTGTACGGACATAACATGATGGACCACAAATGTGTAACATTCTGTCCAGTGGGTTAATGCAGTCATTACCCAGGTGAAAAAGACGTAGTATTAAATGTATTAAAAATATATTTGAAATTCAAATAGTATGTTTATAATACATTTGTATTTCCAACATGCTTATTTAAAGTGCATTAAAAATACATTGAATTGCATTTTAATATATTTATAAAAAATATACTAGTAGTACATTGGTAATAAATATATATTTAAGTATACTTTTAATAAATATGCTAATTAAAAGCATACTTTAAATATATTTCTAAACAGTATACTAGTAGTACATTGGTAATAAATATATATTTAATTATACTTTTAATAAATATGCTAATTACAAGCATACTTTAAATATATTTCTAAACAGTATACTAATAGTGCATTGGTAATAAATATATATTTAAGTATACTTTTAATAAATATGCTAATTAAAAGCATACTTTAAATATATTTCTAAACAGTATACTAGTAGTACATTGGTAATAAATATATATTTAAGTATACTTTTAATAAATATGCTAATTAAAAGCATACTTTAAATATATTTCTAAACAGTATACTAGTAGTACATTGGTAATAAATATATATTTAAGTATACTTTTAATAAATATGCTAATTAAAAGCATACTTTAAATATATTTCTAAACAGTATACTAGTAGTACATTGGTAATAAATATATATTTAATTATACTTTTAATAAATATGCTAATTACAAGCATACTTTAAATATATAGTTTAAAAAGTGTACTAGAAGTATTTGGTAATAAATATATGCTTAATTATACTTTTAATAAATATGCTAATTACAAGCATACTTTAAATATATTTCTAAAAAGTGTACTAGAAGTATTTGGTAATAAATATATGCTTAGTTACACTTTTAAGAAATATGCTAAACACAACCATACTTTTAGTGAAGTTTTAGTGTATTTAAAGAAAACATGCTTATGTTGCTCTTAAAGTACATTTTATGTGTACTTTGTGTAAGAACATAGCAAAATGATTAAAATTTTAGTGTGTTTAAAATGTATGTACTTTATAAACACTTAGGCCTACTGCAATATAGTTTAATTATTTATGTATTTATCATTTTAATATTAAAAAAAATTACATTTACAATATACCAACTTATAATGTATTAGAAACATTTGTCAACTATTATTAGCATTTCAATAAGCTTACAATTATTATTTGTTGTAAAAGGCTACTTAATGCTGTTGTCTATTACATTATATTTTGTACTACTGAAATTCCCACAATAATTTCAGCAACATATTTTTTGAAATGCATCATAGATACATTTTCCAAAGAAATGTTAATTTCCAAAAAGGTGTTGCAACGTTACTTGTTTAAATTTGAACAATGCGCATAACACACGTGACTAGTTCTGATTGGTTCCAGAGGCGTTGAACGGCTGTGATTGGTTCTTATGATAATGCGCTCGCATTTCACTCAGAGCTTCAGTTGCTGTGCATGCGGTCCTTGAATGTGATTAGGTTTAGAAGTTTAAATTTAAACTGTTAAAATATTTATAGCGATCGTGTTTCTTTAGAGGACTTGGAGGAAACCACGCGATTGATATGGATTGGGTGATGTTTTTTGCGATTCACTTTTTGAAACGTGAACAGATCTGGTGAATCGTTCATCGGAGGGATATAAATGTCAGTTTTTCTATCGAAGATTAACGAAAGCCTTAAATGGTTTGGAACTACTAAAGGGTAAGTGATCATGACAGCATTTCGTATTTTTGGCACAAAGTGTAACATCACGTCTTTTTCAGTTCAGCTACATTTGACCATCAGAGCCAAGATTTTCAAGTCAAAGTCGAAGCACACTCGAAGAGATGAAGATTCTGCCTCAGAAGTTACTGGTAAGTTTTAGTTGCTGTTTGCATAAATAAATAGCTCACTGTTTAGTTGTTTTCCTAGGTGGATAGGTCTGCTATGCATTTGCTAATATGACTTGCACGTGGGATACTGACTTTAACCGCTGTAACATGATGCTGACACTGAACTCTAGCAACTTCTGCACTGTCAAAGTCTAAAGTCTTTGATGAATCTGTTTAAAATCTACGTGGAGTCTTAAAACAACTAAAACATTGTCCAATGCATCTGCAAAAAAAATTATTAGTTATTATAATATGTACATCATTACATTAATATCATTTTTATTTGCTGAAGCTGTGTATTTATTTCTGATTTCCTGAAGAATTTGCCTTCGTTGTTATGATGTTAATGAAATGATCTTTAAAAAGTTTGAAAATAACATGTTATGAATATAGTTACCTTTGTCTTGAGCTGACCAGCCAATAAGGGTAGTGTGTGTTGATTGGTGTTTATATTTGTTCAAGATTGATAACCTTATTGCCTTTTTGATAACTTTCTAATATATATTTCTTATTACAAATAAGTACAAAGATTAAATTGTTAAAAGGGATGCTTATAAGAGAGCATACGTCTGAAACTGCCGAGTCTGTGAAGGGTTTTGATTATATTACCCACCAAGTACATTGTACTCAGCGTACTGTCATTCTTAAAAACAAAACAAATCATTCTTCATAATTTGCCTGCCTTATATGTTTGTGTATATATATAAATATAAATCTCGGTTTTTATTTGTTGTTTTTCAGACTAGCTACTATAGAAGAAAAACAGAAATCTGAATGCAGAGACAAGCAGAGAAGAGAGTAAGTAGAGATGATCCGATTGATTCCATTTTCGCGTGATCGGCCATGACCTCGGGCGCCGTATGATTAACATTGCGCAACATCGGCAATCACACATGCACACGGAACACACATGTAGAAAACCTCGTGAATTACGGCCATTTCACACACCGCAAGCGTGAGCAACGTGTTTTTTTTTTTTTTTTTTTTTTGGTGTGGATGCTCTCATTGATTGACATTCACGCCGGAAAAAATATGCGGAGCAGGAGCAGTGCTTGAGCGTCAAGCCGGAGCGTTACGTAATTAAAGCAGGAGCTCACGCTCAATTAAAGTGAAAACACGCTTTTGATGGACAAAATAAATATGATTTCACACAAAAAATGCACAGAATTTGCATGTTTAGTGTGTTTAACAAGAACTGGAGTAGGCTAGAAAATGAACACAAAAATATTTGTAGAAAATTTACCCATTTAAACTTGTTTTAATTATTCAGTTTGGGTAAAAGTTTATGGTGTTTTATTAAAAAAATTTAATAAATGAAGAGTTCAGATGCAATTTAAGCCTCTAAGTGCCAATCTGAAATTTTCTTCTAGAATGATCATTTTTATAAAGCTTGAATATTTAAGTTCAGTAATTTATCTTAAATGGCAACGAAAATTACCTATTATTTGTCATTTAAGTGAAATTACTGAACTTAAATATATGAGCTTGATAAAAATGATAATTTTAGAATAAAATTTCAGATGGCACTTAAAAGCGTTTGAATCTGAACTCTTCAAATATGTGTGTGTGCTGTAAAGGGGTTGGAAAATTTTTAATCGGAATCGGCTAAAATCGGTATCGGCAGGTCAAACTCAGTGAAGAATCGAAACCGGCCTAGAAAATTGTAATCGGTGCATCTCTAGTATGTGTTTCTGTACATCACTTTTTTTTGCTCTCTAAGTCAAAGACTAAAACAAATAATAATGCTAAAAATAAAGATTAGCATTTGTTATACATTATAATTATTATACTTGTTGGCTGGGTACTTTTTCAGTTAAACAGTTACATTTTCTTTTTTTTTCTTTTTTTGCTGTGATACAGTGTCATGTATACATGTAGACCTCACTGTTGTTCAGCAAGACGTAATGTTTGTGCTATTTTATGTCGATATTTTATTAACTCCTTTATTGCATTTTATTAACATTTTATATTGGATGTCTTCTGTTAAAATATATGAACTAAGCATTACATGCCATTTTAAAAAAATGTCTAGGTTACGACTGTAACCTCTGTTCCCTGAGAACAGGGAATGAGACGGTGCATGACGCTTTGGGGGAATGCCTTTGGGAAATCACGGCAATCGAATTTGGCGACAACCTATGACACTATTAGTGCGACCCAGAAGTATAAAAGGGGCGCCTAGATACGCAGTGCAAGTTCCCTTCGAAAGGGAACAGTGACTTTTTTAACGGATGTTAATTTTGCTTTAATATTTAAAAAAATAAAAATATTTTTCCCTTTTCATAGATACTGTGATCAAACCGTTTCCGACCACGACAGTGTCTGAGGTGCGAGCACTGATCAGAAGAAAATGCAACAATGAGGCAAACTCCAAGACCAATCACTTCAATTCGCTTGAAGGATGAAGGACTGTTTGCAGCTATTGTATTTAACTTTGTTTGACTTGAAGGAATAGTTCACTTTAAAATTAAAATTGTCATCATTTACTCACCCTCATGTTGTTTCAAACCTGTATGAATTTATTTCTTCTGCTGAACACAAAGGAATATATTTAGAAGAATGTCAGTAACCAGACTGGGTCCCATTGATTTCCATCGTATAATTTTTCCTACTATGGAAGTCAATGGTACCCAGAAACTGTCTGGTTACTGACATTCTTCTAAATATCTTCCTTTGTGTTCAGCAGAAGAAATAAATACATACAGGTTTGAAACAACTTAAGGGTGAGTATATGATGACAGAATTTTCATTTTAAAGTGAACTATTCTTTTAAGTTCGTTTTTTGTTGTTGTTCTGTTTAATACTTATTATATAATTTTATGTTAATGTATTTTGTTTCATTTTCATATGTTGCTGTACTAATGTAGTGCATTAATGTTTACTATCTTTCAAAGAGCGTTTGTATGTGTTTTATACTATTGTTTTTACTGTGTTTAACTGAATTATAATTTTTAACTTTTTTTTAATACATTAAAATATATTTTAATGTATTAAATACATTAATAATGTGTTTTGTACTATTGTTTTTACTGTGTTTAACTGAATTATAATTTTTAACTGTATTTTTAATACATTAAAATATATTTTAATGTATTAAATACATTAATAATGTGTTTTGTACTATTGTTTTTACTGTGTTTAACTGAATTATAATTTTTAACTTTTTTTCATATATAAAAATATATTTTAATGTATTAAATACATTAATAATGTGTTTTGTACTATTGTTTTTACTGTGTTTAACTGAATTGTAATTTTTAACTGTATTTTTATTACATTAAAATATATATTTTTCATACTGAATTGTTTTGTAAAAATATATTTTTAATATACTAATAGTGGGTCATAGTGTTCTACTAATACATTATTAATAACCTGATATTATATTTAAAATATACTGGGAACACATTAATATGATGTTAAAAATATATTTAAGTTGTATTTCGAAAGTACATTTAAAATGTATTAAAAATACAATTTAAAGAAGTGCTATTAAATTACACTAAATATACTTAAAATAGTTCCATTTTAACACAATTAAGTATATTAAAATATATTACTATTACATTAAAATTGAACTTAAATACATATAAAAGTACATTTAGTATACTTGAAGTTGTTCCAAAATAACACATTTAATACATAATTAATACAATACACTTAAAATACATTAAGTATATCAAAATAAGCACACTTTAAATATATTTCCTTTTCACCTGGGTATGAATGCTTCAAATGTAAAAAGGGTCATGAAATGTCCAGCAGTGTGACATGCAATCATTAATCTAGATTTTCTAACATTTGTTCATAGTTGTCATACACACATTTTTATGAGCTCATAGTAAATGAGAGTCTTCATGGAATATTTTAACTTCATGTTTCAGCGCATGACTATTTACGTGAAGAAAAGAGGCTCAAATGTGATTAAAATGGTGTCATACTAAAAGTGACCAATGGTGGCATCTCAAATAAATAAATAAATAAATAAATAAAATCATGTTTTTTTGTTACACCCAAGTGTAAACTGTAACGTCAGATAGTGATGCTCACATTATTACATCAATTAAAATATGGGCAATCAAATATGTAGCCTATATCCTATTGTAAGCAATTGTATTATCCAAGCACAAACTGTGAAGATGTCCCACTTTACCGATTGCACTGTCCCACTTTACCAGAAAACTGCTGTAGAATGAAAATATCTTCTTATCCTTTTTAATTTATAAAAATAAAGCACCCATATTCCTTCAAAAACCACAGTTGGAGATACAAGAGACATGGAGCATTTGTTTAAAACATTAATCAAATAGATTTATTTGTATTTAAAACACATTTAATCAAAAAGTGTCCCAGTTTTGCTGACTTCACCCTATATCTGTATAGAAGTCACATAATAATGACCCATTCAGATGAATCTCTATGACTGGGAATCTGCCTTGTCTGTCATCAGTTATTACATTTTTCAACTAAATTGTCAAAACAGAATTTTTAATAGAACAGTTGATTTAATATTTTATATTAATGACACTTAGTATAGTAATGATAACTAAAGTAATTTATACATCCATTAAAAATCTTCCCTAGTAATAAAATAATTTTGTGCAATAAAAATGAAATAATATTAAATAATGATATTAAAACTAAATCATATTTTGTAAAGCTTAACACATTGGCTGATGCATTATTGTCTGGCACATGCTATCCAGATTTAAAAGTAAATGCACATTTGTTCTTCCTCATCTAACAACTAGAAATTACTTTATATATAAACTATTATTTTTTATTTGTTTGCCTTCGACAGATTAATGTGAAAATGATGCATGTGGTGTTGCTATTATTTAGTTAGCTAATATATATATATATACTTTTTTTTTATCCCAGTAACATTAACATATTTAGTTTCTTGGCACCGTTGCCCTTGAAATGCTACATGAGGGTCTTATGGAAATAAAGTCATGGTTACTGTAATATTTTCATGTTAAGCTGCTCTGAAACAGTCTATTGTGAAAAGCACAAGAATGAGTAAAATTAAGATTGCCGCCTTGTCTTATATACAATAAAGAATGTGTGTGATGCAGTTATTATTCATTTGCTAGAGAAATGCATTTAGATGGCGCTGTTAAGAGAAGGCATTAGCAGAATCAAACGATTGTTTCCTCTGATCCTGGATAAAGCTCAGGGAAGTGTCACATCTCCTCGTCCTCCAGGAGGCGCTGTAGTGTTGTCCATCATGTAGTGTCCATGACCTGGTGATGCCAGACGCTGCAAGAGAGATGAAATAAAATCTTATTACAATATTCAGTTTGAAACTATATTATGATCAGGCTCACATGGATGTTTTGACCAGGGGATAATCTGCAGAGATTTAAACATTGTAAAATGTGTTTCATGGAGCTGTGAGCTGGCATTAGCTGAGAGCAAAGTCAAATTAACCAACACGTAATAAATAAGCACACCAGGGCAGTGGATGTGTAGAACTTGATCATCTGGACACGCAGCTCATTGTAGCTGTATCATTCAATAACTTTTTCTTCTTTAGTTGTACATACACACAACGACTGTAATCAAGAGTTAATGTTGGCACTATAAAGCAGAATCCCAGATGGCATACATATATGGGCCTCATCTGTCCCGGATATGTATACTACCGGGGTTTCTGCTTCATAGTATAGTTTTTAGTGTGAGTACAGGTGATTACGGGTTTTAGTGTGAGTACAGGTGATTACGGGTTTTAGTGTGAGTACAGGTGATTACGGGTTTTAGTGTGAGTACAGGTGAGTACAGGATTTAGTGTGAGTACAGGTGAGTACAGGTTTTAGTGTGAGTACAGGTGAGTACAGGTTTTAGTGTGAGTACAGGTGAGTACAGGTTTTAGTGTGAGTACAGGTGAGTACAGGTTTTAGTGTGATTACAGGTGAGTACAGGTTTTAGTGTGAGTACAGGTGAGTACAGGTTTTAGTGTGAGTACAGGTTTTAGTGTGATTACAGGTGAGTACAGGTTTTAGTGTGAGTACAGGTGAGTACAGGTTTTAGTGTGAGTACAGGTTTTAGTGTGATTACAGGTGAGTACAGGTTTTAGTGTGATTACAGGTGAGTACAGGTTTTAGTGTGAGTACAGGTGAGTACAGGTTTTAGTGTGAGTACAGGTTTTAGTGTGAGTACAGGTGAGTACAGGTTTTAGTGTGAGTACAGGTGAGTACAGGTTTTAGTGTGAGTACAGGCGAGTACAGGTTTTAGTGTGAGTACAGGTTTTAGTGTGAGTACAGGTTTTAGTGTGAGTACAGGTTTTAGTGTGAGAACAGGTTTTAGTGTGAGTACAGGTTTTAGTGTGAGTACAGGTGAGTACAGGTTTTAGTGTGAGTACAGGTGAGTACAGGTTTTAGTGTGAGTACAGGTGAGTACATGTTTTAGTGTGAGTACAGGTGAGTACAGGTTTTAGTGTGAGTACAGGTTTTAGTGTGAGTACAGGTTTTAGTGTGAGTACAGGTTTTAGTGTGAGTACAGGTGAGTACGGGTTTTAGTGTGAGTACAGGTGAGTACAGGTTTTAGTGTGAGTACAGGTGAGTACAGGTTTTAGTGTGAGTACAGGTGAGTACAGGTTTTAGTGTGATTACAGGTGAGTACAGGTTTTAGTGTGAGTACAGGTGAGTACAGGTTTTAGTGTGAGTACAGGTTTTAGTGTGAGTACAGGTGAGTACAGGTTTTAGTGTGAGTACAGGTGAGTACAGGTTTTAGTGTGAGTACAGGCGAGTACAGGTTTTAGTGTGAGTACAGGTTTTAGTGTGAGTACAGGTTTTAGTGTGAGTACAGGTTTTAGTGTGAGAACAGGTTTTAGTGTGAGTACAGGTTTTAGTGTGAGTACAGGTGAGTACAGGTTTTAGTGTGAGTACAGGTGAGTACAGGTTTTAGTGTGAGTACAGGTGAGTACATGTTTTAGTGTGAGTACAGGTGAGTACAGGTTTTAGTGTGAGTACAGGTTTTAGTGTGAGTACAGGTTTTAGTGTGAGTACAGGTTTTAGTGTGAGTACAGGTGAGTACGGGTTTTAGTGTGAGTACAGGTGAGTACAGGTTTTAGTGTGAGTACAGGTGAGTACAGGTTTTAGTGTGAGTACAGGTGAGTACAGGTTTTAGTGTGAGTACAGGTTTTAGTGTGAGTACAGGTGAGTACAGGTTTTAGTGTGAGTACAGGTGAGTACGGGTTTTAGTGTGATTACAGGTGAGTACAGGTTTTAGTGTGAGTACAGGTTTTAGTGTGAGTACAGGTGAGTACGGGTTTTAGTGTGATTACAGGTGAGTACAGGTTTTAGTGTGAGTACAGGTGAGTACATGTTTTAGTGTGAGTACAGGTGAGTACAGGTTTTAGTGTGAGTACAGGTGAGTACAGGTTTTAGTGTGAGTACATGTTTTAGTGTGAGTACAGGTGAGTACATGTTTTAGTGTGAGTACAGGTGAGTACATGTTTTAGTGTGAGTACAGGTGAGTACAGGTTTTAGTGTGAGTACAGGTTTTAGTGTGAGTACAGGTGAGTACAGGTTTTAGTGTGAGTACAGGTGAGTACAGGTTTTAGTGTGAGTACAGGTGAGTACAGGTTTTAGTGTGAGTACATGTTTTAGTGTGAGTACAGGTGAGTACATGTTTTAGTGTGAGTACAGGTGAGTACATGTTTTAGTGTGAGTACAGGTGAGTACAGGTTTTAGTGTGAGTACAGGTTTTAGTGTGAGTACAGGTGAGTACAGGTTTTAGTGTGAGTACAGGTGAGTACAGGTTTTAGTGTGAGTACAGGTTTTAGTGTGAGTACAGGTGAGTACAGGTTTTAGTGTGAGTACAGGTGAGTACGGGTTTTAGTGTGATTACAGGTGAGTACAGGTTTTAGTGTGATTACAGGTGAGTACAGGTTTTAGTGTGAGTACAGGTTTTAGTGTGAGTACGGGTTTTAGTGTGAGTACAGGTGAGTACAGGTTTTAGTGTGAGTACAGGTGAGTACAGGTTTTAGTGTGAGTACAGGTGAGTACGGGTTTTAGTGTGATTACAGGTGAGTACAGGTTTTAGTGTGAGTACAGGTTTTAGTGTGAGTACGGGTTTTAGTGTGAGTACGGGTTTTAGTGTGAGTACAGGTGAGTACAGGTTTTAGTGTGATTACAGGTGAGTACAGGTTTTAGTGTGAGTACGGGTTTTAGTGTGAGTACAGGTTTTAGTGTGAGTACGGGTTTTAGTGTGAGTACAGGTTTTAGTGTGAGTACAGGTGAGTACAGGTTTTAGTGTGATTACAGGTGAGTACAGGTTTTAGTGTGAGTACAGGTTTTAGTGTGAGTACGGGTTTTAGTGTGAGTACAGGTTTTAGTGTGAGTACAGGTGAGTACAGGTTTTAGTGTGAGTACAGGTGAGTACAGGTTTTAGTGTGAGTAAAGGTGAGTACAGGTTTTAGTGTGAGTACAGGTGAGTACGGGTTTTAGTGTGAGTACGGGTTTTAGTGTGAGTACAGGTGAGTACAGGTTTTAGTGTGAGTACAGGTTTTAGTGTGATTACAGGTGAGTACAGGTTTTAGTGTGAGTACGGGTTTTAGTGTGAGTACAGGTTTTAGTGTGAGTACAGGTGAGTACAGGTTTTAGTGTGAGTACAGGTGAGTACAGGTTTTAGTGTGAGTACAGGTGAGTACAGGTTTTAGTGTGAGTACAGGTGAGTACAGGTTTTAGTGTGAGTACAGGTGAGTACATGTTTTAGTGTGAGTACAGGCGAGTACAGGTGAGTACAGGTTTTAGTGTGAGTACAGGTGAGTACAGGTTTTAGTGTGAGTACAGGTGAGTACATGTTTTAGTGTGAGTACAGGTGAGTACAGGTTTTAGTGTGAGTACAGGTGAGTACATGTTTTAGTGTGAGTACAGGCGAGTACAGGTGAGTACAGGTTTTAGTGTGAGTACAGGTGAGTACAGGTTTTAGTGTGAGTACAGGTGAGTACATGTTTTAGTGTGAGTACAGGTGAGTACAGGTTTTAGTGTGAGTACAGGTGAGTACGGGTTTTAGTGTGAGTACAGGTGAGTACATGTTTTAGTGTGAGTACAGGTTTTAGTGTGAGTACAGGTTTTAGTGTGAGTACAGGTTTTAGTGTGAGTACAGGTGAGTACAGGTTTTAGTGTGAGTACAGGTGAGTACTGGTTTTAGTGTGAGTACAGGTTTTAGTGTGAGTACAGGTTTTAGTGTGAGTACAGGTGAGTACAGGTTTTAGTGTGAGTACAGGTGAGTACAGGTTTTAGTGTGAGTACAGGTGAGTACAGGTTTTAGTGTGAGTACAGGTGAGTACAGGTTTTAGTGTGAGTACAGGTGAGTACAGGTTTTAGTGTGAGTACAGGTTTTAGTGTGAGTACAGGTGAGTACAGGTTTTAGTGTGAGTACAGGTTTTAGTGTGAGTACAGGTGAGTACAGGTTTTAGTGTGAGTACAGGTGAGTACAGGTTTTAGTGTGAGTTGTGGCTTGCTGTGTGTGGCCCAGATACGGCCCATGTGACATTTGCGGCTGCCAGAACTCAGCCATAGCTGGCCCAGATGAGGCCTGGATATGCATGCTATTGATACCCACACTCAGTTTGAGTCATCATCGGTAACCCCTGTGGTATTTCGGCCAGAAGAATGTTAGAGATGTGGGCCACACCTGGGCCAGATGTAATTAGCTAGGAATCATGTGAAGTATGCCACTTATAAAACCCCAGATCTGTACGACTGATCAACAGGCTTTTTCCTTTACGCAGCACTTGCACAGATGCTTAGGCTTATGTGACTTGGATAATAATATGTGATCTTTTCTAAAACTCCCCGGGCCCCTGCCTGTCCACTGAGAGAAATGGACATCATCAGTTCTGTCCCACAATCAGATGTAATTAGGGACAATTACAATTTGGACGCATCTTCCTTTCATTGTGTAACCGAGCCCATGAAAAGGATGGACGGGAAACACACATATATCACTGCGACGTGATGCACAAAAGCTGGCCCCTTGCTAAGCATTCACAAGAGCCCCTTTGAAGGCTTTGCAAAGACACAAAGCTGAAAACAAGGTTGAGCAACACAAACAGTGCGAGTCTCTATGGCAATGTTGGTTCCAGGGAGGAGAATAACCAGCCCTTGTGTTCCCTCATTCTCCCAGGCTGTTAAAGGGTGGAGGAGTGAGCAGAAAAGGAAGTTAAACGTCAGGGAAATGTGTGTGTTCTCAGCGGAGAAAGCTCAAGATAATGATGTCCTCTCGCAACAACTGGACACTGTCAACAAAATGTGCTTTAATTCTCGTGAGGAAATTTCTCTTTTATTCTGCCACGCTAGAATATCACTCGGATGTTGTATTGATTTTTCCGTGTCTTCCCAAACCCATATGATGTTCACACATGTTATTAATGCATGTGAACAATCGCAACACACATCAAACTTTATGATAATGACAATGGAGAGGAATTTACGAATAATGAGAGTGAATATCTATCTACTATCTATAGCTATCTACTATCGAATAGCTATCTACTTTCTGAAAGATTAAGTATGCATGTGTAATATTCACTGCAAAAGAAAAAAGAAAATAAAGAAACGATTAAAATGAAAAAACAAGATTATTTTTCTGACCACAAAGGCAAATATTTGTTTTGGTTTTAAGCACACTTAAAAGGTGTACTATGCAATTTTATTTTGTTCAAAATGAACAAAATTTAAACAAAAGTTTAGTAAATATACCATCAATCTTGCAATCTTGTTCTAAGACGTGTTTTTGTCTTGCCCTAATTCACTACGGTAAGGGTTTTGAGGGTAACGAGACAAACTCGTAATAAAACAAGAATCAACATCAGCTTGGCTTCAGGAGATGAAGAACGACAGTAACTCTTCAGCTTGAGATCTTTCCTCTAAACGGGTTATATCTCTAGCAGTGAGTGTTTCATGAGCAGCAGGAGAATCATATTCATCCGCTCAGAGCCGAAGCACAACCACAACAATGTTCTTCCACAAAATACATGCAGTTTTGTTTTTTTCACCGCTAGAGGGACAAAAGTTTGATCTGATTTTCAGTAAACAAGACTTACCTAATATTTTATGCAATGTATCTTGTAAATTTAAATGTGTCTTGATTTAAGAATGTTTAGATATTTGTACTGGAAAACAAGACAAAAAAACGGAGGAAGAAAACATTTTGTTTTCCAGTAAACGTTGATTTCATATCGAGGCACACACAAGGTTTATTAGATGTCCCCAGAAATTTCCCTGTTTTATTTATGTATTTGTTTGTTTTACTATATGTTTAAAACAACATTCCAAGTGGAATAATACACCATCCATAAATCTGAAAAAATCTGATCGGTTTATACAGTATGTACTCTATATTTTGCACTCCGGATCAAATATTAGTTAACAAGTGCATTGTTGTAAGATCAGTCACAAAATCAGTCTTTAATTATTCCTAAAATTTGGCAAAAAAAGTGTACAATGTGCAACTGGTTTCAGCTAATGAACAAACAGTAAGGTTTTTTTTTTTTAGAGAATTAATGAAGGGAAAATTCTTAATGAATATGAACCCTCAGGGAAATGTATGATGATCAGTTGTTTTTCAGGATGGCCATATGACTGTCAACAGATACACATATATTACATTTCAGCTTAGATGCCTAACAACAAGTGTTTATAAAAGGCTTTTTAAAAAACTGTGCGGATAAGAGAGTTATTTCTTTTATTTTAAATGAACATGTTTTTGGTGAAACCAAGTTTAATTTGTTCTGTTTGAGAGGCATTCTGTAGGTTTAGTCCTGTTAGTTCACAAACATGTAAAATTAGAGTAGAAATTCCCATAGTAACCTCTTTATGAATTTGTGTATTTTGGGTCAAAATAAGTTATGCTTTTTCATCGTACAACTGAGGTCTGAATTGCAAGAAGACAATCCTGTCAGTATCTGTGCTATTTAAACACTTTTGATGATTCATCCAGTCAGGCTTTGCCCCTGTAGTTTCATAAGACTGTCAATATCATTGTCCATACTGTATGTAGTGTTGTGAGATGTGTGTGTGTGTGTGTGTGCGTGCGTGCGTGCGTGCGTGTGTGCGTGCGTGTGTGTGTGTGTGTGTGTGTGCGTGTGCGTGCGTGTGTGTGTGTGTGTGTGTGTGTGACGGCAGCTTGAGTTCAGCAGGAGGTCTGGGCATCAGCTGTCGTGTTTCTCCTCCCTTGTGAGACTGACGTTCCCCTGCAGATATGATCTCTTTAGTGAGGTACACTCAATAACATACACACAGAATATATGTGACCCTGGACCACAAAACCAGTCACAAGGGTCAAATTTTGAAATTGAGATTTATACATCATCTGAAAGCTGAATACATAATAATATTTGGTCGAGACACAACTATTGAAAATCTGGAATCGATTTCAAATCGAATCTCTGGAATAAAAAAAATCGAAACATTGAGAAAATCTCCTTTAAAGTTGTGCATTTATGTTCACGATTGTGCTGCATTCACTCACAGAAATACATGTTTTATATATTTACGGTAGGAAATTTACTAAATATCTTCATGGAACATGATCTTAATATCCTAATGGTTTTTGGCATAAAAGAAAAATGGATAATTTTGACCCATACAGTGTATAGTTGTATAGCAATGGCTATTGCTCACAGATATTGCTCCAGACTGGGTTTGTGATCCAGGGTCACATATTTCTAAACAATTTCTCTGTAACTTATAAGAGCTTTACTTCAAGTTCAATACGGTGTAGTCATCAGTGCTAGAGGCTGCAGTCTTTAGCCTCCTTGTTAGAGCGCCTGACTCTTATGCCGGAGACCCGGGTTCAAGACCCGTACGGAGCGGGGTGAGAAGGACCTGGGTGGAGGGGTTACACGCACATCCAAAAAACTATTGGCAGGTGTTCGATCAAATGAAGCATCGAATTCAAAATGAATCTGCACACTACCACTTCTGCTCCCCAGGGTTTATTAAAATGAACAACGTTTCGACCCAGAGGGTCTTTGTCAGGCAAGCAACAATCATAGAAAGGTACAATTTATATCAGTGTGAACCATTACACCTGACCTCATTAGTGCACTATACCCAATCATCCAATGCAATAACAACCAAATCACACACTAATGTAATCACTAAAGCATCAAACAAAAACAGAAAAATAATCAACATGATAATAAAAAAATCATAGTTGTTCATACAACAAAATATTCTGGGGGCCATGAAAATAATGTGAAAATAATTAAAAAATCAAACGCTGGCTGGCATAAAAAAAAAGCGCTAATGGGGAAAAAGTTAATGATATTATTAGATGACAAAAATATTTCAGATTTAGGTAAATCCCTTTGTAACCCTCAAGACCAGCTTTATGAACTAGCTTGTAAAATTAAAAGTAGAAATTCAAAAGCAAAGCTGAAGCGTGTCTTGTAAAATCAACTAATTTGCTGGAAGTCCATCCTCACTTTTTTCTTTTATCACTATCGTCCTCCAGCGCAATAGTGTGCTACTGACTCTTCAGCACGGGTTTGAACTCTACAGCCACACAAAAAAAGAGAGAAACTACAATGAAAACTGGACGTAAAATTGCAACAGGATTCTTGAAACTGTGGCTTTGTTTTTCACTCTCTCGGTTCTGGTTGGTTTGTGATGGAGAAAGAGTAAGTGAGCGAGGGAGGGAGTTGTTGGGGCGTTCTCTTCTTTTCCCATGTCATTCCTACAAACGGGCTTCCCTAACAGGAACCATAGGTATGCTGATCTCATTAGAACAATTACTAAAGGCCTGCATTTTCCAGCCCAGCCTTTAAAGACCCCAGGGCAGTGTAATTTCAAAATCAATCCCTTCCCAAAAAGCACCAGTGTTGGCACTTTCTAAAGGACTGTCAATTACTTCTCCCTCCATTCTGCAAAAGGAAAGCAGCATGATTCAACCAGGCCCAGATAAAGGGCCATTCTTCGGGGAAATCAGCCTGCGCATGGACTTGAATTCATTCTGCATTAATCTGCGCCCGCCTGTGGGAGCTCACTAGATATTCATCAGCAGCGCCGGGCACATCACTGCATGCAAATGAGGCGCTCCTGATGTGGAGATACTCTTCCTGGAGCACTTCATCTCCCTCTCTCCGTCGCACAAACCGCTTCAGTTTTTACTGAGAGTTTTACTACCACCACCGTCAATTATACAAAAACTATGCAGTTTGTAGGTCACCTCAAGATCCTCAGTAGCTGTTTAACTAAGAGATCAGCTGCAAGGCATGATGGGAAAGCTAATAGTCTTCCGAGGCTAAACTTATGTAACGGTGGGCTTGTGTACTTTAGTACTTTCTGCCAAGCACATTGTCCTGATGGAGAGAATGATAGAAAAGAAACTGCGTGTGGAATGATGTGTTCAAGAACATATAACCGGCTCTGGGTTTTACCGCGGTCAGTTCGAAGCATAAAATGGTTACATAACAAATCAAATTTTGCTTGATCTTGTGACATAGAGTTCACAGTACTATTAAAACATGGTAACACTTTACTTGAAGAGGTGTGCATAAGACTGACATGACACCTTCATAATCATGACATAACACATGAATATGAAGGAGGTTTTATGCATGTTTATGAAAACTGCCATTAAGTGTCATTCGCTCAATTATGACATTTTGACATTATGACATTTTTAATGCAAATACGACATTGTTTCAGATGTCTTTGTTATGACAACTTGACATTACCAAGACATACATTTTCATAAATATGTCATAAACATGACATTGCAGATTAATTACCAAACTTAAGAAATCACTTAGCTTATGGGTAAACATTACATTAAACTGTCATGTGGTTGGTTTTGACATTGGCCGTCATGAGGACATTATAACTGTCATGAATATTTTTCTTGACCTCAACTACTAATTTAATTTGTCATTAAAATGTTATAATGTCCTCATGACAGCCAATGTCAAAACCAACCACATGACAGTTTAATGTAATGTTAACCCATAAGCTAAGTGATTTCTTAAGTTTGGTAATTAATCTGCAATGTCATGTTTATGACATATTTATGAAAATATATGTTGTCTTGGAAATGTCAAGTTGTCATAACAAAGACACTGACAGGTTATGATGTATTGGTTTATGTCAAGGTGTCATAACAAAGACATCTCAAACAATGACATATTTGCATTATAAATGTCATAAGCAGTTGTCATAAACATGCATAAAACCTCCTTCATATTCATGTGTCATGTCATGATTATGAAGGTGTCATGTCAGTCTTATGATCACCCCTTCAAGTAAAGTGTTACCAAACATAATATACGTTTCTGAACTTAAAATTCCCAAGCAGCCGAAACGACTCTTTTTCCTACTTTCACAACACAATAAATGAAAACATCAGTGCATGACGCCTCCACATGAACACATACATGCATTAACATCATTGCAGCCAGCCACCTTTTTTTTTTTATTATTTTTTTTTTTTTATTACGAACAAAATGTAACGATACAGTAGCCACAAGAATACTACACAAAAATATAAATAAAACACGTACACTAGACAAAAGACATATCTTGACATTACATTGACTTGACATATTTTGATATGACAAAACATTTAACAACAGATAAAAGGTTGAGACTTGTTGCATACAGGTTAACTGAAGTTACAGGAGTTAAAGTGGCGGGGTGGGGGTGGGGGGGTGGGGGGTGGGGGTTAATGAGTGTGTGGAGATAGTTGTGTGTTAGTTTGTGTGTGTGTGTCATGATTCTGCCATCTAGTCCTTGTCTTTCTTTATGTCTTGAGGCAGGATCATGACAGACCCATGTTTTATGTGCAAACACATGGCCTTGTTTGGCCATGTGCTTGTGTTGTCTCGTCATCTAGCCCCGCCCTCCTTGTTATCCTCGATTTGTCATTATTGCTTTACCTGTGTCACCTGTTATGTTATCATTAGTCTCGTCATTATTGCTTTACCTGTGTCACCTGTTATGTTATCATTAGTCTCGTCATTATTGCTTTACCTGTGTCACCTGTTATGTTATCATTAGTCTCGTCATTATTGCTTTACCTGTGTCACCTGTTATGTTATCATTAGTCTCCCTATTTAATCCCCTTGTGTTTACTGTCCTGTGTCAGTTCATTGTTAATCCATGTCAAACCTTTGTCTGTGAGTATCTTGTCAAGAGCTGTTGTCCTGTTGCGCTATTGCCTGTATTAGTTGTTTGTTTTCTTGTAGTTATCTGTCTCAGTCTAGTTAGTCTCCATAGTCCTGTCTTGTTTTGCCCCCTTGTGGGTTTTGTTTTCCCCTGTTTTTGTCTTTAATTAAACATTGTGTGTTGCATACTGTCTGCGCTTGGGTTCATCTGCTATCCACGTAACAGTGTGTGGGTGTATATAAGGAAAAATGTAGGTTTGTAGTTTGGCCGGTAATGTAGAAGCTGGATCACCTCGGAGGGTTGCAGAGAAGCGAGAGAGAGCGAGAGAGAGCGAGAGAGAGCGAGAGAGAGAGAAGAAGAGTATAATAAACAAATAATAATTTTTATTATTATAAAATATTTTTTTATGATTGAATAAACAAACTGCCTGGGCACTCATAGCCGCGTTGCCGCCCGGTCCCCGAACAAGGTATACCATAGTGAGATGGCAGAGGGGGGACCCACATGTGATCCGATCCCCCGGCCCCCAGCACACATCCCGCCCCCACGGACACCCACATCCCGACCCCGGAACCATCACCTTACCCGCCACTCTTGTCCCATGAACGAGTGTGAATGGCTAAATTGTCGATTTCCACTAATGTAATGCATTAAAAGAAAGTGGTCAAGCAGGATGAACATCTGCCCAGATTTCCCCCTGCATGACGCACTCGCCCTGAGTATTACTGGGTATATGCCTCCTCTGGAATGTATGTATTAAAAGAGATGAGGTTTGCAGTAAAATACCTGCTAAGGCATCTGCATGCTCCCCTCATTTACCTTAGTCTGTTTTGGTTGTTCTTGTTATTATTGGAAATATTATGTATGCAACCAAATGTATAGAGCATTTAAAAGAGAGTACGGCATGTTGTGTGCTACCAGGACCGGGTGTGTGTATGTCCGTATTAAGGGGGCGCCCCATGGGGGCCCAGAGCCCATAGATACCCCACGGGGCCGACCAGCACCAGACATTTGGCTCAGGCAGAATAGGGATGAATAGAGGGAAGTAAAAAAAAAAAAAAAAAAAAAAACATAAATTATAAATTAATAGGAAGAGGGAGGGAAGGGAAAAGGAGATTTTATTTATAAGTGTAACTAATGATTATAAAAAATAATAAAAAGAGTAAACATACTAATAGTAATTGTTCCCGCTACCATCCTCCGCCCTGGTGTTTGTGGCTATTTACAAGTGGGAAGTGAAGTGGATGGATCTAAACTTGTGACTTGGATCTCAGGTGCAGAGGGTCATGACTGTAAGTAGGTGATGAAGGATGACCAAGGGGAGGGTGAGTTTGAAGTTGATAAATTGTCTATTGATATATAATCTGATAACAGGTTTTTCCAATGAGCGATATGTATTTTTTTCCTTGATTTCCAGTTCATGAGGATTGTTTTCTTGGCGATAGTTAGTGCTACTAGCAGTGTTTTATTGCATAAAGTGCTTACATTGATTGTAGTAGTATCACCAAGAATGCATAAAGAAGGGGTTGCTGGGATGTGACAACCAAAGATGAAAGAGAGTGATTCCGTGACATTTATCCAAAATCGGTTTACTGGAGTGCATTGCCATACAGCATGAACGTATGTGTCTGGGTTGTTTTGCGTGCAGTGAGAGCATATGTCAGAACCGAACCCCATTATAGATAATTTCTGAATAGTAAAGTGAGATCTGTGAAGTACCTTATATTGTATTAATTGTAGATTACTATTTTTTGTCATGAGGTATATGTTTTTACATATATGAGTCCAAAAGTCGGCACCGGGAGTAATGGACAAGTCTGATTCCCATTTTTGGAATGGCAGACTTAATGTTTTATCTAAATGGGATAAAATTTTGTATATTTTGGAGAGAATTTTTTTAGGGGAGGGAATATTGATCCGCTCCAAGATTGGTGGGGGGATGTCCAGGTTAGCTGTTTGGATATTCATTTTTGCTTGAATAGATGATTTAATTTGTAGATATTCTAAGAAGTGTTTGCTCTCAATGCCGTGCTTCTGGATCAAATTAGAAAATGGAGATAGATTTTTGTCTTGAATGATGTGGATGAGTTGAGTGATGCCCTTGCTTATCCATGTGCGAAAGTTAATTGTTTTTTTGTTGACAATGAAGTCAGGGTTATTCCAAATCGGGGTGCGAATTGATGGTGCTACAGGTGAACCAGTGATACAGTAGAATTTCCACCAGGCTGTCAGACTGGATGATATTGTTGGTGCTTTGAAGGATGGATGTTTTTTGACTGACTGACTGCAGAAAGGGAGGTCTGAGATCTGTATATCCTTGCAAATGGTTTGTTCTAAGTCTAGCCAGGTGTTGTCCGAGGGGGTGGGATGTAGCCATTTGTAAATGTATTTAAGCTGGTTGGCCATGGCATAATGCTGGAAGTGTGGAGCCTCTAGTCCTCCCAGAACTTTGGGTTTTTGCAGAGTGGTCAGTTTGATTCTTGGTGTCTTATTTTTCCAGTAGAATTTAGTAATTGATGAGTCGAGTGATTTAAACCAAAGTGGGGTAGGCTGAGTCGGAACCATTGAGAATAAATAATTTATTTTTGGTAGAATGGTCATTTTGACGACTGATATCCTGCCCATGATGGATAGAGGGAGGTTCATCCAGCGTTGTAAGTCATCATCTATTGAGTTAAGCAGTGGGGAAAAATTTAGACTGAATAAGTCTGACAGCCTGGTAGAGACCTTTATCCCTAAATATGTGATATAGTTAGTGCAGAGTGGGATAAGTGGAGAGTGGGCTGACACATCCCAGTTATTCGAGTGTAAAGGGAGAATTGCAGACTTATTCCAATTGATTGAGTATTCTGAGATATTAGAGAATATGTCAATGAGTTTGATGGTTTCTTGTACGGATGCTGTGTGGTCCTGAAGAAAGAGAAGGATGTCGTCGGCATAGAGGCTAATTTTATGATCCATAGTTAGAGTCTGAACTCCCTTAATGCGGGGGTTCTGACGGATGGCGGCTGCTAAGGGTTCAATAAAGATGGTAAATAGAAGGGGGGAGAGTGGGCATCCCTGTCTAGTTCCCCGGTGTAGAATGAAACTTTGTGATGTTAGTCCATTGGTGATTACTGTGGCTGACGGTGAAGTGTAAAGAAGTTTAATCCAATTAATGAACGATTCCCCGAAACCAAACCGCCCCAAAGTGGAGAACAGGAAACTCCAGTTGACCCTATCAAAAGCTTTTTCTGCGTCCAGAGTTACTATAATGGTGTTTTCTTGAAGAGTTGAGGAGTGGTACATGACATTGAACAGTCTGCGGGTGTTAGAGGATGAGAATCTACCTTTAATGAAACCAGTTTGGTCTGGATGGATAATGGATGGAGAGACTTCTTTTAGTCTGCATGCTAAAGTTTTGGCGATTATTTTGTTGTCAACATTGAGAAGAGAGATTGGCCGGTAGCTGGATGGCATTGTTGGGTCCTTATTGGGCTTAAGGAGGAGTGTAATTGAAGCTGTGGTGGAACTAGCTGGAAGTCTTCCTTTTTGTTTAGATTCATTAATCATCCTAATTAAAAGTGGAGCCAAGATGGACCAGAATTGTTTGTAGAACTCAGCAGGGAAGCCATCCGGGCTCGAATTTGACGATTATCGGAGATGGCTTTTTGTTGTTTTTTGAAGTGATACGGTGTACGCGGTGGAAGGTAATCCTGTTAACTGTCTCTAACGGAATTTTCAGGGATGATTGCATGAATTCTTTAACTGCTTTCTCCGGGTCGTCAGGTGTAGATGTTGGTAGAGGAATTCCTGAAAAAACGAGGTTATCGCGCATGCTGCGGCATTGGAGATCTAGTATTTTATTTTTCATGATTTGGCTTTCGCTGGTGAGATGATTAACCTGGTTAGATAAGTTTGTGACAGTTCCTTTTAGCTCGCGATTTTCTAATGCAAGTATGTCGATCTGTGATTGAGAAAATTCGAGGCTGGCTTTTAGGTCCTTAATGTCTGCATGAAGATGTTCCAGTATAGCAAGTTTGCTATTAATGGATTGTAGTAAACTAACCTCGATAGATGTGACTGGAGAAGTAGCGGAGGCGGAGGGTATTTCTGGTTCAGTCTCAGTTGAGCCATCGCGGGTTCGTTTTTTGCTGGGCTCAGATGACATAGTGTCCAGAATGAAAAGGTGGCCATCAGGAAAAAGAGGCAAAAAAAAAAAATGTCCGGATCTTGTTGAAAGTTGTTGTCAGGTTTTTGTTGAGAGTTTTTGTATTCCTGTTTACAAACTGTATTCAGAGCGCCGCCATGTTAGATCTCACCCAAAAAGTCTCACGACAGGTGCAGGGAGGTACGTCACATCCCCGTCACCCTTACATACCCAGCCACCTTTTTACAGTGGCTAGGACACATTTCTCAATACCTAGGTCACTTTTTCAAAACTCTTCACACAGTTCTCCTAACCAACGTTCAGCTCGGCACAGCATGTTCATTTCACATTCAAAATGCACTAAAACTGGCAAAACACTTCATTTGTGTCTAAATCTACTCATTCTTCCAGAACACTAGCTAAAGGTTTCACCCAACAAACTTGATCAGTCTCAAAACAGTGAAAAAAGCACCAATATCTGTCATGTTTTGGTTGCAAATTAAAGATGAGGGAAATAATTCAATTGCAGAAGTTCGAGATTTATTTCAAACCAAAATAAACAAGGTACTCAGGAATATATAACTCCAGACCCGGGAACAGAACAACTGTCACGACAAGAATAGACAAGCCACTGAAAGAAACACAGGGTTTAAATACACAGACAAACCAATCAACCAAATGAACAACAGGTGTGCAGATTAATCAAACAATTTAAACCATTTAAACCGTGAAAACCCAAATAACACAGATCTCCTGTAACATCTCCCTCACCCATCCAGTACCAGGTCCATATTTACATTACAGTACAACATTATTCCATAGTTTCCCCTTTTGTAGATGAAGTGAATTTGAAAGACTTAAATGTGTAGGCGTTCAGTTACATCTAATTGCATTGATAGTTTCTAATTTTTTAGATCAACAAAATATTTAAAGTGCTGTAAAAATATATAAGGTAGCCTACTGTCTTATTCAGTTTTGTATTATGCTTTTAATATTTTGAAAAAGATATGCAGCCTGTAGGTTCGTTGAATTTAGCTGGTTTTTGTGTTGAAGTGAGAAAATAATTTATGTAATTTAAAAGATCGTAATTGAATGCATTGTGTGCCAAAGCAATGATAAATAATCCACAGTTTATCTCACACTGATGTTGTTATCACTGTGCATTATTGGTTTAGACCATTTAGAGAGATAGGAATCTGTAGGAGATCTACTGTAATACTGCGAGCGTTGCTGCTGTGGAAACCAACAGCCTTTCACACGATTCCAACATTACACAAGATTTGCTGAAATTTAGGAAGAAATTTTCCACAAATTTCAGATCAGGTCATTTCAGTGTTTTATTTTCCATTTCCCCACCGGCTACTGTTTCTTCCAGAACGGTATAGCACTGCCTGTCTTGCAGGGTTTTTTCAAATTTGTGTTTATCCCTATATGTATTTATTCCTTCCACCATAGTTTGTGGAAAACGGGAAACCGGTATTGCGAGCTCACACTTGACAAACGCACTGTGAGCAGATTATTTACTGTTATATATGCATATGTTTGAATAAATTTGTCATAAAGACAAGAGTTTATTAAAACTACCTTAAGTACAAATGAATTGAATACACACATTTCAGTTTCAGTTATAGGCCTATCTGAAAATAAACCGCAGTTGAATATAATAGATTGGGCTCTGTTGTTGAACCTCTAATATTATAATGTGGGAAATGAGAGAGTTCCCTGTAGAGTTTACCGCATTAGTTGGGAGAGATTTTCCTTAAGTAAATATTGGTGTCAGTAACGGCAGATATGATTCTGAATAATCTGCTATTATATCGACAGAGAAATGTAGTATTGGTGCATCTCTATTTAGAAATTATATTGTGTTATGAAGGACGATTATACATCATAGCAAGGACAAACATAGCTTGAATGGCTGTAAACTAAATTGCCCCATGGGGGATAATAAAGCTAAACTAACAAACTAACTAACCAAACATACATTTCAATTTGCAAAAATGTATGACCCTGAGTGTGAAAATGACATTATCAGACAATCAAGCTGCCGAAAAGCAAAATATAGTTAAGAAAATGGACAAGCAAACAAATACTTTAATTGCACCTTCAATTCCACAGAGATTCATTCATTATTATGTAAATGTTTCTCAGGGTCAGGATTGCAAAGTATGCAGTTAAAAACTATTATATAGCAAAGACTTACAACATATCACATGTATGACAAAAAGACATATCACATATATATGAGAGAGGGAAATTTTCCATTCATTAATAAAAGTCGGTAACACTTTATTTTACAGTGTCATTGTTACTATATTAATAACTATAAATTATGCATAATTACATGCAACTAACCCTCAACCAAATCAAACCCTAATCCTGACCCTAAAGTATACATGTAGTTACTTAATGTTACCCAGTACTTAAATATATAATTACAGTGTAACAAAGGCACCTTAAAATAAAGTGTAACCTAAAATTCATAGGCGATTGATGGAATGTCTTTTCTAGACATTATAATTTCTTTTCAAATCTACAGATGAGGAACAGATGATTTCCAAGAAAGACGGCAAATATAAGGGTTCCTGAATCTAGTGATATAATCATGTGTCCTTTCATTCATAAAGAGTCAGGACATCATGCATTTGACAGAGACATTTACAGTTTACGTTTGCATTCACATCAGTTTTTCTCAGTAGCATTCCTGTCTCTTAATCATTGCTGTGAGAAGTCACTGTTAGTGTCATTGTTGTTTAGTACTCAACACTGCTCTCTTGTGTTCTCTGTGTGAACACCAGCAGACATGGTCACATGATTAAGAAATATGTTAGTACAGAGAAAAAAAAGATTCACCCCTTTATCATAGGAACATGTCTACCACTATATCATTTAATTGTTTACTTTTTCTAATAATTTGCGTAATAATATTATTAATATGTAGATTATCTAGAGATTGATACACTGTAAAAAATTATTTTCATGATTTGTCATCACAACTTTTTATCTTTTGTCAAATCAACTTAGATAATTAATGTGGTTCAGATAACATAATATTTTGAGTGTATGTTAATTAAACCATTCTCCTTCATAGTATTAACTCAAATTTTTTATTTCAACGAACTCAAAATTTTAAGGCAACCAGGTAACTTACTTTTTTACGTTAAACCAACAATAACTTTTTACAGTGCAGGAATGCTCTAAGACTTGAAAGTGCACACTAAGAACATGTCCGACTGGAAGAGATTCATTCAGTACAGAGGGATCATCGAGACATCACTGGACTTTATCAAACTCTACAATACACATCTTCATTAAGATAGTCATGATTGTGTTGACTGGACAATCTGAGTCTGTTAATCCTCATTTATGAAATATAACTGAGGCACACACATAAAACAAGCATTAATGTTGGAAATTGGTCTCCATCTCCTTTTATGAGAATACTTACACTCATAATGCGGTCCTATTTTACATTAGGTGTCCTTAACTACTATACTTACAGCAAAATATAAGTACAATGTAAAAAACATACACAATACATGCATTTGATCAAATAATTAATTTAAATGTTAATAAAGACACCTATAAAGTGGTACTGAGAATGCTAAATGACTATATTATTAACATAATGAACATTTTGAGCTGAACGTCTTCTCTCACACACACTTTGTTCTCTCATTGATTCCTCGGTTGATCAGCCGTGATGAGCTGAGCGTCTCACACTGATACTGATGACAAACATCTTGTAGTTTATTTATGTATGAGATGCTTTTATTCAAAGCAACTTACAAATGAGGAATACAATGCAATAAACCTGTGATCTTTTTTTTGTTGTATTTTTAACAAGTCACAGACACTCGTTAATTTTATTTTTATTGAATGCCAATTCAATATTATAATCTTATCAGGTAACGGTTAATAATAGGATAACGAGCGGATAACGAGCGGTTGTCGGTCGGGAAAATTAACCGAAATGAGCATCCCTAAGGCACTTCTTCTTGAGTCTCTCCATCTTTGTCTGACTCCGTTTTAACATTAAAGGCAGAACAGATTCTGTCATTTTAGAGTGTGTGTGTGTGTGTGTGTGTGTGCACACACAAGCTCTTGAAACCCCGCCCACTGTGCCGGGAGCAGCAGCTCATTTACATTTAAAGGGACAGACACAAAACGGTGCGTTTTTGCAAATCCTCAAAAAGTGACATTTTAACATGCTATTTAAAAATATCTGTGGGGTATTTTGAGCTAAAACTTCACACACACTCTCTGGGGACATCAGAGACTTATTTTACATCTTGTGAAAAGGGCATTATACCACCGCTTTAACTCTTTTCAATGTTTAGGTTCTTCATTGCATTCAATGAGACACATTTAGTGTCAGACAGAGACACGATCGCATAAGAGAATTTATCGTCATGATGAAATTAGAAATATTGGGGTATAATTTTGCCATTATGACATATGTTGGGGTATGATTTTCAAATTAAATCAGCCACATTTAAAGAATTAACTCACTTTTTTTTTGATGAAGGGAGACGGCTTAGTTCATTAAGTAAATGTATCTTGATTTAAGAATGTGTAGATCTTTGTACTGGGAAATCAAGTCAAAAATACGGAGGAAAACTTTTTTTATTTTAGTGTCTTGAGTGTTGAGAAGTGGTTCCATCATATCTATGAAAGTTTATACAATCATATAAACATGAATTATAATATTTAATTCACATAATGTTATATAATATCAACTTTATAATGTCAGCCATCTGTCCAGGGTGTCCGAGATGCTGGGATACCAGAGTTTGGCGAATGGATGGATGAATATCTGTAAAGATCTCACTGGGCATTCATTCGGGACTGCTATTGAACTGCAAAATATCCGACATATGCAGGAACATTCATTTGAAATGTTTGTTATAATGAACATTTATTTACAGTTTTTTAGTCAGATATTATAGTCAGCCTGAACAAGCTCAGTTGAACCATTAAAGAGCCGAACAGAGATCATTTAAAATTATTAGAATAAAAAGTATATGATGATATTTGCTAGTTAAGGCTGTTATTAGTCATTTTTACAGTGACTCTTTTCAATTATATTGCATGGTTTATGATGAGGTATTGAAACTCAGTTCATTATTCAAATGATATGCAAGAGGTGGGGTCATGTGCTTTATTAGGCTTAGTGTTAGTCACAATACATGTCTATAGGGATCATAGGTAAGTTATATATATATAAGTAGTTTTAATCCATATATTTATCCTTTTTTTTAAAAACTTTATTTATTTATTCTCTTTTTGAGCATAGACCTGAAAATGAAATTTAGACCTGCAGTTCACTTGTTAGCTTATTGCTGAAATGAAGAAAAGTGAATAAAAAAAAAAAGTGATAGAAGTATGTTTATTGTTATGGAAAAAAATATATTTATTTATATGAAATATATATTTCCCAAAGCGTTTTACTCTAAAACTGCAAAGTTTTACACTCATGGTTTCCAAATGACTGCTAAATGTAGTTTTCATATTCATCTGTTCAAACATGATTTCATTATATGTCTCATAGAGTAATTTGCTCTTTATGTTTAGAAGTTATTGTTCCCAAAATACCTTTGCTTTGGTTCTCAAACTGACGAGAATTGCAACTGTTCGCAGCAGAAACCCAGTGAACACACATATCCAGGCCTGTCGCGATTATTGATTAATTATCTGACCATGGTTATTCGATCTAATCACAATTACTTGAGATATCAGCAATAATTCACATTTTGCCAAAGAAAATACTTTTTTTTGTATAATGACTGTATTGGGCAACGATTAATCGCATCCAAAATAAAAGTTTGTGTTTGCATAATATGTTTGTGTACTGTGTATAATTATTTTGTATATATACACACATGCTTGTATAGGCTACATTTAAGAAATATTTGCATTTATATACTGTATATATATTTATATATAATTAATATTATATGTAAATGTAAACATTTTAGATACAAATAAAAAAAATCTTAAATATATGCATGCACATGTGTGTATTTATATATACAAAATAATTATACACAGTACACACACATATTATGTGAACACATACTTTTATTTTGGATGCGATTAATCGTTGCCCAATGCACTTATTATATTATATTAGTTTTTTACAGCATTTGGGCCAATTGTATTATAATGTTTGCTATGTTATCTATCCAAGTAAAAACACAATATTAGACTCATGCTGGGTTCAGACTACACAATATTTGTGTCTGTTATAATAGTCATTGTGTCAGATTATGAGATCTTGACTCCTAAATAAGAAACATGTCAGATTCCACGTTACTTACTGACCAATCATCACTCGGCATCTTTAACGACATGCGTGACGTCATCGAGAAGGCGGTTCTTCTAGCGACTGACTTCCGGAAACAAGAGCAGAAACAAACACTGGTGGTATTGGTGTAATCGTGACTCCAGCTCCTCTGCTATCGTTCGCCAGCATTTATCTTTTAAATGGTCCCTGAGGAGACACTATACGAGATAAAGCGATCGACTCTCGTGTCCCGACGCCCATCGTTAGGGCTGCACGATTATGACAAAAATCAGAATTGTCGATTATTCCCTTGAAATTGTAATTGTGATTAATAATTACGATTATCACAATTTACATTGAATGTTACATGACGTTTTGAATAGCTTTAAACTCGTTTGGCCATGGGACCCACATTTCCCCATGTCATCAAACCGCAACACACTCTTTTAGGAGTTATATGCCTATTATAATACATTTGTTTTACTCAAAGATTGTTGACACACACAAGAACTGTTCAGCTTTACTTAACATACACATAAATTGTAAGAATATGACTAATACTGATAAATAAACTGTAAGCCTATGAGGTTATGCTATCAAATTGCAGTCTCAAATTTTTTTTTTTAAATACAATGTTGGTATGACCCGCCAGTCATTAAAAAATATACAAAATAACACAAAGTGAAAATTTAGAACACAATTAGAAATTCAGTTAATTGTGCAGCCCTACCCATCATGGTTTACAAATCACCACGTCTATGTTTGGTTCAGATTACGTGATTTTTGTCAGTTAAAGCTACACTGTGTAGGATTTACTCCCATCTAGCGGTGAAATCGTATATGACTACCAACTGAATAATACTTTCTAGCCCCTCCCATTCCGAGGGCGTTTTAACTCCTCCTATTATTTCAAATATGCCGGCAGTCGCGAGTAATCCTCCGCTCGCATCCGTCACGGTGCCGCTGAGTGTAAAAACGCGAAAGGCGAAGCTTGAATGTCCAGGTATGTCCCTCTTTGGCTAATGTATTTTCAAGATGGAGGCACAACATGGCTTCCGCCATTCGAGCGACTCACCCGTATGTATTATAAATGGCAGATTCTACGCTTACGAGAATACTTGATTAGTTGGTAGAAGTAATTATACATTAATGAGCACATATAATTTTAAAAGAACAAAGTGTTTTTTTGCTAAGAATCAACTTTGCACAGTGCACAGTGTAGCTTTAAGATAGTCACTGTGTCAGATTACGCGATTTTGACTCCTAAAATCTTGTCGTGTCGAGGACAAGAAATATGTCACGTTGCTTCCCGACCAGTCATCTCATGCCGTCTCACACACACATTCACTCGCACACATACACGCATAGACGCATACACTCACGCGCTCACACTCACACTCTCAATCACAAACACTTACTCACTCTTGACGGAAACGTCGTGGAGGACCGGGAAATGATACATGCTATAGTCTTTTTATCTTGATGTTGTGAAGCGTCGCATACGCTAGTCGGTTGTCGTCCACTATGACACACTAACTGGGACCGAGATGGGTCTTGCGCACGTTGCCCACTTGGGTCCCAACTAGTACCAAGTGCCATCCTACATGAAATTCATCTGGGTAATTAACATGGGGCCATTATGTAACCCGCGGACAATCCTACATAAGGGAACATTTCTCAGACCATTTCATACCCATATGGGCCTGTGGTAGATTTTTATTTGATAAAATAGTAAACTGTATATCAAACTAATATTAACTAACATCTAACCTTACACTACTTTTCAGGCATAACAAAGCTAACACTCTGAACCACAATGTAGTAAGACGTTCTGTACTTAGGCTGAATGTATGTGTCTTTTTATGTCAACTCATGACTTTGTGTGCGTGTGTGTATAAATAACGAATATGGGAACTGAAACTAGACAGATGACGAAGTTAGAACTTGTGATTAACAATGAAGTAATCATTAAAACAAAGTTTGCTTCACCTAGTAACAGAAGGGTTTGCATATGAAGAACCAATCATATAGTGGGGAAATTATGTAATGCAGCATGACATTTATGCCATACCTCTATACTATAAAAACTGTTGTATTCTTGTGTACTGAGGGTTTTTCTAAATGGAATTTGTCTGAGATACTCCCGGCCTTGATTCTTCTTGGGAGAGTTCCTCTGAGAACTGCTCGAAGACTCTCCCGGCCTCTAATGAAGGCATTTGAAGGACATTTGCTGAAAGTCTGTCTATTATTACTGCTGCGCAGCAGGTCAGTTAGGAAGCAAGTAAGTTAGTTAGCAAGTAGGTCAGTTTAGGGAAGGAAGTAAGTTGGAGTATAGATAGGGAACTCAACTGCAGTCGACTAGAGACTAGCTGGAGTATAGGTAGCACCCAGCCGACGTCGACAGGAGACGCGCTAGGGCAGGGGTGGAGAACATCAGTCCTGGAGAGCCACTGTCCTGCAGAGTTTAGCTCCAACCCTGATAAAAATTCATCTGATTGTAGCCTTAATTATCCTAAAGACGTTGATTAGCTGGTTCAGGTGTGTTTGATTAGGGTTGGAACTAAACTCTGCAGGACAGTGGCTCTCCAGGACCAACGTTCCCCACCCCTGGGCTAGGGTATAGGGTTAGACTCGGCCGACATCGACCAAGAAGACGCACCAGAGTATAAACATTATAGAATGGTTAAGCTTAGGGAAAAATCCTTTATAATTTGGCGAGCCAGCCAGGAGTTGTCGGAATCTCCCTCTGTCGGATAAACGGGGACGAGGAACCATGTTGTCTTCACTCTGCCAGACTGCAGAACCCTGTTCGACAGAGGGACCCATTCCAGACGGGCTAAAATAACTTAAAGTAGAGAAATATCCTTTACAGGCCCCACATACAAATGTTGGCTGGGACGAGATGAAATAATCGCATTTTGCGTCCCGACGCCGGTTGTCGTTTACGAATCCCCAAGACACCCTACACGTCAAACGGATCGTGACAAAATCGTGTAATCCGAACCCAGCACTGTAAGTGATATGAACAAAAATGTATCCAATCATTAGTCAGCACAAAATTCATGATCGTGTCAGGCCTACATGTGGGGTTTGGAGACCACATCAATGCATTAAAGCAGACAGACTTAAGCACATAATATATCTTTAACCCAGCACATCTACTCGTGCCACAGATGAAACATCACACACACTGCTCACTGCTTTTTTCATGCTCCTCTGGGAATTTATTAAGTGCTTGTTTTTTTATTTTTTTCATTTTTTCTTCCATTTCATTTGTATCACTTGTGCTCCCGTCTGGAATCGTGGTATGGACGGGGAAGCAGCAAGAGTCAGTTCATGTTCTCAGGCTAGAAAATCATTTACATCACAATATTTTTTTGTTTGTTTTACTGACTTTGAGACCACAAACATTCCAGCAACATACTCTAGGGTAGATGAGAAACAATCAGAAAGCTTGACTTTTTGCATAGTATTAAATGAACAAAGACATTGAGTTTTTTATTTACAATTATTGTATAGATTATAAAATTCATAAAAACAAGATGGATGAACACTTTTCATTTACCCATAAATTGCTAGTGCGCCAAAAGTACCTGTGGCGTCATATGCTCTTTGTTCCACAAAACGCATGCTGCTAAGTACAGTACATAGAAGCTGATGTATTGCAAGAAATATTATTATTCGTGATTATTAGAATGCCGTCATCCTTCCGATTTATTGGTTAAACATTTTAAACTGCATCCGTTATTTGGCCCGTCGACACAGGGCGCAGAACTAAACGAAACTGAATTGAACTGAAGTGGCCAGTCATACCGTAAAAGATCTCGTCTGCAGTCATTGCAGTCCACACACATTTCAGACAAACTTTCAACGCGTCAGAGGCGATTCTTTTGGTCAGTGTACAACAGTTGTGAGAATGGCTGTGAATGAGGCTTTGAGACACGTTAAAGGGACAGTTCACCCAAAAACAAACAGTTCATATTTACAGTTTTCATAACTGGAGTGGCTTATCAATTGAAAAGATAGTATCTGTCCATCATCACATGAACATGCCAAGGAGAGCTATGGGGGAAGATTTTCAGTAAATAATGACATTTCAATCTTCTGTGTGGTTTGACTTCAGAAGACGATAGTGCAGACGAACCGAATGATGACAGAATCGTAATTTTTAGGTGAACTATCCCGTTAACATGATAAAGGGTAAAAGATTTCTGGAAAAAAAAAACATTTTTTTTGTACATTTCTCTCATTGAGTATGCCTGAGCTAACGGTTAAAGCTTGTGCACCTTATCTTGATGAGGAAAATTGTCACAAAAAACCCCACAAAAAAACAAAAAACAGTCAAAATTTGGCGAAAAATGAGTTGCATATTAAGTGTATGACATCATGCCTTTCCAATAATTGCAAAGAATATTAATGAATACATGGGTGACTTTATAAGTGTGCCTTCTGGTAGACGCCCATTTGTCCTTTAATTCTAGAGTACAATAAATAGTTAACGACTAGTGAATACTGTTGAGATGCTAGAGTATATTTACTGACTGCAGGAAGACAAGCTTGATTTGAACACAGAAGCACATCTAAATTTACACCACAGAAATTCATTCATATCCGGATAGTGCAGAAAAGGATCATAAGTGTGTGTGTGTGTGTGTGTGTGTGTGTGTGTGTGTGTGTGTGTGTGTGTGTGTGTGTGTGTGTGTGTGTGTGTGTGTGTAATTATTTTTTGTTGCTGTTGTTGGTTTGGGTTTTTCTCTTTCTTTTAAGAAAAGAGTCAAAAGCAACATTCCTTATTGGTTTCGTTTCGTTACATTACATAATTCAGTTGTTCAAAGTGTCGTCAGCTCAGGAGCTGGGCTCATTTCCTTCAACCAAAAGAAATCTACAAATTAAATGTCAAAAAAGAAGAATCAACACAATAGATCACAATATTTGAACACAATTTTGATTTTCATACAGAGATGCCAAATATAACTTAGTAGTTTACACGTTTCCAACATAAAACCCATCGAAGCTTTCGATGGTCACACGGAACTGAAACTATTTTTATGTTAAATAGTATATACTTCTAAAGAAGATATTTAAACCCAACCTGATCATATATATATATATATATATATATATATATATATATATGCCCACATTTGAGGCTGACCACAAGTTCATTGCAAGCGTTGACTTTGACGAAACCTTCAAATCCAGCAGAACCGATTGGATTTTCTCGGGGGCCGATCAGAGCCGTCGATCCCGACACTCGACTTTAATACTACGATGCCACATTAATGATATATCCCACTATATTTTGGTTTCTTTTGTTATCTTCTAAAAATATCTACATTATTTGACAAAATAGCAGGCAAGTCCAGCGCACAATTGGTAATAAAACACCTAGAGTCCGATATTACAGGAGAACTGAACAACGTGAGCTGTTCCAACTACGTCTGCTGCGTGGTTTTGAACCCTACAAAGAAACCAGGACGTATCTACAAGTTTTGTAAACAAATTACATTCTCTTTAGGACATAAATAAGTTAAAGTAGTTATTGAAGCAGAACAAGGCAACATGCCAACAAATAAAGATAAACTCTGTAAATATATATTTATAATATGTCTATAAATATATATGTACGCTTAATAAATTCTAATTTCCATGGGTTTCTCTTTTCCGACAGGTGCAAATCTACTGTGCAAGTTGAGCCCTGCGACCTGGATACACCTTAATCAATAACCAAATAAATCTATACAGTTAGATACATGCCACACACAATACTCACAGATCAGTGAATCAGATAAGCTGTCGTAAAATAGCAGTCCACCGCACGTCCCACCAAATCAAATCAAACCGTTTAAATAAAAATAAAGGTTTCCGAATAAAAACCTGGGTAATGTACATTCATGCAGGAGCAACGATAATAGCTGAATTTGATTTAAATTACTCGTAATAGTCTGTCGTTTCCTCAGGAAATGGGAGCGCTGTGCCTGCGCTCGTGGTTTCTTGTATAGTTTCTCGAGTCACTCCGCGATCATCCGAGTCAGTCGTGCGTTCAGTAAAAGAAAGTGGCGCGACCACGCCTTCAGTCAACAGTTCGCATGCACTCCGGAGTGCTTCTAAACGTAGAGTTTACGAGGATTATGGAGAGCTCATGGCTAAAGCGATGTCTCCAGACTATGAAGCGGACTCCCGGGACTGGAGGAAGCAGCAGATTTACTCGTGTCGGTTGTCAGGTTTATACCGCTATCGATGGCGTTGTTGTTCTTGTTGGGAGACGTGGGCTGGCTGGAGTTCTTCCTGGCCGCCTCGTCGTCAATGTCGATGTCGTCTATAAGAGGAATGTGAGGAGTGGAGTCCTCTATTCTAAACTCTGGATGAGTCATGAAATTGTGGATGGAGGTTCTGGATTCGGGTTTTTCCAAGCCTTCGTAGAGCGAGCTACGAAATGCGTTCACAACACGTATCTGCGTGAGGAAGGAGATCAGTGTTAAAGGGTTGTAAAGTGAGTTGGAACACCCCCCGTCAGAACGGAGGGACACCCGTGGAGAACATTTGGAAAACATCTGTAATTCACTTACTCTGCCGTGCACTGAGACGGTTTAAGGATTTAAAACTCAAACTCATGATAAAGAAAACATAGGCAATGCTCATGTCCCGTTCAGTACACAATACAGTATACAGTGTAAGGTCCAATGTGTTGTATACCTAGAGACAAGCATTGTTAAAAAGTTAAAAACAAAGGAAAAACAAAACATCATGCAAGTTGAAAACATCTCGTGGAAAGTTGGTAAGAGGAATAGATTAGATAGATCCAGGATGAGTTTCAAGGTAAACACAAAGTCAAAGCCAAAGAAAAAAACAAAAGAAAGAGTAGAAGTCTACAGAGACTCAATCGAGAATGACGGGGACAGGAGATCCTATGCTTCAAGAGCATAGAGTCACAACACGATGATGGAAGCAAACCAAAAGCTTGACAAGCCAACTCAACGACTACACACAACATGCAACTCGGGACAACACCATATGGAGATGAACACAGGCACACAGACTGTGGAATAAGAGAAGACGAGAACAAACAAAGGTCTGTTCTTTTAAAAACTCCATGCGTCTCTGTGTAAACACTCAAGTATAGGCCGAAAAGTTTTGTTGAGGTTCACAGAACTAAAAAAAAAGAGAATCCCTTAATAAGTTATTACTGTGGAATTAAAACTTTATAGAAGTACTTGTCTTTAATAGTTGGGAGTAGCTAATATTCCACTTCAAAGATTTACAATAACAGATAAACTTTCGGAAAAACACAATACAATAATCTAAAATAATTATGAATATGGTCTATGGTCCTGTTCCACAACCTAGTGAGCAACCTATCTAAACAACAAGATATTCAAAGATAAACCGTTCTAGTCAAATTCTAAGGCAGCATTGCATGTGTCCTTCACTGATAAAGCAACTAAAGTCTAAGGACTGGGTTAAGATTAAAACATTTTTTGTCTGTTAGTCAATTCTGCAAAACATTGATGAAAAGTTCAGTCTAATTAAAATAGATAAGTTCTATCTGGACTACTTACTAGAGTATTAGCTTAGTATCATGCTAACGTCAGCCTAGCATTGTGATCTATTCTTCGATTCAAGTGAGGAATCAGCGTTCGCTCTGGAGTGTTTCATATCCGTCACTTATGCGGTTTTATTTGGCTTAGGATTCTGCCTTAAGGCAGGGATGTCCAATCCTGCTCCTGGATGGCCACTGACCCACAGAGTTTAGCTCTAACCCCAATTAAACACAGTTAATCAGGGTCTTCAGAAGAATAGTCTTTAAGGCAAGTGTGTTGGGAGCAAGTTGGAGCGAAACTTTCTAGGGCATTGGCCCTCCAATAGCAGGACTGGACATCCCTGCCTTAAGGGATGTTCACAAGAGGGGCTTTCACACTGGAGAAACGTTTTCATAGTTCCTATAGTCTCGCGTATCCAGACCTTCAGACTGACGGCAGACTCCATAGCAGCTTTCATTGGCCAAGGACCATTCAGAGGCCGTCTGACTGACATGTAAAGCAACCAATCCCAATTTGTTTTATTCTGCATCAAGTTTAGGGGCGTGAAACTGTAATGTCGATGACCCTACATTAACAGAACGGTGTGTAAGACTCTTGGACATATTTTAAGATAGACTTGGACGAGTCTATGCCGTAAACTTTACATACTTAAAAAAAAAAAAGCTCCTACTTCAGAGTAGGGTCTAACCCAGGATATTGTACGTTGTACGTAAGTGTACGTTGATTGGACGAACGCGTCCGAAACACTGGCAGCCACCATTTTTAAAAAGCCGTGTAAACAAACAGTTTATAGCCTATATATTTATGCCACGAACATGGAAAACAGCAAAAGATGGACCGGCGCCAAAGTCCAGGCACTTCTAAACCTTTTACGCTAAGGAGGAAATCCAAAGTGACTTTAAAGGGAACAAGAAAAACACGACTATGTTCTAGTCTTAGCGACATTAGGCATCAACCACATTGCAAATGCTATAATAATTTTTTGTATACCGTTTACTTTGTTTGTTTAACAGTTATAATGAGGTATTATATAGGACTGTTAAACAGATCGTAAACTAATGAAGACATAGAATGGCTTTCTCAGCGCCGTCAAAATAAGAGTCCCGCACAACAACGAGAGTGGACGGGTTCCTACTGGTGGTGCGAATGAAACCAGGAAAATGGCCCTAAGGGAAAAGATCTCGAGGGACCACCATGGTGGCTAGTTCCTATAGCCGAGTTCCTATAACTACCCGGTGTGAAACCCCCTAAAGACAGTAAAAAAAAATGTTGGTATCTAATTCTCTGTACTGTTGATTAGTACTAGACCTTCCTACTCAAAATATATCCCTGCATCTATGAACTGATAGCAGTTACTGTGCTCTTGACGCCTCCCAATTGAAAATGGCCTTTTATTCACTGTCCATGTGAACCTCCCGTTAGATGGGAGCTGCCTAAGCAAACGAATGGAGAGGGTTTCGCTAGGGATTGGAACAGAGCCTCTATGATACCACCAACTACTGACATGCTAAGCATACCAGCCATCATTTAATGGTGGGGCCAATGTAGGTACAATATGTGCTTAAGATATGGGGCCATACATGGGTTTTTCCATTGGTTCCATGCTGGCCCTATTGGAATAAGCCCCAGTATGGGCCATACATGGGTTTTTCCATTGATACCATGCTGGCCCTATTGGAATAAGCCCCAGTATGGGCCATACATGGGTTTTTCCATTGGCACCATGCTGGTCCTATTGGAATTAGCCCCAGTATGGGCCATACATGAGTTTTTCCATTGGTTCCATGCTGGCCCTATTGGAATTAGCCCCAGTATGGCCACAAATTGTTTTTTCCATGGGTTTGTCCATGCTGGGCCCTATTGGAATTAGTTTATACTGTGGATAATTCAGATAGGGCCAACGTAGAACCCATGGACGAACCCATGTAGGGCCCCTAACTGAAGCCCATTTCATGCCTACATTGGCCCCACCATTAAATGATTGATGGAATAAAATTCCTACATCAAACAACCAACAAACTTGATTCTAATCTTTTCTCCTGCAGAGAAATAGCACACTTTCAACTGAGCTGAGAGCAAACTTACAAAGCCAACACAAACTGGTCTGAATGACAGATGAAAACAAATGTCGGAAGGAATCACATAGATGAAGACTGGCCTAACGTTTAGTGAGATTCTGCAACTGTCAGCATCACACAGCAGACTACATGACCAACAGAGTAAAGCCATGAGACATAATGGGTCGCTGTGGCCTCGGATCTACATCAAACAGACGACAAATAAGACAAGACTATGGGGAGGTAGCGCCACTCTCTTCACACGTCTCCGTATCTGTGTGGAGAGAAAAAAGTACAAAAGGAACAAAACAGCCTCCCGTGATCAATAGAGTAACTTCAACAATGCAACCTAGAGCATTTTGTAGAACATGTCAGGCTTAAGCTGAGTGGGGAATGGTACCGTTGGCTATACTTGAATGTTTACCCAGCCTGGTGAGTTTGTTGGTGGAATATTAGTTCACATCAATTTTGCGACGGACAATGGAGGGACTCACAACCTGAAATTCACTTCGTAGGCTGCACCCTTAGTCCAGGGCTCTTAGCACTCTGGGGAAAACAAACACATGGTACATTGAAACATATGTTCTTCTGAGAAGTTGGTTAAAGATGATCTGATAAACTGTGACATGAAGAGTAAGAGGAAATCAGAAGCAAAGCAGATTTCAGGGATGCCCTTTGACAATTACACTAATCGTCTATGTCTAATAAGAAACTGTTAGAGAGCTCCGGTGTCATGCCAGATCCCTTTAGGACCTTAAGGGTATCTTTTTGTTATTCCTGATCAGTAATGTCTGTCAGATATTTCAGCTGTAGATGTTAGAGCCAGACTTGTGTCCAGTGTCCATATCCAAAAGATGTGACCCTGGACCACAAAAGCAGGCACATGGGTTACTTTTTTGAAATTGAGATTTATACGTCATCTGAAAGCTGAATAAATAAGCTGGTTCCACATTATTTTGATAGTTCACTTTAGACATTCTACTAACTATAAGTAACTTTGCAACTAAATGTCAACTAACTCTCATTAGAGTATTGGTGGACTGTTAGGTTAGGGTTAGGTGTTAGGGTTCGGGTTAGTAGAATAAGTTTGACTGGTAGTTGCCAAGTTACTTACAGTCAGTAGAATGTCTATTTGGGGACCAACAAAATAAAAAGTTAGCAGATATTAAGCAGACAGTCTACTAATACTCTAATGAGAGTTAGTTGACATCTAGTTGCAAAGTTGCTTATAGTTAGTAGAATGTCTAAAGTGGACTATCGGGAAAAAAACAAGTGTTACCAATAAGCTTTCCATTGATGTATGGTTTGTTAGGATAGGACAACATTTGTCTGAGATACAACTATTTGAACTATTCTGCAATCTGAGGGTGCAAAAAAATCTCCTTTAAAGATGTGTATTTATGTTCACGATTGTGCTGCATTCACTCACAAAAATAAATGTTTGATATATTTACGGTAGGAAATTTACTAAATATCTTCATGGAACATGATCTTAATATCCTAATGATTTTTGGCATAAAAGAAAAATCTATAATTTTGATATTTGATATTACAACCATACAATGTATTGTTGGCTTTTGCCACAGATATACCTGTGCGACTGTGACTGGGTTTGAGATCCAGGGTCATGTATAAACTAGTATAACATGTTATCATTTATACTATACTAATTTTAACAAATTAAAGGAAATAGCACTCTAAAATGTCTTTATACTGCAAACAAAAGTGTCCATATTTTTTTTGTCCAAGGCCAAGTAATCCTGCATTCACACCAAATCATGTCTTGTACATTTAAAATATTGTACATTGGGAATTTTATGCTGTTTTATTGCAGCTCATAACGTGGTGTGCTTTCTTTATTTTTCATGCAATTTATTTAGTGAGAGCATACAGAGGGTGAACTAATGTAGTGATGAAGGATTTTGTTGTCAATAACAAAGCCGTACATCGATCCATTTTGCTGTTGCCATAGAAACAAATAATTTCTGAGTCAGTGAATGTGTACAGCTCTGAGTAGCCGTTTTCTCATCATTATGGTAATCCTGACACAACATTAATGCAGCATAATATTTTCAACAGATTGCAGAGAAAAGCTTATTTCTAGAATCTGTGCTGCAGAGCTGCTTCCCTGCAATGCCTTTTTCAGGACATGTACTGTTTAAAGATCAGTCTAAAACAAGCGTGCCCAATCTTATAACTGTGTCCGAAATCACTCAATCTGAGGGAACAGCCATTTGTAGTGGTTTCAGAAACACTAGTGGACGTTATCAACTGCACTCATTCAATCCCACAATGCACCGCAATAACGAATGTACAACCGATGTACGCTCATCGGCTAGAGAATACCCATAATGCACTGTCAAATTAATTCCCGCATTTGACCAAAAGATGGCGTAATATCATACATGTAGATATTGATTTTTAATTGATTATAAAATTGTTTCATGTAAGTTTACACATGACATAGTTCAAGATAAATCTTTTCATTATTACTGGAGCTGCCAATTCGCAAAGTTATTTCACTCACTTGTTTTCATCCACTCCTTCAAGTGGACTAAACTAGTGGACTAATGTAGGGAATAGTGAACGAGGGTATAGGGCACGACTTCAGACACAGTCCTACTTTCCTGCAAAGTTCAGCTCCAGCCATGATTAAACACACACAGCTAAATAAGATGTTCGGGAGCACGTGATAATTCCAGATCAGGGTTGGATCTGAACTCTGCAGTAAGTAGATCTCCAAGGACGGGATTGGGCACCATTGGTTTAAAAGGTATTACTTTGCTTTTTGGTTTTTACTGACCTACATTAAACAGTCTAAAAAATGCTCAGTTGTTTCAACCCAAATTTGGGTCAAGTATGGACAAACCCAACCGTTGGGTTAAAAATATAACTTAAAAATGTAACCCAATGGTTGGGTTTGGGTTTGTCCATATTTGACCCAAATTTAGGTTGAAACAACCCAGCATTTTTTAGAGGGGGCCACGTGTTTGGGGGCGTCTAACCCACTGTTGCCACTGTGTCAAATATTTTGACTTTTTGTTAATTTATTCATAGACCTGTTTTCTGATTTTGATTGACAGTTCTGTGCTCGTCATTGTGATTGGCTCGCTTCAGGTCCAAGGGCATCCCTGACAAACACCCAAAGAAGAGTGTCACTCACGCCCAGAGGGAGCAGCAGCAGTGCTGGTAGGAGAGGAAAGAGCATTGCACAAGGACATGTGACTAGGACTAGAAACATTGGTTACATCCTGATTTTGACTGGTGG